>NC_044980.1:43413810-43738286 GCF_008728515.1 Papio anubis | reverse complement strand
CTGACAAAAGTTTCGGGACTCTATTAGAGAGTTTATACTTTCAAAGACATTCCATTGATACACTCATCACAACCTACACAACTGTACTGTCTGTCATAGTCCTACACTTATTACCTTTCTAGAGTCCATGCACATAAAGGCGTATCTGAAGATCACTAAATAGGATTAACTAGGCACTGTAATTCCAATGCCTCACCTGAAAGCAATTTGAAGTAAGCTGAACGTTATCTATGAACTGTGTAAGTCACAGAGCCATGATCATTGGCGGATATCAAAATTGTTATAACATCGCTTTAATGTAATATCAACTCTAGAATCCTGTAGCTAATGAACAAAAATGTTTTATTTTTAAGTATTGTTATTTTGGGATTATATAAAAATTCTCCAGTGACAGTCTAGTAATTGCCTTTCACATTCTAATAATACAATATTTAAAAGATTTCTAAGACCAAGCACTATTTTATTCAAAGATGCTTTATAACTACTACTCATTTTTAGTCTAATTGATCAGACATTTATTAATGCCTGCTCTGCACTAAGGATGATGCCAAGTTTTCCCTGGAGTTGTTCTATTTATGTACATCAGAGACTTAAGCTGTTACTCAATTGTAGCCAAAAAAATTAGCTACAAGCCCTAAGGCCACATAAAGTAGTCACAGGTGTTAACAAACTAAACATTAGCACTGACACAAACTCTTTTTAATTTGTTTTTCAATCATTATTAGGTTAATGGTTGTCTACATATTTGGATTTCTTTTATAAATTCATTTTCTGAATTTAAGGCCTTTTTCTGTAGTCTCTGAATAGTCCTACTCCTTCTTCCTTTAACTTCTATCTCAAATTCTTATGTCCCCCCAAAATGCCACTTAACTTTTTGGGCTTACATTTATCTCTTCCTGTCTGTAGTATGTTTTTGCACTTAGTTACTTACTATGATTTAATATGTTTTTCCTAATAACTTCATGTGCCTAACTCCTGATATCAGATTCTCACATACCCCACAGGAATGTTTCTTTTGTATCTTCCTCCTTTTCTTTTTGTAGCATCTAGTACACTATAGAGCATATGATATTGTACACAACTACTGATTAAATTGAATTTTTTTTTTTTTTTTTTTTTTTTTTTGAGACAGTTTGTTGCTCTGTCACCTAGCACCCAGGCTGGGGTACAGTGGTGCAATCACAGCTCACTGCAGTCCTGAACACCTGGGCTGAAGTGATTTTTCCATCTCAGCCTCCCGAGTAGCTGGGACCACAGGCGTGTGCTACCTTGGCTGGCTACTTTTTATTTTTTAATTTTTTTAGAGATAGAGTCTCACCTTATTGCCCAAGCTGTTCTAGAACTCCTGGGCTTAAGCGATGCTTCTGGTTTGGGCTCCTACAGTGCTGGGATTACAGGTGTTAGCCACCACACTCAGCAAAGACAAAATTTTTATGGAAATGTTAATGGATTCTCATAAATCAATGAATTTCTATACATATATAAACATATATACATGTATACATACATGCATGTACATATATGTAAGATTATCTGCATGAGATAAATTCACAATAAAAGAATGTGAAAAATTATATAACTGTTAGTAGATAACACTAATTTAACAAAAAAGAAAAGAACATTTCACATCATGAAACTTTAGAATTAAAATAAGCTACAGTCTTACTCATCTCATGTCAGGTCTTTCACTCCAAGTGCCCTAACTTTTTTTTCTATCAGGCTGAAGTGTTGCAACAAAACAAGTTTCAATTATTTTTAAACAATTTTCTTTATGCACATGTGCATTTTGAGTTCCTAAAGATGAATACACACACACATACACACACACTCTCTCTCTCTCTCTCTCTCCCCTCTCTCCCTCTCTAACACACACACAGTGTGGGAATTTGGAAATGCTTTTAACTTTTAAAATATTCTGACATCATTAAATTACCTATGAAACAAAGAGTCAATGATACCATGAAAGGAACAATGGTTCATTTATCAGACAGGTTATTTTGAAATAATTCAGTCTGGAAAGAAACTTGCTTCAAAATGACTACTTTAATTTAGTAATTTACTTCTCTCCATAAGGTTTGTGTATTTACATATCTCTTTCTCTCTTTCTCTATCACTGTCTTACCAGATTGGTCCTTGGCTTATTATGCTACTGTGGTAGCTTGAGCAATTTGATGTGGTCTGCCTGCCTTCCTTCCTTCCTTCCTTCCTTCCTTCCTTCCTTCCTTCCTTCCTTCCTTCCTTTCTTTCTTTCTTTCTTTCTTTCTTTCTTTCTTTCTTTCTTTCTTTCTTTCTTTCTTTCTTTCTTTCTTTCTTTCTCTCTCTCTCTCTCTCTCTCTCTTTCTTTCTTTCTTTCTTTTTTTCAGTTTGATTAACTTTGCCTTCAACTCATTTTTTTTGGTATAATGTAGAGGAAAAAATCCTGTAAGAGGATTTAAAACATTGGGCTGTGAAACTACTCCCTATTATATTCTCTAGAGTGCCCAGTATATCATCTCAGGCACTGAGAAATACTACAGTGCGGTGAGTCCCAGCATCTCCAAAACGTGCCACATGGGGTGTAAGAAAAGAGATGTCTGTACATGATAATGCAGCTGAAAAGGCCTTCCTTATTTCAGCATTATATGAGATCCCAGGGTGCCAGAACATAAGGAATGGCAGATAACTGCTAGACTACTAGGGTCATGGAAACTACAATAAGCAGCAAGACCAGCAGAGATTAGAATGGTAGGACCTATGAGGACATTTAATGGTGGCTATATTGATCATAGGATCCCTGATAGAAATGAATAAATTCTAGATGTAGTAAGTGGAGGGCTTAGTCAAGAAACCAAAACTTATATTTCCTCACTCAATTTCTAGACCTAGGTCAGTTCAAATATCTAGTGGTCTTTGAACTGAGAGAAGAATACATAATCTGAGTTTGGACTCTAACAGTATCACCAGTCTGTACTGTGGCCCTCCCTCTTAATGCTTTCCCTAAGAGAACTGTGTCTATTTATCAGAATAGTTATGTATTTGGGAAAGGCAATGATTTCTAACTTTCAGAGATTTTTAGACACTGGGTCCAAGCTGGATCCTGGAAAGACATATCACTGTATCTGCCATAAAGGGACTTAGGGGAGTCAGGAGATAAATGAAAATCTCACCCATGTTCATCTTATATTAGGTTCAGCAAAACCCCCAACCTAACCTAGTTCTTATTCTCCACTTTTCAAATGGTGTTAATGTTGTAAGCAACTGGCAGACTTTCCAACTTTACTCATACAATAAGAATTATTATAATAGAAAATGCTAATGAGAAACCCTGGAACCTCCCCTATTCCATACCAAAACAGTAAAACAAAAGCAATACAGAAGCTCAGAAAAAATAGTAGAAATTGAACCTGCTATTGAAGACCTAAAAGTTTAGGCATTGGTGACTGCCACTGTGTCCACATTAAACTCATCTACTTGTCTGGTACGGAAAATAACAGTTGAATTATCCTTTAGTTTTAGTAATAAGTAATTCCAACTGTGGCTGCAGTTCCAGATGTGATTCCTATCCTGGGTCATATCAACATAATTCTAGCAACATGTATAATCTGGAAATTTTATATCTATATCTATATTTACACACACAAACTCATATAGTTTTTATCTGGCATAGAAAGAATACCTTCAATATCTTGCCAAAGAGATATGCTGTCTCCGATTACACACACTACAATTTAGTTTGCAGAGGACTTGATCTTTTCACTATCTCTCAAAATATCATGTTGGCCCACTATCTGCACAAAATGATACTGATAGTACCAGGAAAGTATAAACTTGTTGGCATTTGCCAGAAGACAGTAGATAAATGCAGGAAAATACAGAATTCTGTCACTTTGGTTAAGTGTGCTTGGTGAAGACCCAGGGATTTTCAAGATGATCAAGATACTCTCTGCAAAATGGCAGAGCAATAGCTGAACTTTGCATTTCCCAGCACTAGGTAGGGATATAGTATTTGATGAGTGAGTTTGGATTTAGGGGCAACAAACAAATCTCTTTTCTGTGTGACCCAAAAGGCTAGCCACTTTGAGTAAGGCCCAAAGGAAGGAAACTCTGCCATGTGGCCCTCCAGTGGAGTCAGTGGTTCATGAAATGTTTGCGGGATGCACATGGAGCCAGAAGCAAGCTCTAATAAGGGAATTGCAGTAGAGACTCCCTCGGGAAGACACATTCTAGCCTCTGCCAAAGACACCACAGATTTGAATCTGAAGTTAATGACACCCAAAGATAAGAGCAGATATGATGATGGCAATTCTGTCCCATCTCCACAGGCAATGGTAATCACGCAGCATTATTCAGGGTCAAGTATGTGATGTCACTGTTTTGGGTAAAGCTGACTCCTAGTCACACTGGCAGCAACAGCAGAGGAGTTTTCCCTTTGATTAATTATACAGCATTATTTGGGGATTTTTTTTCTGGCTGTGTGTCCTCTCTTTGCTCACCCTGGAGAGTCTATGAACCATCCAATGTTTTGATCACAAGTCATTTTCTACTTAATGTGTCCAGTGCTAGTTTCTTTTGCTTGGAACTGAGAATAACAACAGATTGCATGCTATATTATTAAAGTACTTCATATTGAGTATATGCTGGAAGAAAGAGGAGGCTTACAGAACTCTAGTATGTATTTTTCATGGAAAAGAACTCTGAAAAAACTGGTACTGTTGAAAAGATTTATCGGCTGACAGATTTGAAACTGTGTGTGACTCTAAACTAAGAATTTCTCACAAGATTATGAACAGTTACTTTTATAAGGTGAAATCAACAGTGATAGACTGCTAATCCCCTTAAATAAAATCTAAGCCCTTCCTTACACACATAAAACAGAGGTTTGGATTTTATTTTTTATGTTTTTAAATCATGTGCCTTTCCTACTTAGAAACACACAGTGACTCTCTACTGAAATATCTGCATGACTTTAACATGTCATTGTTCTTTGTTTAGTTTCATGATGTTTTATGCACATATTTTTAAAAAGTACTCAATAAAAATAATATTGTCTTCAGAATTTCCCAACACATTTTAATGTTTAAAAGCAGAACTAGAGGCCGGAGGCAGTGGCTCATGCCTGTAATCCCAACACTTCGGGAGGCCGAGGTGGGTGGATCATGAAGTCAGGCATTTGAGACCAGCTTGACTAACCTAGTGAAACCCCGTCTCTACTAAAAATATGAATATATAAATATAAATAAAAATAAATAAATATATAAAAGCAGAACTAGAAAAAGCTGGGCTTCCTTCAACTGGTCCTTCCTTCCTTACACCCAATCCAGATCTTAGCCAATCAAATACATTTAACATCACTTACAGATACACATGTTTCCCACACACCTTCTTACATGCCATTGCACCCGTATAAGATTTATTTCTTTTCCACTTTTAAAAATTCTTCATTGATTTCAAAACCCGAATTAAAAAAATATTTTTCTAGATGAGTACTACTTTAGAGACACTTCTCTTTTGGACCACTGATATCGTGGGGTCAACTGGGGTATAAAGAAATAGAGCATTGAATTAAGAATCAGATGTTCTTAATTTTATTCACTATTAACTCGTTCATCCAACCAACATTTTTTTTGAGGGCATTCTAAATACTGCCACTTTTGCAAGTGTGGGAGATATAAAGATGAGTATCTGACCTCAAGGTATTGATCCGATAGGGCAATGAATCCTACTTTTACCAGGTATTAAGCATTAAACCTTAGAAAAATCATTTTGTTTCTTTGAATCATATTTTCTTTTTCATTAACGAAGGAGAATTTATGGGTTTATCACTGCCCAGAGATTGTGAATTTAACTGGATATTTAGAAAGACTGAAGTGGGACTCAGGGTTGACTACATGACCCCATTTGCACCTACTGACTTACATTAAAAAATTGATACAGTATATGAGAAAAAGAATGTGGGCTGTGGAGTTTGACTACCTAGGTTTGAGTTTCAGCTCCCCTCTCCACTTACTAGCAGAATGAATGTGGGTAAGTTTTTAATACCCTGTGCATTCACTATTTCTAGAAATCACTGATTTTGGTGTGCTTACTATTTAGTGCACCCTCAATAATGAAGAAGATGATGATAGTAGATTATACATATATCTTTATTTACTTTTAAAGAGATGGGGGTCTTGCTCTGTTGCCCAGGCTGGAGTACAGTGGCCTGATCTTAGCTCAATGCAGCCTCAATGTCCTGGGCCCAAGCAATCATCCCACCTCGGCCTCCTGAATAGCTGGGACTATAGGCAGGAGCTGATATGTTTTGCTAGATTTTCTTCTTCTGGAGAAAGAAGGATGAATATTTTTTTTAGGCCAAGGGTTTACAAAAAGGCAAGGGGGAAGAAGGTAAGGATGAAGGAGCATAAATAAGAATAATCCTCCTACGTAATCTTATCAAAAGGATTTTAGCCATAATATTTAGAGAGATAGGGCCAGAAGGTAGAGTAGAAAATTTAAGATTGTAAACTCTAAGTAAAAACAGTGCTGGTTTGTTGTCCAGGTGAGAAAGCATGGCTGAGGGTTTTAGAAAGAGTAATTTTCATTTCTTTTCATGAACCTAGAACCAATTTGATCATATTTAAAAAGGCAGATTAGGAGGACTACAAGAAATCATTGCTTGTCTGGATACCCCAAGCATTACAAGAAACACCTTAAGATACTATGTAACCCACAAGAGTTGAAAAACAGGAGCCAGATCAGAAATAAAAGATCGCAAAGACATGTATCAAATGGTGACTGTGACTGACTGACTGGGTTGAGCATGAGACAATCTTTGGGGAACTTCTCAAAATAGTTGGAGTGGACATTGTCAATAGAATTAGGAAATTACATGAGCAGACAGATGCAAGAGTAGGAATTTTGCTTGTTAGAATTCATATGACTTCATTTGTACTACAAGTCAGGCCTGATGGTATTTGGTTATTCAAAAGGAGCATTTATATTATAAAGTGCTACACTGATGTATGCTATAATGGTTAATACACATGCTAATTTCTATATTACTTTTAACGCGTTTCTAATTTTCTTTTATGTGCATTCTTAATTATTTCACAAACACATTAGTTAATCTCTTGTTTCAAGGAGCAATTAAAGAGTGTGTTTTAGTGTTTAAGCACTGCAGCAGTGCTTAAAATTGCTCAATTTACAATGCTTGATAAATATTAATTGATTATTTCAGAAAAACATTAAGGGAATTTATGAAGGTAACTGTTGAACCATGAGATTAAAAAAATAAACAGAGAAGTTCAAAGTGATAAGGAAAATACAGGTAAGAAAATAAATTGAAATTGGAGTAAAGATTGTACCCCAAATGTCTTTGTATTTCCTAGGTGTATGTCATAAATTTACTTGTATGCTTCCTGGTGGCTAAGACAAAACTGGAATCTTCATCTGTTATATGAGTCAACATCCATATGATACGAACTAGTTTTCTAGAAGACATACAGTTATTCCTTCTACTGAAAGCTGACGCAAATTTTTCTTCTTTATCTTCCTTCCTTCCTTCCCTTTTTCCTCTCCTCCTCCTTCTTCCTTTCTTCCTTCCTTCCTTCCTCTCTTTCTCTTTCTTTCCTTCTTCCTTTCTTCTTTTCTTTCCTTTTCTTTCTTTCTTTTCTTCCTTTCTTCCCTTCCTTTCTCTCTCTCTCTCTTTTTTTCTCTCTCTTCCTTTCTTTGTTTCTTTCAAGACAGGGTCTCACTATGTTGTCCAGACTGGGGTGCAGTAACTATTCACAAGTGTGATCCTACTATTGATGAGAATGGGAATTTTGACTTGCTCCATTTCTGACCTGGGCCAGTTCACCCCTCCTTCGGCAACTGGTGGACCCCACTCCCAGGAGGTTATCATATTGATGCTGAACTTAGTGTGGACATCCAATTGGCATAGGGCACTATGATCCAGAACTCCTGGGCTCAAGTGATTCTCCTGCCTCAGCCTCCCAAGTAGTTGGGACTACAGGCATGCACCACAGTGCCTGGTGCAAATCTCTTTCATAAAGATGTTACCATATTATATAGTGAGCATCAACCGTATCACAAACATTATGATGCCATTCTCAGGAATGTTTTTTCTAAGCAATAAAGGCTGAGAGGTAATAGGAAAGTGAAGAATAATAAATTCAAAACTTTGAGGGACCAAGCAATGTGCTGCATGTGTCTCAACTCCCAAACAATCTTGCTTCAAGATAATGTTTAGAATATCAAGAGCAATCAGGCAATCTTCATAAATATAGCTTACCATCATGACGGTTAGATGTTTTCAGCAAAAGTTTCCCGTTATATTTCTTGCAATGCCCTGAAGAGTTGAGGTCATTTTCAAGTAGACTCCAGTAAAATAAGAACCGTAACATCAACAACAATATCAGCACTGTCTTAATTATTAGTTTTTTTAAAAAAATTAGAGTATGTTAGAATTCTAAGACGGCCATATGATTCCTGCCCTGTATCACTCATGCGCTTGAGTTATCTCCTCCACTTGACTCTGGGCAAAACACATGAATTTGGCAAATATTATTCCCGTGATTAAGTTATGTTCATCAAAGGTGAAAGGATATGCAAGTGTAATCAGGTATTGTTAACATAATCAGGAGAAAAATTATCTGGGGTAGGCCTCACCTGATCAAGTGAGTTTTTTTTGAAAGGCTTGAGATAGAAGCTGCAGATGCTTTTGTCAACTGAAGAATGAGGTGGTTCATAAATTTAGAAAAAGAGTACTATTTCTCATAAAGAGTTGTAGCCTGCAGTCAGGCTATCTCCCAGGCTAGGAAGCACAGCCTCTGGCAAAAGCAGAGAGGAACACTTTGAGGGAGGGACAAATGAGACAGGAATTTATGCTGAATGGGTTGGCTAACATACGTACTCAACAGGTTACAGAAGGATCTCTGAGATTCATGGAGAGGAAGTGCACACATGCGTAGTAGGCTAACGTGTATGCAACATGTGCGCCATGTTCACTTTGGGTGGATATTTAACATTTAAATGTATTGTAGTCAGGCTTTATACATCAAACGGTGGAGCAGAGACCTGTAAGGCCCTCTGTGTGTAGCTTTTGTAGACTGGGCAGAGCCACTCCCTGGTCAGTGGTTTTTATCAGGAAGGAATGCTGGTCAGTGGCTGTGTCCAAACCACAAAAAAGAGGGGCAACAGTCAGGCTGTTGGCTGAAATCACCTGTGAATGGCAGTTAGTAAGGGAGGAGATATAAGGAGGCCTGTTCCACCTTCCCTCCTGTCAGGACCAGGAACTCAGTTTTCAAGTTTTTTCAGGGGTTCTTTGCCAAGAAGGTATCCGTTGAGTTGGTTGGGGAGCTTATAATTTTTATTTCTCACTGTCTTCGGCTTTCAAGAAGCAATTTGCTGTGTTGTGAAGAGAGCTATTTTGGACATAAACGTGGCCTGTAGGAGATGAGAACAACTCTAGTCAACAGCCAGCAAGAAAACTGGTACCTGACTCCTACATCCACAAGCAGCTGGATTCTGTCAACACCTTGAAAGGGCATGGAAATGGATTATTCCCTCATCAAGATTCTAAGTGAGAACATAGCTCATCCATTGACCTTGAGTGGAGAACCCAGTTGAGCTGGGACCGGATTTTTAGCTTACAGAACTCTGGGATAATAAATGGGTGTTGTTTTATGGTAATTTGTTACAGAGCAGCAGAAAATGAATATAAGAGTACTTAAATTAAAATTATAATGCAACAGCAATTCTGTGCTCAGTTCTATATAAGTGAATAAAAGCTTGTTTCCAAATTTATTTAGATACCTTACTAATCAAAACCTGATATAGATTATAAACAATAGGCTAACAGAAGATTCAGTGATTGTTAAGTAGTTATGTTTGGAATTTTACAATAACATTTTCTTGAAATAAATCTATAGATTTAGTGATATGTGGCAATGATAAAATATCTGAGATGCTTCCAGATTGTGAAAATTAAAACAGAACAGCAGTGGATTCTGAGGTTTCTACTTAGGTTTTCAGCAATTGTTATCTCTAATAACTGCTTGGAATGGATGAAACATTGATTGAAAAAGGAATGAGGAGTTGTTGGAGGTCATCTAAACATTTGAAAAAAAGTTTGACCTGATTTAGGGTATAAGTAAAGCATAATATGTATAACCCATAACATTTAAATGCATGCAATTAATATATATGGTGATAACAGCATGAACATTTTGAAGGACTCTTGAGGGAAGAATACCCAGGAAGAATGAGAATAATTGAATAATTTTCTGAAATATCCCAGGGTTATTTAAAAAGGTGAGGGGGATTGCACAGCAGTAGTTGCTTAATGCAAAAATCAGACCAACTCAACTAATTGTTTAGGAAATGTTGATCAGAATGAGACTTTTATTCATAATGGTTAATTAGTACCTAATTAAGTCAGTTAGGAAGACCTATTGACCCTAGAACTCCCTACAGCCTTTGTGTAACCCCTTGCCTGCTCCTAGGGAGTATACAGCATTTGCCATGTGGACAACGGTCAAATGTTAATGGGCCATATGCATTGATGAGTAATGTTTCATGTAAGGAGGATGCTTAGAGTGCATACAAATACAAAACAAACCCTTTAGTTGCAGGGAGTCTTAAAGTATGATCGTGAACAGTTACTCTTGCCAACAATAAGAACCCTCTAATGGGAGCTCTGCCATAGTTCCCTTGAGCTAGCCAGGCTGCTTGTGGCTTTGGGGTTTACTCCCCCTCTGACAGCTAACGTAAACATTCTAATGCAGTTATGGAAAGAAAGAAAATTCAGAAGATAAGCTTGCTATAAAGGTGATCAAGCCTAAAACAGGGGAAAAAAAGGTATATTTTCTTTCAGCCTTCTAGATGCTACAATTCATTTGACAAGAATAAATTAGAACGCAATGACCATCCATTTTCTGCTACAAAATATCAAACGTATATTAGTCTTTTAATAATTAATTGGTCTAAAGCTTCCATTGTGCAAAAATTGGCAGGAGAGCTGCCTGTTTTCATAAAACCAATACTTTTAAATAATCATTACTTTTAACCTGGAAAAAATGGATTAAATCTATAAGGGCTAGTATTTTTACATTGATTTCTCATTTTTTCATAAAAAACTCTATGAGGTAAATAGCGCTAGAATCATTATTTGTATTTGAGAGACAAGAAAATTAATGACTGAAGTTAAGGGACTTAGCTGAGATGATATAGCAGTGCTACTGGGAGAAGCCAAGTTTGCTCCCAAAATATGCTTTTTGTCACAAGACTATATTTTCTTGCTTAAAAGAGGATAAAATGTTGTTATTATGGTCAAGAGAGCCAGTTCCTTGGAATATTATTGATTTCATTTCTAACTTTAATGATGTTATTGTGGTATTGGAGATAAAGCAATTTAGCTTTGTTAGAAAAAGTAGGAAGAAAATTATAGGCCAGTGAAAGCATTCCATTAGGTTAATTGTTGGAGATTTCTAACTTACTCTCCACATTTTTCCAACCACAGTTAACCCTTTAGGGTATTGTGTTTGGTGAATCATATAGTCTTTTTAATATGAAGTGCATATTTGACAAAACGAATGATAATGCGGTGAGTTACATTAAAGCTAAAACAGCATACTTGATCTTGGCATTTACAGATTTTTGATACTTACTTTTGACTATTTTTTGGGAGTGAGCTTGAAGATTTACGACGTGGAATTTGTCATTACATTAGGTACCCCTTTATATAATCTACATTGATAACATACTAAAAGGGTCATTGTGTATAGTGCTATATTCCACTAACATTTTTATTATATAAAATCACTTTAAATATCTTAGGACTCCTGTTATAAACTTTTTATAGAGCTGCAGTTGTGTTGAGGTATTGAGTAATACTGCAAATGCCAGACAAACTAGCCTTTTGTCTTTCAGGGAGAAACAGAAACAGCATTTTAAATGTTAGTGTAAATCAAATTTTGTGCTTTTTAGTATACAATTTGAAAAACTTCACCATGTGTATTCTTTCTAGGTCACCAATGACGTACATGTTTTTTGTTTGTTTGTTTGTTTGTTTTTGTGTTTGTGTGTGTGTATGTGTGTGTGTGTGATTGCAAACCCCACGGCCCTTTTCTTTGTTCTCATTCTCTTTGATGATTCTGTAGCATCTAAAATTGGTGACCCCACCCTTCCTGAACTGTCTTACTCCATTGGCTTCCACGAAATAATATCCTAATGTCCTGTTTGGCTTCCTGCTTCTCTGATTAGTGCTTTTTTTTCCCCCTTGGCTTGTTCCTCTTCTTTAACCACTGATACTACTGAGTTCCAGTTTTGGGACCTCAGTCCTGTTTTTTTTTTTTTTTTTTTTTTTCTATGTACTTCCTTTTCAACTATGCTGTTGAGTTTCACATCTCCATTTCCAGATAATTCTCATCTAAGTTCTGGTTCTACACACACACACACACACACACACACACACACACACATCTATATACATGTTTCCTGAGTTTTTAACATGAGCTCACTGCTGTAACCACCAAGTCAGTGTGTTTGCAGGTGAACTCATAATCTTCTCCATCTTGCATATCTCCATCAGTTCTGCTTACCTGGGATTGAATACCAGAAGTTATCTTTTATTCATACATTTCTTTGACACTCACAATAGTAAGTAAAGAAAATTAACATTAATTAAAAATTTAAATCCAATTTTACTTCCATCTAGATAATAATGCTATAACAAATTTATTTAGAGGAATTATCTCTTGCAAAATCAGAGCCAACCTGGTCTTGACCTACCACTTTGATGAGGTTCTCTCTTCTACTCTGAAACCTTCCATATACCCTATTTCTTATCAAGGTAAGTTTAGGCTCCTCAGCCTGGATTTAAAGCTTCTATTAATCGGATCCTACTCTACTTGTCCTACTACTTTCCTTTATTCTTTTATGAACACCTTTCTCTTATATCAGAAAATACTTTTTTAAATCAGTGAGCATATCACACTCCTCAGTCTGAACCCTCTGCTATTGGCTTGATGGTTGACTTGCCTGGCATTCTTCTTTATCCTCTTCACCTCTGAATCTCCCAGGCATCTTCCAAGTTCCAGTTCCATTCTCATTTCCTTATGATAGTAGTCCCCCATAAATATGATTACTATACTTACTCACCATTTAATCAGACATAGAGAGTGTATCCCACAAAATACCACTGATGCTTGTTATTTCATATATTTTAGTTTAGATTAGAAATCTCCTGAGATAGGAGACATATTTAGTAAATAGTGTGTTGGACCCTGGCTCCTAGAGTCATACATACAAAATAGATGGTCAATAATTAACAGTTGATTGAAAGCTCTGGTTTATCAGTTTCCTAATTTACATTATTTCAATATCCACCTGGTTATTTGGAAAAATAAAGTGGTACTTCAAAGCTTGAAGGATAAATGAAATTACATTCTCTTCTTCAGCAGAGAACACAGTTTTCTAGATCACTTTGGGAAAAGAGAGTAAACATTAAACCCTTGATTTTTTCAATTAAGAAAAGTTATTTCGCAAGTCTGGCCCTATGTTTATCCTAGTTTATTAACAGAAAACACCTGAGACTAATTACTTTCTGGCTTACAGAAACCTCATTTGTTTTTAGATCTGCCATTTAAATATAGATATAGTTTTGATAAATATAATTACTTAGACCATCTAACATTCTTTGTTTCTATGGCTGGCTGAAATTCTATCATTAAAGGTGATTTTAATTTGGAAATTCAAGATGTTATGAATTAAATTCTACAGATCTTAGAAGAGAAGGAAAATATTTGAAGTGCTGTTCTGGTTGTTCTATAAACTGTGGAAAAACTGCCCATTGTAATCTTAACATGTTCATTAAGCTGAAACTTCTTTTGCGGATTTACAGTAGTAAATTTTTACTGTGTGGCTGTCTAGTTGAGTAGTTTGTTCTTTCAGATTTTTGATATTAAAATTGTTTTATTTAATCTTTTACATATTTCAGGCCTGTCACAGATTAAGTAGCATATCTTTTATACAGCAAAATGAGTTCAAGTTGATATTTTTGTTTAGTTATTATTAATTTGACCCTGCCCATTATTTCAGAGTTTTGGGTGGGGAAGGCGGAAGGAGCTGGAGCAGGTGAAGATAAAATAAGTAAACCAGGCATGAATGGAAGCAACTTTCTTAGCTTGCTCATAAACTAGAACAACACTCCTCATAGAATGCACAGCTGAATATGAGTGTAGTGAGTGTGACATGGGCTGTGGGCTGCCACCTTACATTATGGGAAAATCAGGTTGCTGCTGAGTAGAAGGGTAGCATTTTGGGTAGCACTTTAGTGCACTTCTCAAGATTTCTACTTTAGGCTGGGAGTGGTGACTTATGCCTGCAATCCCAGCACTTTGGGAGACTGAGGTGGTGGATCATTTGAGGTCAGGAGTTCAAGACCAGCCTGACTAACACGGTGGAACCCTATCTTTACTAAAATACAAAAGTTACCCGGGCATGGTAGTGGGAACCTCTAATCCCAGCTACTCAGGTGACTCAGGCAGGAGAATCGCTTGAACCCAGGAGGCGGAAGTTGCAGTGAGCCAAGATAGTGCCACTGCACTCCAGCCTGGGTGACAAAGAGAGATTCCCTCCCCACCATCCCCTCCAAAAAAGATTTCTACTTTGCACTTGACAGGAATACCATTCGGACACCCAGTTTTCCTGCAAGATTTGGTGATGAAACATTTGAGTGGGAAGAGGGATGGAGAAATCTGAACCTCACTTTACTGAAGTCCTTCAATAGGTCTGACGCAGAAAAACCCTCTATTAGGCAAATAACTTGAGAATTAGTTATCAATTGCACTAATAGTACTCAAATACATAATACCTAAAGATTGAAATAAGTATACAGCTAAAATCTATTTTATGAATGTTGTTAATTCTGTCCCCTCTTCTTCCTCAGATACATCATTATAAACTTGGTGTGTAAGCTTTTTCAATTAATTTATGTGCATCTATATGCCCTTACAGAAAATATGTAACATTGTTTTAGATTATATTTTATTTAGCATTATTAGGGTATAATTCATATCACACAATTCACCCATTTAAAGTGCACAATTGAATAGTTTTTAGTATATTTACGGAGTTATGAGTCTATCACCACAACCGATATTAGAACATTACCCTGTTCCCATTACTTTCTACCGTAATATAGTAGCCATAGTTCTAGGTGGTGGAAATCCAGTTAAAAATATGACCGAGTTGCTGCTACCACGAAGCGTTTATGCTAGCCAATATTTTTCAGTGCCATTTATTGAACTTGTCTTCCTTTCTTCACTAATTTGAAAAGCAACTTTTATTTCATAAACACACACACGTGCAAATGTACACACACACACACACACACATATTATGTGGCAGCCATGGGAACACACCACTCAGATCTCCTGCTGCAGAGAGCCCAACTGATTGAAAGTCTCAGTGCCAACTCTCAGGATCCACTCTGATTCGCCCGGGCAAATGCTACCAGTTTCAATCAGTGCCTAATAACACCTCTGTAAAAAATTTTTTGCTGGTTGTCCTAGATTCTGCAATTTATATTTTTAATGAATCTAAATCTACCCTCAGATAACACTATTTTCATGTGTAGTACCTGTACCTTATAACAGAATATTCCCAATTCCTCCTTCCCATCTCTTAGAGTATTGTCATTTATTTTACTTACCTATATGTTATAATCATTCAATAGATTGTTATTTTAAAAATAATCTGTAATTTTAGATTAATTAAAAATAAAACAATTTACCTTACCTTCATTTATTCTTTTTCTGACAGTGCCTTTTTTTTTTTTACATAGATCTGAATTTCTAACATATATAATATTTTTTATGTCTGAAAAATTTCTTTGTAAATTACTTTTAGATCAGACCTGTTGGTAAGGTAATAAATTCCATGAGTTTTTGTTTATCTGGTAGAGCCCTTATTTCCTTCTCTCTGAAGGTTAATTTCACCGAATATAAAATTTTAGTCAGATATTTATTTTTTTCTTCTTTCCAACACTTTAAATATTTCACTCCATTCTTTTTTTGCTTGCATAGTTTCTTAGGAGAAACTCATTATAATTCTCATGCTTGTTCCTCTACAGTAGTGGTCCCCAGCCTTTTTGCCACCAGAGACAGGTTTTGTGGAAGATAATTTTTCCATAGACAGGGAGGTGGGGCAGGGAATGGTTTGGGGGTGAAACTGTTCCACCTCAGATCATCAGGCATTAGATTCTCATAAGAAGCACACAACCTAGATCCCTTGCATGTGCAGGGTTTGTGCTCTTATGAGAATCTAATGCCACCACTGATCTGACAGGAGGGAGCTCAGGTGGTAATGCTCTAGCTCTCCCGCGGCCTGGGAGTTGGAGACCATTGCTCTATAGGTAAGGTTCTCTTTGGCTTATTTCAAGATTTTCTCTTTGTCTTTGTCTTTCTGCAGTTTGAATATATATGCCTATGTGTACATTTCTTGGTATATATCTTGTCTGTTGTCCTCTATTCTTCCTGGATCTCGTTTGATGTCTGTAATCAATTTTAGAAGATTCTTAACCATTATTACTTCAAATATTTCTTTTGCTTTATTCTTTAATGCTTTTCTTCCTTTACCTATCTTTTCTATTTTGTTATAAATGTCTTTTGTTTATTCATTTGGTTTCAAGTTGGCAATTCAACTTGATATGTATCTGATGCAGTTCAACAGATTCTTTTAAAAATATTTGTACTATAATTTTAGCTTCTAGCTTGTTGAATTGATTAAATATTTTAATAAAATATAACAGAAGCAATTATAGGATATACACTTAGAAAAGCATAAGGAAATTCTGCTTATTATTGCTAGAAAAAAGACAGATGTTAAAATTCATCTTTTAAAATTACAGAGGTACAAATATAACCTTTTTTTTTGTTTTTTTTAGACAGAGTCTCACTCTGTTCCCCAGGCTGGAGTGCAGTGGCACGATGTCCGCTCACTGCCAGCTCCGCTCCCCAGGTTCACGCCATTCTCCTGCCTCAGCCTCCCGAGTAGCTGGGACTACAGGCGCCCGCCACTATGCCCGGCTAATTTTTTTGTATTTCTAGTAGAGACGGGGTTTCACTGTATTAGACAGGATGGTCTCGATCTCCTGACTTAGTGATCCACCTCAGCCTCCCAATGTGCTGGGATTACAGGCATGAGCCACCACCCGTGGTCAAATATAACAAACGAACGAACGAACGAAAGAAAGGAAGAAAGAATGAAAGAAAGAAGGAAAGAAAGAAAGAAAAGACTTCCTTTGTGTTATTTAATGCAATTGAATACCATTATTTCTTCAGTCTAAAACTTAATAATCTCAAGTAAATAATGAATTAGTATTTTAAATTAAAAATAGCAATATGGACTAATTATTTAGAAAAAAAAATGCAACCATTGGTTGTAAAAACAGCAATAGGTTTTAGAGACCGGAACTATGGACAAAGGTATGTTTTTATCTTCTCAAGAGTCATTTGGTATTTTTAGTTAAAAATCTGCATATATTACTTCAATATAAAGTTTCAAAATTAGATTATTCTATAGTAAATTTCATTGTAGCTAAATCTGCATATTATGTCTATCATCGTTTTTTCAGTTACAATTCTAGGAATTGAATTTCTATGTGAAAGGCATATTCAACATTAAACATTTTCACACTATTACCAAAATGCTTTTCTGAAGATTTAAACATTTTTCCATGAGCTTTCTTCACAGCTTTCCCAATAAAGTTTTGCAGTTATGGCTTGATGATAAACTAGAAATATTTTCATTGTATATGAGCAAGTCTAATAAAGATAACTGCTCCATAGAAAAATAATTCATGAATACATACGTTAGTTTACAAAAAAGATGAGTTCACGAAGACCATAAAATATAGCTTTTTTTGTCTATTTGGGTTGTTGATTTTGCATTTACTTCAATCTTAACTCTACCTTAATATCTCAATTTTTATTCCCTGGAAGATAATTTTTTTAAAAAGGTCAACAGAAATTCCATACAAAACAAACAAAAAATCTACACGTATCTATTTTTCAGTAAACCTGGACGCAGCAGAATAGCACTTTTAGCTTATAACTTCTTTGAGCAATGGTCGGTTGGGCTGTAAGATAGAAGTAGTTGCTTTTTCTGTGCTGTGTTCTTTCCATAGTCAATAAAAAGCATCCTACATTTGACTGGCATTTCTATATCAACATGTCTAAAATAATCTAATTTTGATAATGGAAACACTACACATCTGATCTTTCAAATATGAATCTACTTCTATTACTTCTCTTACCCCATTTGTTCACAAAATCACAATAAGTGTGCTCCTAAATATTTTTCTCCCTCAGTGGGAACCACCTTCATTCACACACTTCTTTCATACTTTCACTAAAAATAAATCCCCAAACTGATATACTTACTTACAGTATATTTCCCTTTTAATCTTTTCTCCTCCTTTTATGTGGAGTCCTCTTTCAGAAATAACTAATCAGAGTTTCTTCCTTCAGTGTCACCCTACCTATGTTATAAAGCCCAAACCCCACTGGACATGCTAACGGTAATTGCTGACCTGGCCCATGCCTTGTTCTCCATCCTCTTTTCACATGCTGTTTTCTCAGGTCAAGTATTTCAACATGTCAAACTCTTTATATTTCCCTGACCACAATATGCTGTTTCATTCTCACTGTTTTGCACATGAAATCTTTACCTCGTTATGTAATCTTCAAATGTCCAATAATGATATAATATTTAGAATAGATATATGCATTATACTAAATCAAGATGAGATGAACAATGCATATAACAAAGTAAGCAATGGTGGTTTCTGCTTTAATAAACTGAATTACTTGGCGTTCTTGCATTTGGATGACTAAAAATTACTTCAATATAAATTATTAGTATTTACCTACAAATTAGGTATGGAAATATGAAACAAGACAATGTATATTTAGGATATATAGGGCATAGACATATATTATTCCATAGCAAGGAACATTATTTAAAGTGTTTATCTTTTTACTTGTTTCAGAAAGTCTTTGAATAAGGTAACTTTGTGCTTAATTCAGCTATTTAATATCGACCCTTGCTATTCTAATTTTGCTCTTCAAATCAGCACGAATATCACCTGGAAATGTGTGAAGATGCAGAGTCTCAGGCATTGCCAGTATTCCTAAATCAAAACTTGCATTTTAATGAGATTTCCAGATGATTTGTATAGATGTTAAAATGTAAGACTGTACAGACGATTTTCGAGTATGTGTCTTATAAACCTCCTACTTTGTTTGCACATGTTACACCTGCTAACACATACAACACTGAACTGTTCGCTGCATGCTTTCCTGGCATGCACTATATTACAGTTGTAGTAATAGATTTAATTATCCCAAAATACTCTCATTGAAAATTATGTGTAGATTGTAGAAATCCTGGCAATATCAGTGGTTAATTGTTCATTTGCCACATCTCACTGTGTAAGATGTTAGCGTCACCATCTGATGCTGCTCTGTTTGCACATTCATTGCTCAGGCTTTATAGTCTCCTTGATTTTTGAGCTATCTAATAATTTCACTAATTTCAGACTCTTCCTAGACCAGTGATGTACATGTCTTCATTAGCACACACTACTTTCACACATCTTAGTACTTGTCCTTTAAAAAAGTCATGCGCTTAGTTACTTTGAGGCAACAGCTTGGTACAGGCAAATACATTTTAAAGGTAAAACTATTCTTCATTTTTAACATTGTTTTGGTATTTAAGTACTGTGCATTCTCATATATACTTAAGACCAGTTTTCTTATTTATTTGTTTATTTTAAGCCAGCTGGGATATTGGTTAGAATTGCAGCAGATCTATGTGGAGGCAATTGATCTCTTAATAATATTGATCTTTCCAATCAACAAACATGGTATATCTCTCTACTTGTTTAGGTTTTATTTCTCTCTTAACAATATTTATAGTTTTTAGTTAGAAATCCCATATGCCTTATGTATATTTTTATGCTAATATAGAAATATTTTGATGTTACTTTTTGTTTTGTGGAGTGGTATATAAATGTGATTTTTTTCTCTGTATTTACCTCATACACTGTGTCATTGTTAAATTCACTTATTAGTTCCATGAGTTTTATGTAGATTATTTGAAATTATCTATACAAACAATCATATTGTCTGTGAATAAAGACAGTTTATTTCTTCTTTCCTAATCTGCATGCCTTTCATGTCTATTTCTTGCTTTATTGAACTGGCTAGAACTGAGAACAATGGAGATGGTCATGTAGAAAAGGTGATACTCGGGTGTCCTGGGTTTTTTTTTCTATCTTAAGGGAAAGTAGTCAATGTTCATTGAATATTCAATGTATTCAATGATGTATTCAATGAAAGTATTCAATGATGATACTTTCAATGATGATAATTGCAGGCTTTACATAAGTACCATTAAATTAATTGTAGGCTTTACATAAGTGCCATTAAATTAAGAAATTTTTCTTATATTCCTATTTTCTTATTTTGCTGAGTTTTTTCAGGAAAGTTAGTTAAATTTTGTTAAGTGTGTTTTTCTATACTTATTGAGGTGCTTCTATGGCTTTCTCCTTTATTCTGTTAATATAATGAATTACATTAAATAGAACGTAATTTAATTTGAATGTTCAACCAATCTTCCATTCCTGGGATAAACTTTATTTGATCATGAGATATTTATATATACTTACATATATTTAGGCTTTGGTTAGCTAATATTTTGTTAAACATTTTTAACACTAATATTTATTAGGAGTATCAGTCAGTAGGATTTTGTTCCTTGAAATTTTAGGATTTGATACCAGGGTTATTTTGAACCCATAAAATGAGTTAGTATGTTTTCCTTACTTCTCTGTTTCCTGAAAGAATTAGTATAGGATTAATGTTATTTCTTCCATATGTGTTTGGTAAAATTCACCAAAGAAACATTTAAGTTTGGAACCTTTTTCATGGGAAGGTTTATAAGTGCAAATTAAATTTCTGAAAAGGAAAAAATCTGAAATATTCTGTATTTCTTTCTTAATTTTGAAAGATTTTAAATGTAATATAGAATTCTGAATTGGCAGTTATTCTTTCATCATTTAAAAGATGTCATTGTTTTATGACCTTAAATATTACTGATAAGAAGTCAACCACTATTTCATTATTATTGTTCCTCTGTGTGAAATATATGTTTTCTCTAGTTGCTTTTAAGGTTTTTCTTTTTATCTTTGGTTTCAGCAGTGTGACTGTGTTGTGACTTTGTGTTTTTTAAATTTGTATTAATTTGCAGGGTTTTTTTCTGATTTTATTGGACCTGTTGATATATTCTACTGAATTTGTAAAATTTGACCATTGTGTTTGAAATATTTTTGTCTGCCCAATTCACCTTTCCCCATTACCTTGATAATTTGCCAGAGGTAATTAAAAATTTGTCATTATTTTCAATTTTTTTCATCTTTTCTTCAGTTTGGAAGATGTTTGTTAATTCATCTACAAGCTTATTGATCTTTCTATCCTTTCCAATTTGTTGCTAAGTCTATGTAGTAAAATTTTCATTTCATAAATTGTATTTTTTAGCTCTAGAATTTCCCTTTGGTTCTTTTATGCCGTTTGCATTATTCTCTGCTGAGATCCTCATATGTTCACTTGCTATATTTCCTTTACATTTAGTCCATGTACATATTCATAATAGCTATTAATTTCAATATCTGGATTATTTCAAGATTGTTTATATTGATTGTTTTTTTTTTTTTTGATATTAGATCACATGTCCATGCTTCTTCAAATGCCTAGTAATGTTTGAATGTATGGTAAACTTTGTGGATATTAAATTGTAGAAAGTTTGCATTATGTTGTACTCCTGTAAAGGGTACTGAATTTTCTTTCACCTGGTTGATTTTATTATTTACTCTGTTAGGTCTGTTTCAATTTTGTCCAATGTCAAAGGGTGAAATTCTTACGTTAGAGTTTGGTTCTTACTCCTACAGTATGCCCTTTCTGAGGTCTAAACTGAATGTCCAATAAACTCTGTGGAATATCTCCACTCTGCCTAGGCCAAAAGTTTAGCATCCCTTGGCACTACAAGAACTCTGATATATTCATTCAATTCTCAGCACTAGTGCAGTTGCTCTCTGTTTTTCAATGTTTTTTGGTTTCTTATTTCCTTAACAATCCTAAGTATTCAGGCATTTCAATTTTTAGGTTAACACTAACCAGAGTCTCTCTAGTATTTCCTCATGACCAAACTCAGGCTCTACATTTTCAATATAAATCTTTACAATCTATGCATCTGATAGGACTAATCTACAATGAACTCAAATAAACTAGAAAAAGAAACCAATTTCATCAAATGCGAGCTAAGGATATGAATAGACAATTCTCAAAAGAAGATATACAAATGGCCAACAAACCTATGAAAAAATGCTCAACATCACTAATGACAAGGGAAATGAAAATCAAAACCGTAATGCAATACCACCTTACTCTTTCAAGAATGGCCATAATAAAAATAAATAAATAAATCGTAGATGTTGGCATGGATTCGGTGAACAGGGAACACTTCTACACTGCTGGTGGGAATGTAAACTAGTACAACCACTATGGAAAACAGTGTGGAGATTACTTAAAGAACTAAAAGTAGAACCACCATTTGATCCAGTGATCCCACTACTGACTATCTACCCAGAGGAAAGAAAGTCATTATACAAAAAAGATACTTTCACACACATATTTATAGCAGCACAATTTGCAATTGCAAAAATGTGAAACAAACCTAAATGTCCATCAATCAATGAGTGGAGAAAGAAACTGTGACTTTATATATACAATGGAATACTACTCAGCCATAAAAAGGAATGAATTAATGGCATTCACAGAGTCCTGGATGAGATTGGAGACTATTATTCTATGTGAAGTAACTCAGGAATGGAAAACCAAACATTTTATGTTCTCACTCATAAGTGGGAGCTATGCTATGAAGATGCAAAGGTATAAGAATGACACAGTTGATTTTGGAGACTCAAGGGGAAAGGATGGGAAGGGGGTGAGAGATGAAAGACTACATATTGGGTGCCGTGTATCTTGCTTGGGTGATAGGTGCACCAAAATCTTACAAATCACCACTAAAGAACTTACTCATGTAACCAAACACCACCTGTTCCCCAATATCCTACGGAAATGATAAAAAAAATTTTAAAAAAGAAATACCACAGAAAAGATGCTGCTTTTTGTGAAGCATCGTATCTCAGAACATTCCAACATATCCCCTCAGTAGTGACGGTAACCTTGATCACCTAGTCAAGTTGATACCTGATGGATCTCTGCAATGTAAAGTCATCATTTTCTTTCCCGTGTTTTGGATTGCTATTTTGTAGGAAGACATTAAGACATTTTGCTAAAATCCTGTTCTTCATCAAACCTTCATCCTACAGTTTTAGCATTCAATCTACATCCATAGCATCCATGGACTGTTTGTCACTGCTTGTATTAACTGACTCGGTGATGGTTGCCCAAGAATAAATATCCATTTCCATCATAACTTCTACATACTAGAAATTGGCATTTTGCTGTAAGAAAGATCCTTCCTTTTCCCTCATTTATATATTTACCCAATTATTTATATCAGTGCGTAGTGAGGGATTTCTATTTTATATGATGGGCTGTAATCTGATACTCTCATTTTTTATTTTGTTATCCACATTGTCCTAGATATGACCAGAGGAAACTCCTTCAATCTGTCACATCTCTTTCATTGTTTGAGCATTTTCTTACTTTCTGACAGAAGAAAATATTTCAAGGTCATCTCGAATTTTTCTGGCAGCAGCCCTGGTACAACCACTATGCCAAGGAACTCTTTTATTGGAAGATGGTGAGATGGTGTTTGGATTGCTTGACATCTTATTGAACTGTAAGGTCTCTCCCCATATTCTGGGTATAAACATTTTTGGAAATATATATATGACAATTTCTCCCAGTCTGTTGATTGCCATTCCATTTTCTTATTGGTGTACTTGAAGAGTACACATTTTAATTTTGGTGATAGAAATTTATCACTTTTTTTCCTTTTTGGGGAATAAGGGAATTGATTTTATATGATCCTGTGTATGTAGTCTCTGCCTAACCAAAGATTATAAAGATTGTATTCTATGTTTTCTTCTGGGTTTTACAGAATCAACATTTTTTTTTTTTTTTACATTGAGGCCTGGGATTGATTTCAAAATTTTGTGTGTGTATTATATGAGGTAGATGTAGAGGTTGTGTTTTATTACATGGCTATTTAATGGATCAAACATCTTAGATCTAAAAGTTTATGCTCTTAATTTTATTTTGCTTCACTCGTACAACACAACTTGTTTCTTCTTTTCATGTCTTTAGACTGACTATTTATATAGAAAAGATAATTTTTTCAGCTTTATTTATTCCATTCTAAATGGAATGCTTTTGCCTTATTTTCATGCATTTGATCTCCTTATTTCATTTGCTTTCTAGATTTGGGATTCTGCTTCCCAGAAAACTTCACAGATTTTCCTGTCCATTTAAATTTCAATTCTATTCTAACTTTATGGCTTACACATTTAACATAGTTCTGATACTCTTTCTTGACTCTACTCCTTCTTATCTTTTCTTATTTTTTCCTATTTTCTTACGTTTTAACATTATTACATAAAGTCCAGTTATGGATAGATACTTACAGGTACCTGTGGGTTACCACTTCTTTTAGCCCCAGTACTGATACTTACAGAAAGTCATCATAAATGAATTTGAAGAGTAATACTTAGTCCACATATGTAGCAATTGAGGTTACTATGTTAAAATTATATCATAGGATGCAGAGGGGTGTGCAGAACTAAACCTAAGTATCCTAAGACTATGTTAATTTAACTTATTCTTAAGATGCATGTAGACATAATGAAGAGTCATTAAAGGTGCAATAATGATGATAGCAATCATCATATCGTAACTATGATATAAATTATAATTATGAATTATAAAATATCTTTCAGAATCCAGCTGATGGAGAACCTATTCTTAACCCAGACATGGTTTGTGATTAAGTTTTTTAATCTTGAATAAAGCATAGTATTATTGACAAGAGATTATGGCAAATAATCTTTATTATTATTATTATTATACTTTAAGTTCTAGGGTACATGTGCATAACGTGCAGGTTTGTTACATATATATACTTGTGCCATGTTGGTGCTGCACCCATCAACTCCTCAGCACTTATCAACTCGTCATTACATCAGGTATAACTCCCAATGCAATCTCTTCCCTCCCCTCCCATGATAGGCCCTGGTGTGTGATGTTCCCCTTCAGTCCAAGTGATCTCATTGTTCAGTTCCCACCTATAGGTGAGAACATCGCGATTGTTTGGTTTTCTGTTCTTGCGATAGTTTGCTGAAATGATGGTTTCCAGCTGCATCCATGTCCCTACAAAGGACACAAACTCATCCTTTTATGGCTGCATAGTATTCCATAATTGTATATGTATACATTTTCTTAATCCGTCTGTCACTGATGGACATTTGGGTTGATTCAAGTCTTTGCTATTGTGAATAGTGCATGAAGTAAACTTATATGTGTGCATGTGTCTTTATAGCAGCATGATTTATAATCCTTTGGGTATATACCCAGTAATGGGATGGCTGGGTTATGGGTACTCTAGTTCTAGATTCTTGAATCTCCCTTATTTTCCATAATGGTTGAATTAGTTTACAGTCCCACCAACAGTGTAAAGTGTTCCTATTCCTCCACATCCTCTCCTTTTTCCTGTTGTTTCCTGACTTTTTAATGATTGCCATTCTAACTGGTGTGAATGGTATCTCATTGTAGTTTGATTTGCATTTCTCCTGATGGCCAGTGATGATGAGCATTTTTCATGGATCTGTTGGCTGTATAAATGTCTTCTTTTGAAGTGTCTGTTCATATCCTTTGCCCACTTTTTGATGGGGTTGTTTGTTTTTTTCTTGTAAATTTGTTTGGCAGGTTCTTTGTAGGTTCTGAATATTAGCCCTTTGTCAGATGAGTAGACTGCAAAATTTTCTCATTTTATAGGTTGCCTGTTCACTCTGATGGTAGTTTCTTTTGCTGTGCAGAAGCTCTTTAATTTAATTAGATCCCATTTGTCAATTTTGGCTTTTATTGCCATTACTTTTGGTGTTTTAGACATGAAGCCCTTGCCCATGCCTATGTCTAGATGTTCCCCTAGGTTTTCTTCTAGAGTTTTTATGGTATTAGGTCTAACATTTAAGTCTCTAATCCATCTTGAATTAATTTTCATATAAGGAGTAAGGAAAGGGATCCAGTTCAGCTTTCCACTTGTAAGCTGTAATTTTTCCCAGCACCATTTTATTAAATAGGGAATCCTTTCCCCATTTCTTGTTTTCTTTCTCAGGTTTGTCAAAGATCAGATGGCTGTAGATGTGTGGTATTATTTCTGAGGGACTGTTCTGTTCATTGGTCTATATCTCTGTTTTGGTACCAATTACCATGCTGTTTTAGTTACTGTAGCCTTGTAGTATAGTTTGAAGTCAGGTAATGTGATGCTTCCAGCTTTGTTCTTTGACTTAGGATTGTCTTGGCAATGCGGGCTCTTTTGGTTCATATGAACTTTAAACGTTTTTCCAATTCTGTGAAGAAACTCATTGGTAGCTTGATGGGGATGGCATTGAATCTATAAATAACCTTGGGCGAGTATGGCCATTTTCACCATATTGATTCTTCTATCCATGAGTATGGTATGTTCTTCCATTTGTTTGTGTCTCTTTTATTTCACTGAGCAGTGGTTTGTAGTTACTCCTTAAGAGGTCCTTTACATCCCTTGTAAGTTGGATTCCTAGGTATTTTATTCTCTCTTTGAAGCAATTGTGAATGGAATTTCATTCATGGTTGGCTCTGTTTGTCTGTTACTGGTGTATGGAGTAGCGTGATTTTTGCACATTGATTTTGTATCCTGAGACTTTGCTGAGATTGCTTATCAGCTTAAGGAGATTTTTGGGCTGAGACAATGGGGTTTCTAAATATACAATCATGTCATCTGCAAAGAAGGGACAATTTGACTTCTTCTTTCCTAACTGAATACCCTTGATTTCTTTCTCTTGCCTGATTGCCCTATTAGAACTTCCAAAACTATGTTGAATAGGTGTTGAGAGAGGCATCCTGTCTTATACCAGTTTTCAAAGGGAATTTTCAGTTTTGCCCATTCAGTATGATATTGGCTGTGGGTTTGTCATAAGTAGCTCTTATTTTGAGATACGTTCCATCAGTACCGAATTTATTGAGAGTTTTTAGTATGAAGGGCTGTTGAATTTTGTCAAAGGCCCTTTTTTCTGCATCTATTGAGATAATCATGGTTTTGTCTTTGGTTCTGTTTATATGCTGGATTGTGTTTATTGATTTGTGTATGTTGAACCAGCCTTGCATCAGGGATGAAGCCCACTTGATCATGGTGGATAAGCTTTTGATGTGCTGCTGGATTGGTTTGCCAGTATTTATTGAGGATTTTGTATCAATGTTCATCAGGGATATTGGTCACAAAATTCTCTTTTCGTTAATGTCTCTGCCAGGCTTTGGTATCAGGATGATGTTGGCCTCAGAAATGAGTTAGGGAGGATTCCCTCTCTTTTTCTGTTTGTGGAATAGTTTCAGAAGGAATGGTACAGCTCTTCTTGTACCTCTGGTGGAATTCGCTGTGAATCCATCTGGTCCTGGACTTTTGGTTGGTAGGCTATTAATTGTGCCTCAATTTTGGAAACCTGCTATTGGTCTATTCAAGTCCAGCTTCTTCCTGGTTTAGTCTTGTGAGAGGTGTAAGGGTGTCCAGGAAGTATCCATTTCTTCTAGATTTTCTGGATTTATTTTGCATAGAGGTGTTTACAGTATTCTCTGATGGTAGTTTGTATTTCTGTGGTGTCAGTGGTGATATCCTTTATCATTTTTTATTGCATCTATTTGATTCTTCTCTCTTTTCTTCTTTATTAGTCTTTGCTAACTTGATCTATCAATTTGCTGATCATTTCAAAAATAACCCTTGGATTCATTGATGATTTTGGAGGGTTTTTTGTGTTTTCCTATCTCCTTCAGTTCTATAAAGTCTTATTTATTTCTTGCTTCTGCAAGCTTTTGAATGTGTTGCTCTTCCCTTCTCTAATTTCTTTTAATTGTGATGTTAGAGTGATGAGATTTTAGATCTTTCCAGGTTTCTTTGTGGGCATTTAGTGCTGTATCAATTTCCCGTCTCACACTGCTTTTAAATGTGTCCCAGAGATTCTACGGGTATGTTTATCACTTTGTTTTCATTGGTTTCAAAGATATCTTTATTTCTGTCATGCTGTTTCGTTTTGTACTTGTGTGGTCATTTCAGGGCGTTGTTTGGTTTCCACATGTAGTTGAGCGGTTTTGATTGAGTTTCTTAGTCACGAGACTTTGATTGCACTGTGGTCTGAGAGAGAGTTTGTTATAGTACCTGTTCTTGTACATTTGCTGAGGAGTGCTTTACTTCCAATTATGTGGTCAATTTTGGAATAAGTGTGATGTGGTGCTGAGAAGAATGTGTATATTCTGTTGATTTGTGGTGGAGAGTTCTGTAGATCTATTAGGTCTGCTGCAGAGATGAGTTCAATTCTGGTCTTTGTTAACTTTCTGTCTCGTTGATCTGTGTCTTCCGGTGGTGTTGAAGTCTCCCATTATTATGGTATGGGAGTCTACAAGTACTCTTTGTAAGTCTCTAAGGACTGCTTTATGAATCTAGGTGCTCCTATTGGGTGCATATATATTTAGGATAGTTAACTCCTCTTTTTGAATTGATCCCTTTTACCATTATGTAATGGCCTTCTTTTGAACTTTGATGGTTTAAAGTCTGTTTATCAGAGACTAGGATTACAACCTACTTTTGTTTCTCCATTTGCTTGGTAGATCTTCCTCCCATCCCTTTATTTTGAGCTATGTATGTCTCTGCATGTGAGATGGGTCTCTGAATACAGCAGACTTCAGTGGGTCTTGACTCTATCAGTTTGCCAGTCTGTGTCTTTTAGGCTGGAGCAGAATTAATTTACATTTAAGGTTAAGATTGTTATGTGTGAACTTGATCCTGCCATTATGATATTAACTGGTTATTTTGCTCGTTAGTTGATGCAGTTTCTTCCCTGTCTCGATGGTCTTTACATTTTGGCATGTTTTGCAATGGCTGGTACCAGTTGTTCCTTTCCATGTTTAGTGCTTCCTTCAGAATCTTGTAAGGCAGGCCTGGTGGTGACAAAATCTCTAAAGCATTGCTTACCTGGAAAGTTTTATTTCTCCTTCACTTATGGAACTTAGTTTGGCTAGATATGAAATTCTGGTTTGCATTCTTTTCTTTAAAGAATGTTGAATATTGGCCCCACTCTCTTCACGGCATGGGAATTTCTGCCGAGAGATCTGCCCTTAGTCTGATGGAGGCTTTCCTTTGTGGGTAGCAACCTTTCTCTCTGGCTGCCTTAAGATTTTTCCTTCATTTCAACTTTGGTGAACTGGCAATTGTGTCTTTGGAGTTGCTCTTCTCCAGGAGTATCTTTGTGGTGTTCTCTGTATTTCCTGAATTTTAATGTTGGCCCTGCCCTACTAGGTTGGGGAAGTTCTCCTGGATGATATCACGGGTGACAGCAGTTTGTTTCCCCCTCACTTTCAGGCACCCCAATCCAGACGTAGATTTGGTCTTTACATAATCCCATACTTCTTGCAGGCTTTGTTCATTTCTTTTCTTCTTTTTCTTTAGATTCTCTTCAGCTTCATTTCATTTACATTTGATCCTCAATTTGCTGATGCATAGTTCTTCCGGGTGTCCAGTGGGTTACTGAAGCTTATTGCATTTGTCACGTATTTCGTGTCATGATTTCATCTCTGGCCAGTTCATTTTTTGGCCTTCTCTGCATTAATTATTCTGGTTATCAATTCTTCCACTCTTTTTCCGTTTTGGATTTCTTTAGCTGGGTATGTAATTCTTCCTTTAGCTCTGAAGTTTGATGGGCTGGAGGCTTCTTCTCTCATCACAAGTGAAAGTCATTCTCCATCCAACTTTGATCCGTTGCTGTGATGAGCTCGCGTTCCTTTGCAGGGAATCGCTCTTATTTTGAATTCCAGCTTTTTCTGCCCTGCTTTTCCCCATCTCTGTGGTTTTATCTGCCTCTAGTCTTTGATGATGGTGACGTACTGATGGGGTTTGTCAGTGTCCTTCCTGTTTGTTAGTTTTCCTTCTAACAGTCAGGACCCTCAGCTGTAGGTCTGTTGGAGATTGTTTGAGGTCCACCCCAGACCCTGTTTGCCTGGGTATCAGCAGCAGAGGCTGCAGAAGACAGAATATTGCTGAACAGCGAGTGTACCTGTCTGATTCTTGCTTTGGAAGCTTCCTCTCAGGGGTGTACTCCACCGTGTGAGGTATGGGGTGTCGGTCTGCCCCTAGTGCGGGATGTCTCCCAGTTAGGCTACTCAGGAGTCAGGGACCCACTTGAGCAGGCAGTCTGTCCGTTCTCAGATCTCAACCTCCGTGTTGGGAGATCCACTGCTGTCTTCAAAGCTGTCAGACAGAGTCCTTTGCGTCTGCAGAGGTTTCAGCTGCTTTTTGTTGTTGTTGTTGTTGTTGTTTAGCTGTGCCCTGCCCCTAGAGACAGGCAGGACTCCTTGAGCTGCTGTGAGCTCCATCCAGTTGGAGCTTCCCAGCGGCTTTGTTTACCCACTTAAGCCTCAGCAATGGTGGGCACCCCTCCCCCAGCCTGGCTGCTGCCTTGCCAGTAGATCGCAGACTGCTATGCTAGCAATGAGGGAGGCTCCGTGGGCGTGGGACCCTCCCGGCCAGGTGTGGGATATAATCTGTTGGTGTGCCCGTTTGCTAAGATCCTTGGTAAAGCGCAGTATTGGGGTCGGAGTTTCCCAATTTTCCAGGTGTTGTGTGTCTCAGTTCCCCTGGCTAGGAAAACGGATTCCTTTCCCCCTTGCGCTTCCCAGGTGAGGCGATGCCTTGCCCTGCTTCAGCTCTGGCTGGTCGGGCTGCAGCAGCTGACCAGCACTGATTGTCCCGCACTGCCTCGTGAGATGAACCCAGTACCTCAGTTGAAAATGTAGAAATCACCTGTCTTTTGTGTCGCTTGTGCTGGAAGTTGGAGACTGGAGCTGTTCCTATTCGGCCATCTTGCTCCGCCCCTCGCAAATAATTTTTTAATTGAAGATATTTTATTCATCTAGAAACAGTCATTTATATGGTATGCTTTGAAAAATTAGTCACCCCATCAAAAGTCTTAAAGATCTTTATTACATAACAAAATTATATTTAAACTGAACATCTTTGAAACTTTTATAGTAACAAAGTCTTTTTTCAAAATATTCCGTCATAATTTAAATTCTAATAATTTAGTGTTGTTTTCTTCAAGTTATTATACGTTTTCTTCAAGTTAATGCACATTTTCATATTCCCCTCAAAAATTAGCATTTATAAAATGTATTTTCTGTTGTTATTTATCTTTGGTAACACAGATTTTTACAGAACCAGAGGCAAAAAATACGTTAGGGATTAAGGTGTGTGTATGGTATCCATTTCTTCTGATTTTTGTAATTAAAATTGTATTTTGAGGAGATCATGTGGGATGACAGACTGAAGGAAGATGATAGAGCATGGTCCATATAGCCATTTAAAAATTATTTCAAATACTACAATGGTGCCTTCTAGTGGAACTACATTTTTTGCAGCACCTGTAGGCTGGGCAAACTGTTCTAGGTTAGCCAATTAGGATGACCATTTTTTGAAAGACCCAATGAGAATGTGCCTGAGGTGGCCACTGAGCATCCCACATGCTTGCTTATTTCTCTTTGACTCTACATCTCTGTTGCTTTGGTTTAAGATCAAGCAGTTCTCAATAACAAGATAATGTTTTCTGATTTCTCTGTAACTTGATGTAATTTATGTTTCTTAGGTTGAAGTCTGGAAGTGCCTTTTCTCAGTGAGTGTCCTGTTTATGTTGGAAATGGGTAAAAGATGTGGGCAGCAAGCAGCTGTGACCCAACTCGCCCAGAACAATGCCAACTGAACTTGGACTCTGAAAAGTTACTTAGAATGAACCAGGGGTATAATTTATAGCCGATCTTGACCTCACATCTTAAGGGTGAGAAGAGGATGTTTGTTATAAACAATAAGCTTTCCCATTCTGAAATTACTCCTTAGTATCTCTACTGTAAACAGGTGGAAGACACTTTGCATTCACAAACACTCCTCTGTGACCACCTAGAAATAGATAAGCAAATATTATTTCTTAAATTATATACGAGTATGTTTCCAAAGAAACTACTCAACATACATAAAAAGTAAAGAATGAAAAATAATTTCATTATAAGTTGTATAACACATTTTGGAAAGAGTACTGAATATGCCAAATGAAGCAAGATTAAGGAGATTGAGAGGGAGATATTACAGAACCACATATTTGTTTTTATTGAACAGCATTGTTCGGCACAGAGACTAAGTAAATACTTAAAATTAAAATCAAACAATCCATAAATCAACAATCTTTTCCCTGAAAAGGTTTATATTTTTTACAGTTCCTTACTCGTTCTTTACATCTCCAATTTGTTCATAAGTATAATCACAGAGTAGATATACTTTTACCTGGGCTTTTCTTATTTATCATCTTTCAGAAGATATTCTCCAGGTTACTGCTATTATATTCATATGTACTTTTATGTCTATCACCGAGGTTGGCAAATGACAGCCTAGGGACCAGCCGCACATTTTTGTAAATAAAGTTTTGTTGGAACACAGTTACTTACTCTCATTTGTTTCTATATTTTCTGTGGCTACTTTTGTTATACAGTAGCACATGGCACAGCTGAATATATGGTCTGCAACCTTGTAATAATAAAAATAGTAAAAATTAAATTATGCAAAAACTAAATATGCATTACACATCCATAATATCAAATTATATTAAAAAGTTTAAAAAAGCAATGTACATTTATGTAAAGTAATACAGAAACTCTGTAACATATATTGTCATGCTACCAAAGCAAATTATAAAACAGTATTTAGAATATGATTCTATTACATACGGCACATATGTAACAAAATTACATATTTATATTATGTAGGTATATTACAGGAGTTATTCTAATCATTTCCATTTATTGATGCATATATGTACATACATATATATCTGTAACTGAAACATTGCTTCAGTTGCTTGCTACTTGCAGAGCCCAGTTATCAAAAACGAGGTCTGGTGTAAAGAAGGTAACTCTTTATTCCAAAGCTAGCTTAAAGGAAGAAGTAAAGGTTTGTACTTTAAGGGTACTGCTTTGCTTTTGAAGCAGAAGGTGAGCACACAGACTGGAGGGAAGTAAGCTGGTGGTGAGTCTGTGTGTTAGCTAGGTGCCTTATCAACTGGGTGGTCAAGCTGGTGACTGCTGCCTTCTTCACAGGCAGGCATACTTTGGGTTGTAAATTGACTGTTATCTCTCAAGGCAACCTCCTTGTGGGTGAGAGTTCCTTTCTGGAGCAGATAGCTAGATATACATAGTTAGATGAACTTTCCCTGTAGGGAAGGTCTGGTGAAGAGGAGGTAAAAGGCTATATTTGCATTTCTGAAGGATTAAGTAGAAAGTGGGAAAAAGGAGGAAAGAGAAAAGAAGAAAGAGAAAAATAAACTATCTCTTAGAAAAACGAGGGTACTTCATTACCTACCAATAATCACAAATAATGCTGTTTCAAATAGATTTGTAAAGGCAATTCCAATTCTTTGGGACTGAATATGGAAAAGTGCTGGAAATATTCCAGGTTTGGAAGACTGGGATGTAGAAGGAATATAAGATGAACAGACAATGTCTGTTCCTCCCACATGATACCTGCAACTAGTACACTTTAATAAAAAGCATTCTTTTTGTCTTTCTACCCTACAACCTTAAAATTCCTGTGAACCAGTGAAAACCTTTTCTGTCCTATTGATTATTGTATTATCATGTGACTACAAAAATTCCTGACACAGGAATGGCTCCATCAATATTGGCGGAACAGGTGTCATACCATATTTGCTCTGTAAATGACTAACATTAAATTATGTTTAGGGGCAGGGTTTACAAAAGTAAGCTGAAGTTCAGGCACTGCACTAATTTCTCCATCAATCCATTTGTTCAACTAATATGAATTTTGTATACATGTATATATTTATCACGTCCTTACTATATTTAAGTCAATCATAATTCCTGCTCTCAGAACACTTATACTATATTGAGAGATATAAACAATAGTTTGATAAATCGTTAAGAAAATATTAGGCAATCTAAGTACTTTGTGACACACAGTGACTTGTTCGTTACCTTTGACGGAGAAATGACAAAATACTCTGTGAAAAGTGACAGGAAGTCAGTGATTCTCAATGGGGTGTATATGCCAGTGGGCAATGGAAGGAGAGAAGTGATTGTGCCTTCTAGGGCACATCTGGTAATGTCTGGAAACATTTTCCTTGGTACAATTTGGGAGGGTGTGGTAGGGAAGGGTGCTCCTGTCATCTAGTGGGTGGAGTCCAGGGATGCTGCTGAACAGTCTGAACAAGATTCACCACCACCCCCACCTTTGCCAACAAAGAATTGTTCAACACAAGATGTTAATAGTGTAGAGGTTGAGAAGCTCTGCATTAAGCTACAATTGATATGGCAGAAATTAACCAACCTTGAATTGCCTGCTGGAAGAGCATTCCAGGCAGAGGAAATGGCCGTAGCAAATATTCTCAAACAAGAACATACTTAATGGGCTTGAGGAATGGGAAGAAACCTATCTTGAGCAAGTAAAAGAAAAGGTGAGAAAGGATGTCAGTACACAAAGTGTAGGCCATTTTAAGGGGTTTAGATATATTATGAGTGCAATGGGAAGACAGGAACAGCATGATCTATTTTTGCATTTTTAAAAGATCAATTTGGCTACTGTTTGTGAGGCAGGAGAAAAGGGTCTGGAGGCAGGGAACATAAGACTGAGTCATGCTGACTTCCTAGAACTAAATCAAATGGAAATACTACAGCTATGACAGGAAATACCCTCTCAATTTACATACACGAGTAAATGACTTTGTAACTTTACTTCATCCTCTTCATTTACATAGAACAAACACCACATAACCAATAGAAACCTCTAGAGGGTATATTTAAACCCCAGAACATTCTTTAATGGAGCTTTTGAGGCCCTATGCTATGGCCCACTCCCACCCTGTGGAGTGTATTTTCATTTTCAATAAATCTCCACTTTTGTTGCTTCATTTTTCCTTGCTTTGTTTGTGTATTTTGTCCAATTCTTTGTTCAAGATGCCAAGAACCTGGACACCCTACACTGGTAACAGTAGGGGAAAAGGAAATAGAGACCCACATGTTACAAAAGTCAAGAGAAGAAATCATTTCAAGATTAAAAATATTGTCACTTGGGTACAATGCTGCTAAAAGTTTAATTATTTTGTGACATTAATATTTTTACTTTTTAATTTGCATTATCTTTAATGCCATTATATACTAAGCTCAGTCTAGCATTGAATATTGTATTAAAAGTTACATTTATCATGTAACAGAATCTTGGTAACAGTCCTACAAAGAAGGTATTATGATATGATTAACAGACGAGAAGAATGAGGTAAAAAAAATTTAAAATTTACCCATCTTTAATCAGTTAATAAATGTTAGAGCAGAAGCAAACTCATCTACCTGTCTTCATTTCATGTGCTTAAATACTGTATGTGAATTTCTAAGTGAGTTAACTATACATAAGAATAACTCTAAGTGAGTTAATCAGACACAAAATCCTAGAATATTGTATGGCATTTCAATCTCAAAAAAAACCACATAATAACAATTTTTAGCATTTTAGTTTTTAGTAAATCAGACACTGAACAGAAGCTGTATTTTATGATAATCATTTGGTTTCTAAGCTCCCCAGAAATTTCTCTTTTTCTGTATCTTGAGTGTTACAGGTATTGCTTTTAAGTAGCTGTTACTTTGATAACATATCTTGGCACTCCTTGTCTCCCAATGTCCTGAAATGGGAGAGCTTCCTGACCCCCTTGCAAAATGTGCAACAGGGGTGTCACTTGTCTGTTCAGTTGCCACTGCTGGTCAAACCCCTTACAGGAGGGGGAGCATGCAGACAGATAGGTGCAGAAGCCAGAGTGAGCACCCCTGCACTCCAACCCCACAGTGGCATCCAGCAGTGGCATCCAGCGGTGGGATCCTGCAACTCCCAAAGCCCAAATGGGCATGTGTTACAGTGTGCTCTTTTAGCCTTGCCATCCTCAGATGACTTCACTGTTAACCAGCCCAGTGGACCCTCTGCCTTTTTGCAAGGGCAGGGGGCCAGTGTGACAGCTTTCTGTATCCGGAGCTTTTGTCTAGCATCCCAGAAGAATCAGGTCAGACTTGAAGGATGAATGCAGGGGTTTTATTGAGTGGTGGAGGTGGCTTTTAGTTGGATGGATGGAGAGCTGAAAAGGGGATAGAGTGGGAAGTTTGGCTGTCCAGTGGCTGATCTCCTCTCCAATCATCCCCAGACGAACCCCTCTCAGCATTCAGATGGTCCTTCTCTTCTCTCCTTCTTTGCTGTACTATTCTGCCATTCATCTGCTCATCTCCTTGTCTCCTCATTTCCTTGTCTGTTTCTGAAGCCTGGGGTCTGGGGTTTATATGGGTACAGAGTACAGAACAGGGGTGTGACAGGCCAAAAGGCAACTTTTGGGGCACAAAAGCAGGAATGTCCTCATTTAGGGCCTTGGGTATCCAGGCTTGAGGGTGGGGACTTTGTCTAGGAATCACCCTCTTCTACCCAGTATTTACCTATCTCCTGTCAGTATCAATCCCACTTTACTATTTTTATTATTGTTCTCTGGGGTCCTCATGATACCTAGAGTATAGTCCTTATCCTTTTCCTCTCATGATATTGTATCTCAGGTCACCATGCCTTAAGTAGCTACAGCTCACTAGAATGGTCTGCCCTTTGTGAGCACAGCTCTGCTTAGGCTCTAAATAGAGCTGGACCCTGCCAATGCCATTTCAACATCTGAAATGCGTCATTTCAAGTTTTGACTAACTTATGACAAGTTCCCCCTGAAATTGGGAAATGAGAAGGGGAGGGAGATCACCCAGCGCTCTTAAAAATTTTTTTTTACCTTGTTAAATGCAAAGAAGCCAATCGCTTCTGATTATCTTTTACATCCAGAGAAGTTCCTTGCTATCTCCAACACCATCTTCTTTTCTCCACCCAGTTGCACCCTATCCTTTTTCAAAGTAGCTTTCATGGTGTTTATTTTATTTATGTTCATGAATCTTTTTCCCAGTGTCCCTGAGATCTGGGACATGCATGCATGTCCCAGAATGCAGCATGCATGCATTTGTTATAATTCTATTTCCTCATTTCTGCCAAAGTTCTAATAAGTATGCACGAATTTTTGTGACCTCCTAATAGTAAGATGAATGAAAGTTAGATCCTCTGTGCTATGTATAGATCACCAGTGATGACCACTGAAAAATAACATGAATGTTAAAAATGTTGTCTGTTAAAATATAGGATATTATTAATCAATACAATTAAACTATATTCCAACCTTTTCCATTTCTATAGCTGTTGGTTTTTATAATAAACAAATACATAAATTGTTGTTATTCAAGAAATGAAAGTATAGATAGTAAATATTCTGGACAAATTAACAGACACTCAAATTCTGTTTCTGATGTTGCCGTGTTTACTGAATATGAGATTCAGAAAGAGTCTCTAAGACACTCATGGTCTGTTTCTTCTTTTTGTTTTCATTTTGATTTGAAGCATATACCTAACTATCCCATAGAACTGTTGTAGTAATTAAAAGAGATAACGCAGTTAAAGGTTCTTTGAAAACTACAAAAAGGAAAAAAAGGTTATTAAAAATAATATATAGAAGTTAATAAAAATACCTCACTTTTTCAGGTGAACTATAAGCAGTTAAGACAAGGTAGGGTATGTGTTTGTAGATGCTTTTAAATTTTGTAAGATAGCCGGGCGCGGTGGCTCACGCCTGTAATCCCAGCACTTTGGGAGGCCGAGACGGGCGGATCACAAGGTCAGGAGATCGAGACCACGGTGAAACCTCGTCTCTACTAAAAATACAAAAAAATTAGCCGGGCGCGGTTGTGGGCGCCTGTAGTCCCAGCTACTCGGGAGGCTGAGGCAGGAGAATGGCGGGAACCCGGGAGGCGGAGCTTGCAGTGAGCTGAGATCCGGCCACTGCACTCCAGCCTGGGCGACAGAGCGAGACTCCATCTCACAAAAAAAAAAAAAAAAATTTGTAAGATAGTCACCATCAGGTCTGAAAAGACAAAAGATATCACCTTTTCCAGTAAGCATCTTCACCCAGCAGGGATCAAATTCTATTCCAACTAGTTTGGCAGCCGTGGTAGTCTTTATATTTGATGGTGACGTTTTGTTGTAAGCATCAAAATATTATAGGAACGAAAAAAAAACAACAAAAAAACACACAAAAAAACAAAAATAAACAGACATTGGTTTACCTGAGACTGAGGCATGTATAAATAAGGTCAACTCACAGTCTAATAAAAAAAGGTTAATGCTTTGTTATCAAAAGCATTCATGACAAGTTTCCTCCTTTCTCTAATGCTGAAATGAACAGAGGGACTATTGAGGGAAATCAGAGAGATTAAAGCCCTTTATTTCTATATTGTTAAATTATAGCAGCTTGAGCATATCATTCAGTTGTCGACTAATTGAGAAGCTTATTCAATGGAAGTAACAAAATTCATCTTGACACCTGATTTGTCATGGAGATGAAAAACCTAATGTTGTTTCGATCAGTTTTAAAAACATGGCTAAAAAGAATTTCTGTCATCCTTTTTGATCCTTCCTTGCTTACAAAATTATACTCTGTTATAGTTTGGTGAGTAATGATGATAGCATATGAAAGTTCTTTCCTCACAAACCTGATTATCCAGTTTTTCCCAAAGGAATTTCTTTGATGTTGCATCATGCAGAGGGTGGCTAGCAAGGTTAAATACATGAAGAAAGTTCTTAACATTTTTGAAACTTGGAAAACAATCTGATTCAAAATTGGTATTAAAATCTTTAAACCTAGAAAAGCAATGTAGTGATTTGCAACTCTTGTTCATATTTTTAAGTGAAATCTCCTATTTCTTCAGTATTGAAAGAACAGTAAGTAGATTAGCTCTTCTGTCTTCATTTATAAGTTAAATTCAATGGGTTCAATCCATTGTCTATGGACAAGTACAGGATTTTTGACCCAGATATATGATAAAAAATAGGAATATGCAACTGTAACTCTTCAACAGCTGCATCATATAATGTGGGACAATGGGTTTAACAAAAGTCATTTTAATACTGTCATTGATGGACTAAAGCTTCTCAATGCCAGCTGTATAACTACACTATGAAACAACTGTGGCTTGTTCTAATTTAAAGCTGCCTGGCTTAGTGAATTTGGGTATGGCTATAAGAATATGCTCAATAAAAGTACTTGCCTAATTATTTAAGGCATTAAGTTTATCCTGCCAGCTATAAAACATTTTAATGTAGAGTAGCCAATGTGAACCACTATTCAGCCAACCATGAGGTCACCTGAACAATGGATGAAGAAACCTTGGCTCAGAGTTGCAAGGTTTTAGGTTATGAGCCTAGAAAAAAAGATAAGGCAGCCTATACCCTTCCAGTCTAATTTAATGTACATAGAGTATTGGTTGTTTATTTTTCCTCAAGATACTGTGATTGAAAATTCTCTTTCTTAATATTTTGCCTCATATTAAAACTATACAGTTTTCTCCCCAACAAAGGCAACTTCTTTCTCTTACATTTCTATCCATGTCCCTTCCTTTACCGCCCTACTTTTGCTCCCTGGGGGCTGGAACACCCTTTTGAAGCTCCAGAGCCCTGGTTTAGAACTTTAGTCTGAAAATAGCCCCTCACTGAGCATGAATCACTTTCTGTACTTAGAGGATGTGGTTAATACCTTTCTATGGTTTGAATGTATGTGTCTCTCCAAAAATTCACTAGGCCTAGTGGCTGATGCCTGTAATCTCAGCACTTTCGGAGGCCAGGCAGGCAGGTCACTTGAGCCCAGGAGTTCAGCCTGTGAAACCCAACACTGTGAAACCCAAAAAATACAAAAATACAAAAAATACAAAAATTAGCCAGGCATGGCAGTGCATGCCTATAGTCCCAGCTGCTAAGGAAGCTGATGTGGAAGGACCACTTGAGCCCGGGAGATTGACCTGTGACCATGCCACTGCACTCCAACCTGGGAAAGGGAGTGAGACCCTAGCTCAAAAAAAAAAAAAAAAAAAAAAAAAAAGGCTTTTGGTAAATGATTAAATCCTAAGGGCTGCACCATCATGAATGAATTAGTGCTCAAATAAAAGAGCTTGAAGGGAACACAGTAATACCTTTTTGTCCTTCCTCCATGTGAGGACACAGCAAGTGGCTCCATCCCGAAAGCAGAGAGCAGTCCTCAACAGACAAGAATCTTCCTGTGCCTTGATCTTAAAGTTTCCAGCCCCCAGAACTGTGAGGAAATAAATGTCTGTTTTTTATACTTACTCTCAGATATTTTGTTATAGCAGCAGGAAGGAACTAAGAAAACTTTCCTCTATAGGATTGTTGTGAGAATTTAAAAAGTTAAATTAAGTGTATAGTTTACAGATAGAATATAGAAGATTCACCAAAAAAAGAAAAAATCACTCTTCGTACTGATGTACAGAACTTATATTATTATTGTAACTTTCCTTGCCAAAAAGCTTAGTTTCATCTTATATAAATATCCTGTAATGCCAGGTTGATTGCATGGTCAGAGTGAATCTGTGCTGTACCCATATTCAGTAGCCTTCTCCTATCTAACAAAGTGTTTTGTATAGAGGAAGTCAATGAATGAGTGGATGGATGGAGGGATAAATGAATGGAATGTTCTTGCTCTTGATCTCTGTCTTAACAGCGATTTGGTTGTGGAAGACACGTTGTACATGTGTGGATGCATCCATTTTAAGAATAGTAATATAGAGATGAACTAACTGTGTTTAGAACATACACAGACAAAATAAAGATGTTTCCTATGGGGATGACAGGGCATATGAATACCTGGAAAGGTTTGGGATATTTTGAACTAAATCTATAATGTATATCTTAACTCTCTTACTTTACAGTCTGTTTCCAGTTAATTAGCTACCAGCCCCACTTAAAAACATCAGCGAAAACAATTTCCTAAGTTAAGTAATAATCTAGATCAGATTCAAAAATATCACTTTTCTTTTCTTTTCTTTTCTTTTTTTTTTTTTTTTTTGAGACAGAGTCTTGCTTTGTCACCCAGGTTGGAGTGCAGTGGGCTGATCTTAGCTCACTGCAACCTCCACCTCCAGGGTCCAAGTGAATCTCCTGCCTCAGCCTCCCAAGTAGCTGAGACTACAGGTGCCTGCCACCACACCTGGCTAATTTTTGTATTTTTAGTAGAGATGGGGTTTCATCATGTTGGCCAGGCTGTTTTCAAATTCTTGACCTCAAGTGATGTGCAAGTCTTGGCCTTTCAAAGTGCTGGGATTACAGGCATGAGTCACCGTGTCCAGCCTACTTTTATATAACTTATAAATAGAGATTTATTTTAAAAATTCAGCATTTCAAATTTGCAATGCAAGTTCATATTCAATTGTCTTTTTATTTTACCTAAAATAGATTCATAGCCAGGTTACTGACATCATAAAGAAAGAATGGGAAGATCTGTGCTTTCCTTGCTGACAACACAAACTTAAGATTTATATGTGGGTTTTTTTCCTTCAATTGATTGCATGCATTATATCAGATTGTTTCTTTTTCCCTCCCTTCCTCCCTTCCCTCTTTTCCTCCCTTCCTCTCTCCCTCCCTCCCCCTCTCTCTCTCTCCTTCCTTCCTTCCTTCTTTTCTTTCTTTCCTTCTTTCTTTCTTTCTTTCTTTCTTTCTTTCTTTCTTTCTTTCTTTCTTTCTTTCTTTCTTTCTTTCTTTCTTTCTTTCTTTCTTTCTTTCTCTCTCTCTCTCTCTCTCTCTCTCTCTTTCTTTCTTTCTTTCTTTCTTTTCTTTCTTTCTCTTTCTCTCTCTTTCTCTCTTTCTTTCTTTTTTTTCCTTTCTTTTCTTTGTCTCTTCATTTCCTATTCAGAATATCCCTGAGCCAATTTCCCAACTAGCATTTGGTCAATTTAGCATTGTGATCCATTCTGTTGCTCCTCTGCTGAGTATCTCATGGCAAAAACAGCAACAAGAAAGAAGCAACAACAACAAATAATTCCATACCTTCTGAGGGCCAACAGAGAGGATTTGGGGATTATCTACTATTTGGAATAATCTTCATTCCTGATTTCCTCCATTATTAGCGTGCGTAATTGAGAATTCCCAGCATGTAACCTGACTTCTCTGCAAAAGAGCCGTAAAAATATCTGGCCCTTAGAGCAGTTTCAATGAATAAAATTAATTAAGAAAAAGAATGTGACGTCCTGGGATAGAAATCATTGCAAAGTACTTTTAAATTACAGTGTCATGACTCGATATTGGAGTAAATATTTGATCTCCTTTTTCGTTAACAAGGTGATATGATATTTTTAAGGCAATCATTCCATTTTGAAGGTCAGCTGACTTCACAAACAATCAGAGCACAGTATAGAAATAAGATACCCACTTCTCTCTGCTTCCTCTTACTGATTTCATGCAATGACCTTGCAGTTATTAAATATAGGCCAACTTGCACTCTTAGACCTTAGGCAACCTCTTTTTTTAAGTGATCACTTACTCCCCAACATTTCTACTAAAATTTGATCCTTAGAGATCACTTAATGGAGGCAACCGATTTATCCCTGTCCCTTGGGTGGTCCCCAAGGGCAGTTTTGCCATTTCAGTACAATTACAAAATGCTTCCAGGCTCTGTGAACTTGGTTATACAAGAAGGTTATGGCAACAAAGACTGTTTTCTTTGGAAAATTGCTACAAAGTGCTGACCTTCCTAAAGTATACAGCATTCTGAAAGGCCTAAAAGTCCAGATGCTCAACACTGTGAGAAGCAGCACCAAATTCTAGAACCAGAGGCATGAGTTAAAACACAGGATTCATTGAACCAAGAAAAGAAGAAGATAACTTGCTTTCAGGAACACTTCTTTCATATTCTGCAGTCCAGATTCAAGCAAAATTCTTTTGTTCACTCTAAAATGTGTTCAGGAGAATCTGACCTAGGAATGGCTATTCAGTCTCGTACGTGGAGCTCAGAGTTGGAGCAAAGCCAGGATGATTTTAGACACTGCAATGAGAAGCAAGAACTCATATGATTTCAGTAAGGGCCCAGCTGACTTCACGGTAAATATCAAGAGTCTGACTCAAATGAGTTAGTACACAATCCAGGCAAAACAACAGATAAATAAGATTTTTTTAAAAATTGATTACAGTCACAGGTCTTATCCATATTCATTATGAGATATGTGCATGGAAGTCACATATCATTTACTGAAAAGGCACGTTTCCTAACCACGCAGATAGGTGTTAGGAAGGGGGTTCACTGTGGGTGGGAAGGGACTGGGAAGGATGGGAGCTTCAGTGAGAGTCCTCCTTAACCCACAGAAGCAATTACCATGACAGCAGCAGTCTTCCTCCAAGTGCAAAATACCAAAGATGCACTGGACACTCATCTCCAAATCCACAGGGATCTCCTATTTCCATTTAGTTTATTTAGTTTTCTTGTGTCATGAAGTCAGGACGCACAAATGAGTAAGATACCAGGACTCTCCTTGAGACCTAGAGATTTCATAAAACACATTTATAGGAACAAATAGCTTGGACAATGCGACAAGCAACAATCTTAAAGCTAGAAAGTCAATATTATAGTGTGATTATTTCATTATAGGTGGATTTTAATGGAATTTTAAGATGCATTCATGGCAGTTTAATAAGTGGTTACAGTGTAGTCATCATAGGTCTGTATGAAGTTAAAACTCCACAATTTTCTTAACCATTTTCTTATAAAGAGAGTTACATTAATTTCTATATTGTATTTTTCTTACATTTTATTATGCATAGTGTGAATTGCATCGTTCTCCATAAAACATTTTTTCATGTATATACCGTTGTAGGGTAAATCTCTAGGACAGGAATTATGGATGCAAAGCACACAACTACTTTTATGGTTCCTGGATATATCTGGATAGTCTAATGATAAAGAATAATAAAAAGGAAGTAAATTGACTCTCTTTTTTAATTGCTTTAATTTCTCTCTTGACTAAAATTTTCTTCATGCTGAAAAACATAAAACAAACATTGGTAAGAGAGCATGACCATTTTAGTAGTTCTGGTGATAATTATCTATCCTTTAAGAGAGGCCAAGTTCTCAAAATACTTAGACAATTGCAAAATAGATTGCTAAATAACTATCGGTTAGACTGGAAAACTTGTGGAAAGATAATCGAAGACAGGAAATAAAATGAATACCTTTATTGTCAAAAAGTGAGACATTATAACTGTTTAATTGGAATCAAGTAATTTGGTAATTAAGCAGACATGCTTTAGCAATTAACTCATTAGTTTTGCTGCATTATACACTGTATATACACACATATACATTTACATATATATATGTGTATGTATACATAGGTGTATGTGTGTGCGCATATATATACACACACATATATATAAAATCTTACCTCAATTATAACAGCAGTCTGGGATCTGGTGCAGCTCCTGGCTGGGATAGGTTGCAGGTCCTTTTTATTCCAGGATCCAAACACAAGAGCAGCCTCTACTGGGATATGCCAGACATGTGGCTGGGAGAAAGAGCAAGAGAGCTGATGGAAGGAGGCAAGGCCTCTGAAACCTCTGCTGAGAAATGGCACATGCACTGCATTAACGGTCAGGGATGAATCTCGTCCCAGAAGGCACTAAAGTCAAGTGGCAACAAGGGGATGTGCAACTTTCTCACAGCAAGGAGGATTAAGTATATGGAAAAAAATATATAATCCACCTCACTTCATTTATTTTATTTAACAATATGTTTTGAGTATAGTCTTAAGATTTGGGAATTTAATTGTGATCTAAAGAGACATAGGAGTTAGGGGCATGAGACTTCAGGAGTTACTGTCTAGAGTGGTGAATATATATATATATCAATATATATATCAATATATGGTAAACCAATAAATTTTGTGAATAACTGTATAATTACCAACACAATCCATGTTATAATCCAATAAAGATAATTAAAGAGGACATAGTTTTGTTTTAAAATATTTGAAAAACTGTCACTTGGAAAGCACTAAGATTCTAGGTCTGCAGGCCTGTAAAGACATAACAAGTACAAATATAGATGGAAAATACTAGGAAATAAATTTGGCTCAATAGAAAGAAGAGTTTTCAAGCAATTCTAAAGGCGATATGGGATATTTAAAGAGGTAGTGAGTTCCCTATCATTTTAAACAGGTAATGCCTTCTTAATGATATCATACAGGATACTCAAGCTCTGGGCCAAACAATTAAAATAGATATTTTTCAAGGCCTTTAAACTCCTTAAGTTGATATAAACAGTACCACTTTTTAAGTCATAAAATTTTTTATTGGAGTTCTCTATTAAAAAGAATAAAGCAACATAATGCACTAGAGCTTCTATGTTAAAATTAAGCTATCAGATTTTTTTGTATTGCACACTAAAATAGGGAGGAAAATTACCAGATTTTTGACTTAATCTTCTCAATCACCAATGTATTCATGTAGCAGATAAGAACAAGAACATTTAATTCTCATGGATAGTTAGGAATTTAAATTAAAAAATAAGTAATTAATAGGAATATATTTCGGTATGGAGCTTGACATCATCATTACATAAAAATGCCATAAATAAAATAGATTTATTTGTATTTTAAATAAAAAATATAAATAAGTAATAGGAATATATTTTTGATATGGCACATGACATAATTGTTACATAAAAATGCCATATTTAAGGTGTCATCACGGCATCTTAATTATTTTTTTATTAAAATTAGCAAACCTATTAAAAATGGTGTGGCAAACTCTTAGCTTCCTGAAACAGAAGATGATGAGAATTCATAACCACCAAGCTGCCTAGTAGAAAATGCTGGCAATGAAATATCAGGTTTTCAGCTGAAAAATTTGGTTCACTTATTCCCACTAAAAAAGCATTAGGAAACAAGTGGCAGGAAGCCACTGACAATGGATTATCCTATATATAATACTTAAATATTATGCTTCTAATATTTGGATCTAACTTGAGCTTTTGGTTCTGAAATTTAAATCCTAACAGATTTCACAGGAGTTTGCATTTATTTAGTGAATGCCAGTCCTTTTCTCTCTTCAAAAAAAAAAAAGAATGTTTAGAGAAATCCCAAATAGATTCTACCACTGACATAATTTTATGTGGGATGTACATATAGATATAGTGTTAATTCATTAAAATAATGGGAAATCAGAAAGCACTCTGCCAAATGCAAAATATTGAGTAATAGTGTAGTTTGTTACTGCCTCCCCTAAATTTCAAAGCAGCAGTCTACACTGTGATTGAACATTAGAATCACCTGGGAAGTTTTTGAAATTTCCCCAGGCCCAGACCACACTCAAACTGCTTGGAAGATGCATCAGCGATCTTTAAAGCTCCCCAGCTGATTGCAATTTATATACAATGCTGAGAAACTCTGGCTTCAGATAATTTAGTCCCTGACACAGACTTGTTTTACCATAAGCACATGAGTATAACATGTGTTTAAAAAAAAAAAAAAAAGACAAAGCATTTTTTAAGAAGAAAAGTCCCCAATTGATTATTTTTAGAATTGGCCTCTTCAGAAAAACTTATGTAAATTTGTAAAAGCATTAATTTTTTTCAAGAAATAATTGTTGGACGGTAAGGTAGTTTAAATCCAGACCTTACATGACATCAGTATCACCTCTTACCACTACTTTAAAAGATGATTTAATTAATTTCATTCTTCCACTGATAATAACCTCATGTCAGAAGTGGGGCCTGATGACTTGAGCCTTACTTAGCCATAAACGTGGGAAGTGACAGGCCATTCTGATAGATGTTTAAGAGAAGACAAGCCACTATATACAGCCTTCTTTGGCCTCAGTGCAAATCAATGAGGATTTTCTTGTGCCTCATTGGTATCTGATGGGCCACTATAGAAGTCTCTCAAAATTTGTGCAGTGCTAAGTACTGTGTCTGCCATCAGTTAGCTCTGTTGGTTGGAGCACAGTATTAATAAAGCCAAGGCTGTAGGTTTGACCAGTTTGAATTCCTCTCTTATGTGGCCACAGACTTTACCACTAGCTTCAATGAGCTATCCCTAAATATGTGTCTTTGGTCACAAAACAGAGTGGATGAGAAAGTGCAGAGAAATCAGTTCAAATCTATCACCACAACTAGAAAAACAACTCAAAGCACATGCCCAACTGACTGTATCTGCATTGCATCATCTTCATGAATGATTCCCAGACTTCAAACTTGATCCAATTTTGATTTTATTGGAAGCCATTTCAGTAAATTGAGAGAATAAGGTCACACTTTCTACACTGGGAGTCTGTAGGCATTTTATATGTATATGTACTGGATATATATTTTTAGAATATGATTATGCATAGTCACTGTAATTATTTAGCAAAGCTCACAGAAAACATATTTTATAAAATCAGAGGGATAACATTTGCTCTTACTTGATTTTTTTATTAGGATTCAGAGATTAAATGGTTCCAAGACTACCTTTCAAAATGAGTCTTGCACTATCTACTACTGGTACTTGCACTGTCTATAACTTGCACTATCTACTTCCAGTTTTTTTTTTTTTTTTAAAAAAAGGATTCATGTATGAACTATTAGTAACCCAAGAAATAAACATAGTAGCCAGTGGGTACTTTTTCAGTCCTCGCCTTTCAACCTTAAGTAGGCCCCAGTGTCTCATGTTCCCTTCTTTGTGTTCATAAGTTCTCATCATTTAGTTTCCACTCATAATTGAGAACGTGTAGTATTTGGGTTTCTGCTTCTCCATTAGTTTGTAAAGATAATAGCCTCTAGCTCCATCCATGTTCCCACGAAAGACATGATCTCATTCTTTTTTATAGCTGTATAATATTCCATGGTATATATGTACCACATTTTCTTTATCCAGTCTACTGTTGATGGCTATTTAGGTTGATTTCATGTCTTTGCTATTGTGAATAGGGCTTCAATTAACATATGCATGCATCTGTCTTTATGGTAGAATGAGAAATATTCCTTGGGGTATATACTCAATAATGGGATTGGTGAGGTAAAGGGTAATTCTGTTTTAAGTGCTTTGAGAAATTGCTAAATTGCTTTTCTTTTCTTTTTTTTTTTTAATATTATACTTTAAGTTCTAGGGTACATGTGCATATTGTGCAGGTTTGTTACATATATATACTTGTGCCATGTTAGCGTGCTGCACCCATCAACTCGTCAGCACCCATCAACTCGTCATTTATATCAGGTATAACTCCCAATGCAATCCCTCCCTCCTCCCTCCTCCCCCCTCTCCATGATAGGCCCCGGTGTGTGATGTTCCCCTTCCCGAGTCCAAGTGATCTCATTGTTCAGTTCCCATCTATGAGTGAGAACATGCGGTGTTTGGTTTTCTGTTCTTGCGATAGTTTGCTGAGAATGATGGTTTCCAGCTGCATCCATGTCCCTACAAAGGACACAAACTCATCCTTTTTTATGGCTGCATAGTATTCCATGGTGTATATGTGCCACATTTTCTTAATCCAGTCTGTCACTGATGGACATTTGGGTTGATTCCAAGTCTTTGCTATTGTGAATAGTGCTGCAATAAACATACGTGTGCATGTGTCTTTATAGCAGCATGATTTATAATCCTTTGGGTATATACCCAGTGCTAAATTGCTTTTCAAAGTGATTGAACTAATTTACATTTTCACCAGCTATATATAAGCATTCCCTTTCCTCTGCAACCATTACAGCATCTGTTATTTTTGACTCTTAATAATAACCATTCTGACAGGTGTGAGATGGTATCACATTATGGTTTTTGTCTGCATTTCTCTAATGCTTAGTGATGTTGAGCATTTTTCCATATGCTTTTTGGCTGCATGTATATCTTCTTTTGAAAAGTGTCTGTTCATGTCCTTTGCCCACCTTTTAATGGGGTTGTTTTTCTCTTGTAAATTTGTATAAGTTCCTTATAGATGCTGGATATTAGACCTTTTTTGGATGTGTAAGTTTGCAAATATTTTCTCCCATTCATTAGGTTGTCTTTGTGCTCTATTGACCATTTCTTTTGCAGTGCAGAAACTCTTTAGTTTAATTAGGTGCCCTTTGTCAATTTTTGTTTTTTTGAAATTGCTTTTGACATCTTCATTATGAAATCTTTGCCAGGGCATTTGTCCAGATCTGTATTTCCTTGGTTTTCTTCAAGAGTTTTTATGGTTTCACACTTAGGTCTTTGATTCATCTTGAGTTGATTTTTGTATATGGTGTAAGGAAGGGTTCTGGTTTCAATTTTCTGCATATGGCTAGCCTGTTATCCGAGTGCCATTTATTGAATAAAATGTCCTTCTCCCATTGTTTGTTTTTGTCAACTTTGTGGAATATCATATGGTTGTAGGTGTGGGTGCTACTTTATTTCTGGGCTGTCTATATTGATTCATTTGTCAGTGTGTCTATTTTTCTACCAGTAGCATGCTATTTTGGTTACTGTAGCCTTGGAATATAGTTTGAAGTCTGGTAATGTGATACTCCTCGCTTTGTTCTTTTTGCTTAGGATAGCATTGGCTATTTGGGCTCTTTTTTGGTTCCATGTGAATTTCAAAATAGTCTTTTTTCTAGTTCAGTGAAGAATGTCATTGGTAGTTTGATAGGAACAGCATTGAATCTGTAAATTGCTTTGGGTAGCATAGACCTTTCAATGATATTGATTTTTCTTATCCATGAGTATGGAATGTTTTTCTATTAATTTGTATCATCTCTGATTTCTTTCAACAATGTTTTGCAATTCTTGTTGTAGAGCTCTTTCACTTCCTTGATTGGCTGTATTCCTAGAAGATTTATTCTTTTTGTGCCTATTGTGAATTGGATTGCATTCTTGATTTGGCTGTCAGCTTGGATGTTGTTGGTGTATAGAAATGCTACTGATTTTTGTACATTGACTTTGTAGCCTGAAAAATTGCTGAAGTTATTTTTTATATCTAGGAGCTATTATGCAGAGACTATGGGATTTTCTAGGTATAAAATCATATCATCTACAGAAAGGTGGTTTGACTTCTTCTCTTTTTATTTGGATGTCTTTTATTTCTTTCTCTTGCCTGATTGCTCTGGCTAGGACTTCCAGTGCTATGTTGAATGGGAGTGGTGAAAGTGGGCATCTTTGTCTTGTTCTATTTCTCAAAAGGAATGCTTCTAGTATTTGCCTTTTCAGCATGATGTTGACTCTGGGTTTGTCATAGATAGTTCTTATTATTTAGAGGTATGTTCCTTTAATGCCTAGTTTGTGGAGAGTTTTTAACATGAAAATATGTTGAATTTTATCAAAAGACTTTTCTGCATCTGTTGAGATGATCATATGGTTTTTGTTTTAGTTTCTGTTTATGTGATGAATCAAAATTATTGATTTGTATATGTTGAACCAACCTTGCATCCTATGGATAAAGCCTACTTTATGGTGGCAGATTAGCTTTTTGATGTACTGTTGGATGTGATTTGCTAGTATTTTGTCCAGGATTTTTGCATCTATGTTCATCAAGGATATTGATCTGAAGTTTTCTTGTATCTCTGCTAGGTTCTGGTGTCAGGATGATGCTGGCCTCATGGAACAAGTTAGGGAGGAGTCCCTCCTCCTCAATTTTTTGGAGTAGTTTCAGTAGGAATGGTATCAGTTCTTCTTTACACATCTAGTAGAATTTGGCTGTGAATCTGTCTGGTCCTGGGCTTTTTCTGCTTGGTAGTCTTTTCATTACTGATCAACTTCAGAACTTGTTATTTGTCTGTTGGGAAATTCAATTTCTTTCTGGTTCATTCTTAGGAGGTGGTATGTTTCCAGGAGTTTATCCATCTCTTCTAGATTTTCTAGTTTGTGTGCATAAAGGTAGTTTTTCATAGTAGTCTCTGCTATGTATTTCTGTGGGATTGATAGTAACATCCCGTTTGTCATTGTTGATTGAGTTTATTTAGATCTTCTCTCTTTTTTTCTTTATTAGTCTAGTTAGTAGTCTAGCTAGTCATCTTTTGCACCAGAGATGGTGGTGCAGCAGGGTGCCTGCATATATGTGTTTCAGGGGAATGTGATCACATTATTATGCCAGCAGTGCACACACATGTGCACTGGTGAGGTAGGGGAGGTGAGTTCCACCTATTGGCAAAGCAGTGTGTTGGGGGGCACCATAGGTAAGTGCATGCTGGCAAAATGGTGAAGGGGGGAACCCATGGTGGAGGGAGGCTGCATGTGGACTGGTGTTTGTCTGCAGGGGCTGTTCTGCTGGAACACTGTGACAGCCAGGTGTCGTCTACTGGTGAATGAACTATGAATACCGTCCCTGGGAGGCACTCTGGTTGGGCTGAGGCTGCACTGCAATGAGGCACAGCCAGGCTGGGGCCCAGTAGAGGCCAATAGACAGTGAGGAATTTAGATTGTACTGGCCCATCCCACAGACATGACTTTCCTGCTGTGTCCAGGTCTGAAAGTCACCCTAAGGCTAATGTCTCCTAGAGGAGCATGGCAAGCCTTGGGGGATGGGTGTCCCTGGCTGTGCTGTACTGGAGACATTTCCATGTCATACCCTGTGGGCTCCACAAAGGCTGGAGGCCAGCCCCTGTCACCTCTCTAAGCAGGTCTTCCTGACAGCTCAAGTGTCCACAGGTGACATGGGGTCTCTTGCTGCTAGGATTCTGCAGTTTCGTGGTGAGAGCAGGCCACTCCCCATCTATTCAACTCACCCCTTCCCCAGGAGTTACTGGGGGCTAGTAAGGAGCGCTAGTGCTTGGAAGCCCTGTGGGGGGTTCTGAGATTCCTGCCCCCTCAGCCCAGTCTCTGCGTCCTCCCTTCATCCACTCTCAATGTCTTCCCTCTGAAGATCTGCTCAGAGTGTGCCAGTCTTCCCAATCTCCCGGTCTCTCCATGAGAGATGTTCTTTCTGACTGCTTCTAGTTGGCCATCTGGTCTTGAGTCCCCTGTACCCTTTTTACAGGACTCTGTTCCACTTTGGCATGTTAACATTGTGTTGAATTTAATTATCTTCTTTAGGAGCAACTCAACTCTAATATAATGACACAAAATCTCACAAAGCAAGTTACATATCAGTGAGTGATTTGCTAGTACTGAGGGTATTTATTTACAGGGGGTTATTGGCATTACTGTAAAGCCCAATTTACATTAATATTTTCATGTTTTATAATCTATATGGTCAGTGCCCTGGGGGAATATAGTTAGGTTTATGCTTCCAGAAGAGAAAAATGATCAGGCAATTTTAAGACATTCGTATCAGCTATAATTCACAGCTGATTTATAAAGAACTTTAATATGCACACACATATGTATATGATAATTTAAGAACAATATCTTCAGTGATTTTGATAATATTCCTAAAAACGAGTGAAAATTATATGCTTTATGCTTCTTTATAAGTGAGCATATTGGTCTTTTGCAAATTTTCACAATAAAATATGTATCACCACCAACAAAAAAATAGACTGAATTATTTTTACCCCAAATTATAAATTAAGAGATGATATTACTGTTATAAACATTAACTTTAAGTAAAGTTAGATTTTATTTCTTTTGCTGTTTTCTAAAATTTTATTTGTAAAAGGTGAGGAGATCCAATTAGACAGTCTGTTTGTTCTTATGCCTGCTTTTCAAAGTCGTCTCTCTTCTGAATTTTGTAGTTTGGCTTTAATGGTGGAAGTGTTAGCAACATACAATGAAAAATGGGAATATGGGGTGAATAATAAGTTTGTGGCTTGGTATGTGGTTTAACTTTAAAATAAGCATAAGTATAAAATATTTTAAGACTAGCTAACATTTTAAGTCATGGCAAATAGAACGAGCTTATAAAAAAACGTATTACTCTTAATCCAACTTATTTCTTGCAGATCCACTTTTATTATTTACATTTCTTTCAACAAATGTAGAATAACAGAATGGTTGTATGTACTAGGTGCTTTGAAATCAACAAAAGGTAGCTTTATTGCACCTAGTACATACAACCATTCTGTTATGTACAGGAATACAAGCTGATTACAGAATGATCTTTTCTATTCCAAAAGCAGTATCTAATGTAAAATAAAATGCAGTGAAGCATGTTGAGTTCTACAATAAAAGTATCTACAGGGGATAGTGATTTCCTAAGGAATATTATTGTTCCTTCTAAGGGGATGGAGGAAAGGCCCCACATAGCATGATGGTTGAGTAATTTCTAATAAAGTATTATGGATAGGTGTTTAAAATCAGAGTCAAGACCATACAGTGGCTCAGAGCCCCAAATATGGATCCATGCCTTGATTCAACTCTTGGCTCTGCTCTGCTTCCTAGCTGGGTGATGGCTTTCCATCTTTGCTCTATTCTCATTCTTTCAAAGTAATATTCTTTATAATTCTGGCTTCAGTGGTCATTTATTGACAAATGGTTTACAAATACACATCTCCAAACAAGATATCTTTGCTGAATTTTCAATCAAATATTTGACTACCCATTGTACATTTCAGCTTGAATATCCTCTAGATGACTTGTTTAACATATCCAAAACTGATTTTATCATTATTCCCAACAAACTGTTTTTTTTTTCCTTTTCACTTGATATATGAGTCCACCATACAGTTAATTACTTAAGTAGGAAACTTGAATTATCCTAGTAGTTTTCCTTCTTTATCACTTACCACAGCCCTTTTTCTCTGGATTCTGTCTATACTCATCTACATAATATATCTCCTCTTCTTTCTCTCCACTTACACCTCAGTTGAGGTATTATTTTGGGAGAGGTGGTGCTGGATTGTTGCAATTACTCCCCGGTGTTTCTCTACTTTCATCCTGCTTCTCACATTTTCTTTAATTTTTACTTTATGTGGATATCTGTACTAACCTCCAAGTTTTCTGCCTCTTGTCTATTCTCAACTTCAATATCTTCTCTTCATGACTTCCTGAGTTATTTTCTAAAACATCAATTTTATTGTATCATTCTTTAGCTCAAAATTCTACATATGTTCTATAGGTAAAACTTAAATTACTTCCCAACGGTCATCGTAATTCATCTCTGACCTCTTCTCTAGCTTCATCTCTTTGTATTTTTTGTTAAACATCTTTGCTTCTGCATGGTTGTGTTACTTATAGGCCACTAAATGCATCATTTTCTTTTATTGTCCCTCTCTCTGCCTGTTTACCTGTATCAGATTGTCTGTCTCTCTTTAAGTACAATATTCTTCCTATACCTTTCCAAATGTGATAAACTCTTCTTTGACCTTCGACATGTAGGGCAGTCTTCTGGGTAGTCTTTCTTGTCACCTTTCTCTCTTCCCCCCACTGTTTTTTGTTTGTTTGATTTGGGGGGTTTTATTTTTTTATTTTTTAGACAGGTTCTCACTTTGTCACCCAGGCTGGAGCAAAGTGGTGTGATTTTGGCTCACTGCAGCCTCAACCTCCCCGGCTCAAGTGATCCTCCTGCCTCAGGTCCCCAAGTGCTGGGACTACAGGTGCATGCCAGCATGCCCAGCTAAGTTTTTGTATTTTTTGTAAATAAGGGGTTTTCCTGTGTTGCCCAGGCTGGTTTTGAAATTCTGAGCTCAAGAGATCTGCCTGTCTCTGCCTCCCAAAGTGCTGGGATTATAGGCGTGAACCACCATACCCAGCCTCTCTTCCCTTTTGAATCAACTGGGTTAAGTTTCACTTCTGCAGCTCATACATGACTGTAATTAAGTTTTTTTCCTAATTCCCCTACCAGATTGCAAGCAATATATATGCATCACTGGTATAAATATCTACAGCAATAAACACTGTGCTTAGTTCATAGTAACAACTTAATAAACATTTATTGAAGCAAAGTCAAAGACAACTCACTTTGTTTCCTAATTGGTAACTGTAATATGGGCTCTTTTCTTTCCAAGCCTCTTCTTTGGTTTATCTCCCCTCTCCCTCATATCTTACCCAATTCCACCAGCTGTATTCTCCTAAACAACACTTCTCTGACACAAAGCCTCTTCTTTTTCCCTTTGTCTCCACCAGTCCTTCTCAAGTAGGGATGCTTTTTCTCCTAGGGGACACTTAGAAATACCTGAAGACATTAGTTTTCACAACTTGGATGAGTGGTGGTACTAGCACTTAGTGCAGAGAGATCTAGAATGTTGCTAAATATCCTGCAATGCAGAGGACATTCCCCCAAGGCTAAATAATTACCAAGTCCAAAATGTCAGTAGTGCAAGATTGGAAAATGCTATTCTATATTAACTGAACATATATGCCAACTATCAACCTCCATGTGTATAAGGTATACCATCAAGCAATGTGGAAAATATGGCTGCCAAAAACCAACTACATCTGGCTAGCTGCCCATCTGCTAGGCTGTAAAAAACAGAGCTGCTGCATTGGTCTCAGACCTCAGGATAATTTTGTGCAGACGAGGAGGCCATGCTACAAATAGGCACTGAAAGTGCGTAGGACAGAATGAACAGATTTCACATGGGCAAAGTGCAGAAAAAAATGATGGTCTTAACTTTGCATCCATACATCGATTAGGCTTCCTATAACAATGTATTTGAACACAGACATTGATGGTTTTAAGGTGTTTGCTATATGTGAAATAGTGTCTCTATTGTGGGAAAGAACAAACAAACCTCTAAGACTGTCTCACCAGGGAGCAACTCAGACACTGTAGAATATTATTCTCAGTAGTCTCAGAAAAACTGTTAGAATTGATTAGCTAATATCTGTATAATTCAAAATTTACTACCAAACTTGGAATCCAAATTATTTATTGACTTGACTCTGTTTTCCCTCCTGTTTCTGCTGAAAAGATTTTAAAGTAAAAGAAAGTGACTATGGGCTAAACATATAAGATTTTACATTTCAATTAAATCTAACCAATGTGAATTTAATGGCAAATTGGGCTACATATTTTCATGTGAATTTTCCAGTATTAAATTTGGACAGATTTTTTTCTGGAAGAAAGAATAGATATATATGCTGCTCTTACTTGGCAGCAAAGAAATAGTGGGCAGCCTGTTCCACGCTGTAAAATACGGTAATAACAAAAACATTAGGATATCGTAATAATATATATATGTTTGTTCTGGGAACAGTGTAGTTGTCAAAACTCACACTGCGAAAAAAAATTGGCACATAAAGTTTTAGGGCAAGCAATGTTACCTTGCAGAGGATTAAGTCTCTTGGGAGTTTTCCAGAGTGTCAATTTAGTAACATCTGCTTTTCATTTCTATATGTTCTGTTTCCCTGGAAACTTAAAATACTCTAAATTCAACATAAACTGACCTTTTTGTAGCTCATTTTATTTTTAACAACTCTAAGATAGACTTTGATTTCAAACAGACTTTCAAAAAATTTTTCATTTTTCTGAATGACAATGAATTGCAATGTAATTCTACAGTTTCAAAAAGTTAAACTTCATAATTCAACTTACTTTATTTCCTTAGTTGTGCTAACTTGGAAATCATCCATACATCTAGGTAAATCTTTTATCAGGAGAACCCCTGATATAGAAGGATATAGTTATTTGAGCCCCCATCTCAAAAGCTAACAAAAACTCATCCAAACAATAGTTCATTGCTTCTCTAAGATACAAAAAATATTCCAAGAATAATAAGCAATACTGTCTAATGTCAACAAAGGAACAGACCCAAGATTTCATTTAAGTTCCCAAGTTTATTTTGAGTATCAGTCAAAAATCTGTTGCTAACTACACTGCCCTCTTCCTCTGTTAGCAATTTCTCGGACAAATGTTGATTTCTCATAATGGTACCATTACCACTTTTCCCCTGCCCAGCTTCACACATTCACATGCTCTACCATTGATGGGTTGGAAGCCACAGGCACTCATCTCACGAAGGATTTTCAAACACTGATAATGTCTATTGAAGAAGTCATGTGTTTTCTGTCAATCACCTTCTCTGCACCTAACAGAGAATTTTACAGACCTCCTTGGTGCCACCAAAAATAAAACTTTGGAGTTCCTGTTGGACTACTCAGTTCTAGCTCTTTCAATAGATTCTATGTCTTCCCATGAAATAGTGAAACATCTTTGAAAGATTATTGCTTTATTATTTTTATTTTATCAATACGACAAATGCCACACTCACCATAACTCAGAGGGTAGGATATATTGTCTTCCTTAGTCACATTCTCCTACACTCTACAATTCTCCCTCAGAACCTGCTTAAAATATATGGTGACTCTCAATTTTATAAAAGTCAAAACCAGCTTTTACAGATTGTCCTAGACTTTAGATTATCCTGAAAAGCACTTGGATATGTTATACAAATTGAGTTTCACGTACAACTAGAAAGTGTTAAATATATGTGGATATCACCATTAATGAATTTCTAAATATTTTTTTCTAGTATGAATTCAAGGTTTTAAATATCCTTGAGTCTAAAAATCATTACTGCATTTAAAGTTAGGATAAAAAAATTCAGCTTCCCACAAAAGATTAATAGCTAGTCTTTGTAAAATTATTACACCTTAACAAAGGCCAATTCTGAATTGAAATTTCATTGAGCACCTTTGCTTAAGCAAATCATTTCAGTTAAAGTAATTTATATTGACCATTATTTTTAATTAATATGTTTGTGCTTTTGTCTGTAACAATTAAATTTAATTCTTTGAAACTTTCTAGCAAAGGCTGGCTAAAGAGAGGTCTTGCTGGGAAGTTCCCAGATCTAGAGAGATTGTATGACTCTGTTACCTATGTTTATTGGAGTTAGAAATGATAGCAAGTGCATGATTATAAAGGCAGAAGTGAACTTGTATGGCAAACCATGCCCAGGTGTATTATGTTCACTAGAAATGCCTAAGCGAAATCCAAGAAGTAAAACTGGAGCATTAATTCAAGTAACTGAAACTAGAATTTAAATTATAGAGCAAAAGTTATGTCTACACAACTAAAGATTTAGAAAAGGAGTAAGAAGCAATGGAAGAGAGAAATGAAAGAAAGCTATAATTCATTTTAGAAATGGAGTTTGGATATTTGTAATGGCATTTCAACAATTCTAATACAAGCATGATATGTTCATTGGGTGGGGATGGGACCAGTAATACACCTTGTTCTCTATCGTAATGTCCTTGCTAGATCTGTGTATAATAAATTTAACCCATTAATCTGGTTAATTATAATGTATAATTATGTGAAATTATTATGAGATATGTTTTGAAATTTTATTTTTTTTCTATTCAATTTACAAAGATTTAAGTGCCTGCTATATGTCAGGCCTTACACAGTCTGATACAGGTATAGTGATAAATAAGAAAGAAATCTGCTCACAAGTGTCAATCATTCTAGTGCTGAAATAGAAAATAATATGGACTGCAAAAATGTTTGTGAAGCATATACACAAAAAGATATGAAAGGAGATAAGGAGTTTATTTTAGATGGGACAGTCAGAGAAGACTCTGAAAAGATAACATTTGAAATAAGACACAAAAGATAAAAATTAAATAACCTACAATAAACTGGAAGAAGATAGTCTGATGGATTTGGCTTGCTTACTTGGATCAATAGTGATGGCATTAACTGAAACGAGGAAGATTGTATGAGAAACAGATATTGTAGGTTTGTACATTTTGGACATGACTTTGAGGGGTCCATCATATAGACAGTTATATATATAAATATGTACCTCAATGAATGATCTGGCCTAGCAATATCAACATAAAACATAAAAATTATCAGCATTTGATTGTATTTAAAGTCAAAAAGGTGAAAACACCTAGAGACAGAGTAAGATGAAAAAAAGAATAGATTTCAGGAAAGGCAGTTTAGGAATTCCAGCATAAAGAGCTGTAGAAGATATTGGAGGAGTAAGATAAATTGTGTAAGAGATGGAAGGGAGAAGCTTGAGATATTGTTTAAAAAAGAGAAAACAGGAGTCAGTGGTGTCAAGCGTGAGAAGAAAGGAGAGTGTTTTAAGAAATAGGGATGAGTTGCTGTGTGTAACATCATTGAGAAATCAAGGGAGAGGAAGACAGAGATATAGTCCAATGGAATTGGTAGTGGGATGATTTTGGTGACCTGGAGAATAAAAGTTTCAGTAGTGTGGTTGGGATGAAAGTGAGATTTGAAAGGATGAGAATCTGAATGGGAGGTGGGGATGTGGATATGACAATTGTAGATTATTTATTTAAGAGACTTTGCTATTGTCACATGATCCTTAGGGTGTCACTTTGCAAGCCAGAAGCCTCTGTGGCCAGCAGTGCATCTGCTTGGGTCTTTGCTTGTGCCTGCTGAGGTCATTCCACCCACTCAGTTTGGCAGGCTGCGGTTGGCTCATGCTACCAGCCTGGATCCTATGCTTGCCAAGGGCAAGCCAGGCCCAGAGTGGTGAAGGTTGTGTGGGTGATCCAGTATGGGGTCTGGCCACTGTCCACAGCCAGACACACTGGCTGCTGTGGTGGGGAGGGCAACTCCAGGCTCTGGCACAGGTGTCAGCTCCATGTGAGGCTATGGCTGGACCAGACATACCTCATGCAGCCTCTGCTGCAGGCACCAGCCTCTGGAGGTGGTGGTGCTTGAGAGCTGGGAGACAGCAGGAACCTCAGAGCCCCAAAGAGGGTATTACAGTGTGTCATAGCCCTGACTCGAGGAACATCAAGGTCTGGCCTCCCAGAAGAGTTGCCATTCTTTACTCCCTAAGTCAGAGAGCATGTCATCACCCACAGCTTGGTGAGCCACTCAGTAATAGGTTACAGCTCTTTTGGCTCTTCAACGGGTCCTGAGTTCCTGTCCCACTTCTGGGAAGAATGAGATGATGCAGACAACTGGAGGATGAGTAAGGCAGAGAGAAGCTTTACTGAGCAACAGAACAACTCCCTGGAGGCCCAAAGTGGGTAACTCCTCTCCACAGCCAGGTCGTCCTGAAGAGTGAGTCTAGCTGAATCTGGCATTTTTATGGGCTCAGAAGGGAGGAAGTGGGTGCTGATTGGTCCATGGGTGGCCATGGGCAGGCCTGGAAAAGGAACCACAGATTATCACTCTAGGTCATAAACTACACCCAGAACTGGCAGCCTGGCCCCCAGGCTTCAGGCCATCCCTGGCTTGGCTTGGAACTGGGGTTTCGCTGGGTACTTGCCCCTTCCTGCCTAGGAACCTGTCTGCCTCCCACTGCCATCAACATACTTTCCACGCACCCAGGCTGTCCATGCTGAGAGGCGCTCGCAGGTCCACACCAAGCCGCCCTCAGGCCCCACCCAACCTCCCTCTCTGAGCTTGTTGGTACCCAAAGCTTCAGAGGGGGCTGAGGCGGCAGGGCACACCTAGCAGGTTCGCAGCAACCTGGGCTCAGTTACGACTTTGCTCTGCGCTGGATCAGGTGCCGGGAACAGGAGAGGCCAGGGAAGGGGAGCAGGCACTTCCAAGCATGCAGGGGCAGAAGACTTCATGTGCTCCCTTGAGCGCAGGGATGCCTGAATCCGGAGCGGTGGCTGCGCAGCCGCAGTTGCACCTGGGAGCATGGGGCTCTTACACTGTCAACTCAATATGGGGCAGGGCTCCCGCTTGTTCCCAACCCCCACGGGCTCGGCAGAGCACCCAGCCCCAGCCACACCTGCCCCGCTGCAGGTGACATCTCCACAGCAGCTGCTTCAGATGGGCCTCTGCTGCCATCACTATGAAACTAAGCAGAGTAATGAACAGGATCTTGTGAGAAACGAAGATTTATCTTTCTTAAAATAGGGCATAGTAAACACATTTTAGAGACTATTGAGGATACTACAATAAAAAGGAAAGCAATATTGATAAAGAAGATATAAGATGATTATAGAAGCAAAATCCTTGCCAGGAAGGGAGAATGGGATCTGGAGCACCAATGGAGGGTACTGTCCTGGTTGACTGGAGCAGGGATAGGTTTTTTTTTTTTTTTTTAATTAATTAATTAATTTTTTTTTTTTTAATTGGCTGGGAGAAGCACCAGATCCATATATCTGCAAGCAGGACAATTTGGTAGTGTGAAAATAAGACAGTTTCTTTACAATAAAATTTGTTGAGTTAATTTAAACTAAATAACCATTTCTAGTTTTTCAATGAAATATGACAGTATGAAGATTATTAGGTGGGATATGTGTGTATGTGTGTGTTTGTGTGGTGAAGGGAGTTGTGAAGGGTTTGAAAAAGAAAGAAGGTTTAAAATTGTTTCCTTGGAAAGGGAGATACAATTTACTATGAAAAGATAGCAAAATCACACAACATTATAAAGTATGCTTTTAAATGCACAATTGGTAATTTAAAATAAAACCAATCAACACATTTATATCATTTTATTCCATAAACTTCATAGGCATAAAGAAGGTGGAAAACTGGATCCCAGGAGGATTTAAATGTATTAGGTAAAGTAACCTGGTGTGTTTAGAAGTGAATGATTGAAATAGTACATCAAGAAAGTAAAAACAGGAGGGAATAATGAATAAAAAAAAAGTGGTGGAACAAGTGAATTGGATTAGAGTTTTTAATATGGTGGAAGAATTATTTCTGTGAACTGAAAGTAAAGAAAATAGAGAAAAATTGGAAAGTACTTGAAATCAGTATTTCAGACATGGGTGTATTTACTCATGATGATGTGCATGATCCAGGCATGATTTGGGAATGAGTGGCTAAGGCTATTGAAATTAAAGATTGCCGTATGTGTGGCAGGTAAAGAAATGATTGGCCAGTGCTGTATGTATCACTTCCTTGGATGCTCAAGTCATCAGGAATACAACAGGGCTAGAGGTAGAGGTATGTGAGTTTTCAGTGTATGAGGGACAGTGACCAGGAAGTTCAGAGAGCAGCAATAAAGGGCAGAGTGTAGCATGAAATGAAAGTTGAAAGACCTTGCATTATGGGAAGAACGAAGAGAAGAAGGAAATGAAATGATTTAAAAGCAGCAGTGGGAAGCAAGTGATCTCCTAACGCAATACCTGGTCCTGGGACAGACGAGAAAGAAATAGAAAAAGCAGCCTCCGTTTGAGAAGTCCTCCAGGGAAGAAGCATAACCTGGTTTTAGTCAAGGTAAAGATAACAAGGATAAAGGAGACTGTTGATCACAGATAAGTGTTTCAGGAAGCAAAGAAAAAGGGTCTGAGAGGGAAGGAAGACATATAGGATGTGTCAGATTAGAGGATGATGGATGATGATTAGATTAAGACATCTCAAATCAAACCATACACTGCAAAGCTTGGATTTCTTGTGCTGCCACAGGGAAAATAAAAATGTGAGTTATTGTGGCATTGGTTCCTGTAGACTCTAGGAAATGGAGAAAAATCAACAAAAGGTAGTCCATGATGCTACAAGGACCTGATTATTATTACTTCTTATAGTTCCATATAACCTAAGATCTTTGGGTGCATCAATTTTATATTACAGGGCCAGGTACGTGGTTTATGCCTGTAATCCCAATGCTTTGGGAGGCCAAGGTGGGAAATTCGTTTGAGGCCAAAAGTTCTAGACTAGCCTGGGTAACACTGTAAGATGCTGCCTCTGCAAAATATTTTTTAAAAAATTAGCTGGATATGGTGGCTCATGCCTATAGTCCTAGCTACTCAAGTCTAAGACAGGAGGATCACTTAAGCCCAGGAGTTCAAGGTCACAGTGAGCTATGATTGTGCCATTGTACTCCAGTCTGGGTGACAGAGTGAGAGCCTGTCTAGAAAAACATTATTACATGTTGCAGAGTTATGCAATGGTGAGACAAGCACATCAGTTGGAAGCAATTTGAAAATGTATTTTGTTATATGTTATACATGCTAAATTTCTCCTCTTCTTTCCCAGAACAGGGGAGACTTAAATTTCATCAGGGCTAGACCCCAAGTTTTATATTTTATTTTTACACATTTTCATTTTCCAAATGAAAACACCAATAACATAATCTTGCCTTCACTGATGTACTTTAGAATCCTCAAACAACCAAATATTATCATTATTCCTCTTATACTCAATCACCTCCTCTTATATTAAATCACCTCACACTAATTTCATGCTTATTATGTAAGCTTGGAATTGTGGATCTGCAATTTCATCAGTAATGCCCTCTTAAACCTATTAATTCCTTTCAGGAAATTTAAATCTCTGAACAGCAAGTGATGGTGCTAGGATGAATTGCACAGCCGGTAATCCGATCAGTTCATCAAATGTTCGAGTCATAGTACAGGCTCATTTTTCACTCTAATGTAGAGTTTTTTACTCATCTGATATTAGATCAGACATACTACCTTAATGAACTGTGCTTCTTCCCATCTGTAGCATGGGACATAGGTAGAAGCCAATTTCATTGTTGTGCCTTGAAAGCAGCAAAAGATTTCATGACAAATAGTTAACTCCAATGAACTCCCCAAAATTATATATTTCTGATCAGAAATCTCTCTTTGTTTAATTCAATATAGAGTGAGAATTGCTATTCATGGGAATCAATAGCAAGCAGAAACTGACATCAAAACCTGCAGATGGTGACATTTGAACTGGGTCTTACAACATGGACAGGTCTCTGATATATAAGAAAAGGCTGAGGACTAAGTGTTTTCAAACATATGCCTGTTTGAAAAAGATGACACATTCAGGAATAAACTGAAGAGTTCAATGTGGTCATAATTAGTGGGATGTGTGTGTGTGTGTGTGTGTGTGTGTGTTTGTGTGCTTCAGAGACAGGAGTTAACACATAAAAAATCATATCCACATGAGCAATTTGTCTTTCCAGTAAATTGCATATTGCAATAAAAGTGATGACTCTCAATTCTCACATATTTTTTATAATGTTAAGTGTAATACTGTAAACCTTGAATAACACCATGGGACCTCTATGACTAGTGATGCTGGAAGTGCTCCCAAGAAGCAGAGAAAAGTCATAACATTACAAGAAACAGTTGAATTGCTTGATATGTACCATAGGTTGAGCTCTGCAGCTATGATTACCCACCATTTCGAATAAATAAATCCATCATTAGGTCCATTGTTAAAAAGAAAAGGAAATGCATGTAGCCATTGCTGCAGCTATGCCAGCAGGTAAAAATCCCTTGTACTTTTTGTAAAATACCTTTTAATCTTGTATTGAAAATGCTACTTTTATGTGGATGCTGGATTGGTCTAAGAAAGGCATGGCAATAGACTCTAATATAGTTCAAGGAAATACAAGATTGTTATCTGACACTTTAAAGCAAAAAGAAGGTGAATGATCTAAAGCTAGAGAAGTTAATGTCAGCAAAAGATAGTTTGATAATTTTAGGAAGATGTTTGGTTTTAAAAAAAAAGTCAAGATAACAGGAGAAGCAGCTTCTGTCAAACAAGAGGCAGCAGACAAGTTCCCAGATGCCATTTAGAAAATCATTGAGGAGAAAGAATGTCTGCTGACAGGATATTTAATGCAGATGAACATGTCTCATGCTGGAAAAAAATACCACAAAGGGCGTTTATTAATAAAAAAGGGAAGAGAGCACCAGGATTTAAGGTAGGAAGGGATAGGCTAACTTTACTATTTTCTGGAAATGTAGTGGGGTTTATAATCAGGACTGTCCTTGTCTATAAAGCTGCTAACTCTGGAACCTGGAAGGGAAAGACAAACACCAGCTGCCAATCTTTTGGCTGTACAACAAGAAGGCTTGGATAACGAGAACACTTTTTCTGGACTGGTTTCATCAATGCTTTGTTCTTAGAGTCAGGAAGTATCTTACCAGTAAGGGACGCCTTTTAAAATTCTTTGAATATTGGCAATGCCCCGTCCATCCAGAACCCCATGAGTTCAACACCAAAGATGTGGAAGTGGTCTACTTGCCACTAAACACAATGTTTAATTCTGCCTCTGCATGAGAGGGTCACAAGGACTTTAAAGGCTCATTACACACAGCACTCTATGGAAAGAATTGTCAGTTCTGTGGAAGAGAACCTCAATAGGGAGAGCATCATGAAAGTCTGGAAGGATTACACCATTGAAGATGGCATTCTTGTTATAGAAAAAGCCGTGAAAGCCATCAAGCCCGAAGCAATAAATTCCTGCTGGAGAAAACTGTGTCCAGATGTTGTGTATGACTTCACAGGATTTATGACAGAGCCAATCAAGGATATAATAAAAGAAATTGTGGCTATAGCAAAAAGGTAGGGGGTAAAAGTTTCAATTTATGGATCTTGGAGAAATTCAAGAACTAATAGACACCACACCAGAGGATTTAACAGAAGATTACTTGATGGAGATGAGTGTTTCCAAACCAGAGCCAGACAATGAGAAAGAAGATATAGAAGAATATGCCAGAAACAAATTGGCATTAGACAATCTGGCAAAAGTGTTCTAATTATTCAAGACTGCTTTGAGTTGTTTTTTTTTTATTATTATTTTATTTCAAGGACCCTTCTATGATAGAGGCACTGAAACTAACCCAGCAGTGGAAGTAGGACTGGTATCATGTAGAAATATTTTTAGAGAAATTTAAAAGCAAAAAAGTAACATTGAAGTTATGATGTATTTCCATAAATTTATACTGACTGTCACTTTCTCCCGATTCCCCTTCCACCTCCTCCATCTTTTCCACCTCTGCCACTCCTAAGACAGCAAGACAAGACTTTGCCCTTCCTCCTCTAAGCCTACTCAACATGAATATAATGAGGATGAAGACCTTTATAATGACCTTTTCCTACATAAAGAACAGTAAGTTTATTTTCTGTTTCTTATGATTTTCTTAATAACATTTTATTTTTCCCAGATTACTTTATTGTAAGAACATAGGACATAATGCATATAACATACAGTATTTGTGTTAATTAACTCTATATATCAGTAAGACTTCTGGTCAACAGTAGGCTATTATTACGTAAGTTTTTGAAGAGTTATTGTAGGGGTCAGTGCCTCTAACCTCATGTTGCTCAAGGTCAACTATATTTTAGGGGTTACTAAAGAGCCACTAAACACTTTCATATTAGCTTTCTGCTTATCCAGATGTTTCTTAGTATATAAAAAATAATGATTCTAACACTTAAAAATCTTACAGGTCTTACATTGTATTTTGAAGTAGTGAATATTTCTTTAGAATTGAGGTAGGAATATATTTAAACTAAGTTGTTTTCTGTCAAAATTTGAAAAAACATTTATCTAAAATTGTATCAGAAATCCTAAATGTTATTTTTGTTTCCTGTGAATAAATGACATAATAAAATTGCCTTAAAATAATTTTGGAAAATTTTGCTTTCCAAAACAACTCCAAAATAGATGAGAAAGCCAGAGATCATGAAGTCTGCAAAGCAATAGAAAAATGAGATCAAAGAGCACAATGCATTTGAAGGCTGTGGCTATGAGCAGGTTTGTGACAAGTGAAGTTGAGAAGCTGGAGCTTCATGACAACAACACTAATGAAATAGGTCCAAGTTTAGGACAAGAGACAAACATGGAATCTAGTGCAGTTCTGCTCCTTGATCACCCTCAACAATCTGAACACCAAAAGGCAACAAGCGAGAAAAGTAGAACAGGCCAGCATACCAGTTACAGAGCTCCCTGCCTGGTTTCAAATCCTCACACTATGATTTACTGGCTTTGTGGTTAGTAAGCAAGTTACTTAGGCTCTCCAAACTCCTCAATTGTTGTGTGTAAACATGATACAAAACAACCAGAAAACAATGAACAAAGTGGCAGTAGTAGGTTTTTACCTATTGTATTAGTCTGTTCTCATGCTGATAATAAATATATACCTGAGACTGGGTAATTTACAAAGAAAAGAGGTTTAGCTGATTAACAGTTCCACATGGCTGGGGAGGCCTCACAATCATGGTGGAAGGTAAATGAGGAGGAAAGGCATATCTTGCATGCAGCAGGCAGGAGAGCTTCTTCAGGGGAACTCTCATTTATTAAATCATCAGATCTCATGAGACACCTTCACTATCATGAGAACAGAATGAGGGAAACTGCCCCTATGATTCAATTATCTCCATCTGGTCCCACCCTTGAGATGTGGGGATTACTACTATCCAAGGTGAGATTTGGGTGGGGGACAGCCAAACCGTATCATTCCACTGCTGACCCCTCCCAAATCTGGTGTCCTCATATTTCAAAAGTAATCATGTCTTCCCAACAGTCCCCCCAAATATGGGCCCTTATCTCACTCTTTATAGAAGAATCAGCTCAAAATGGATTAAAGCCTTATATGTAATACCTGATATTATAAAACTGCTAGAAGAAAACGTTGGAGAAAATTTCATGATCTGGACAGTGATTTCTTGAATATGACCCCCAAAGCCCAGGCAATGAAAGCAAAAATAGACAGATGGGATTGCCTCAAACTAAAATGCTTGTGCACATAGAGGAAACAATCAAGAGTGAAGATACCATCCACAGATTGAGAGAAAATATTTGCAAGCCATCCATCAAATAAGGGATTAATAAAAGGAAACAATCTACTCAATAACAAAAAACAAATAACTATTAAAAATGGAGAAAGGATTTGAATAGACATTTCTCAAGAGAAGACATACAAATCATTAAGAGAGATGAAAAAAAGGTCAACATCTGTAATCCGCAGAGAAATGTAAATTAAAACCAAAATGAGATATTGTTTCATATTTGTCAGATTGGCTATTAACAAAAAGATGAAAGATAAGTGTTTGAGGCCGGGCGCGGTGGCTCAAGCCTGTAATCCCAGCACTTTGGGAGGCCGAGATGGGCGGATCACGAGCTCAGGAGATCGAGACCATCCTGGCTAACACGGTGAAACCCCGTCTCTACTAAAAACACAAAAAATGAGCTGGGCGTGGTGGCGGGCGCCTGTAGTCCCAGCTACTTGGGAGGCTGAGGCAGGAGAATGGCGTAAACCCGGGAGGTGGAGTTTGCAGTGAGCTGAGATCCGGCCACTGCACTCTAGCCTGGGCAACAGAGCGAGACTCTGTCTCAAAAAAAATAAATAAATAAAAAATAAAATAAAATAATAATAATAATTTTTTATATATATATATATGTGTTGGCAAAGATAGAGAGAAAAGATGAACTCCATACACTGTTGGCAGTATTATAATTTAATACAGCCATTTTGGAAAACAGTATGGAGCTTCTTCAAAACACTAAAAATAGAATTGCCATATGAACCAGCAATCCCACTACTTGATGTATGCCCAAAGGAATTGAAATCAGTATGCCAAAGATATGTCTGGGGACAACAAATGGGAGCAGGAACTCTGAAGCACTGGTCCATATTCCATTGTTCCACCAGAATTCAATTATAAAACACAAATTCGAAGACAAGATAATTAAGCATTTCAAGACAGTAACCACAGAGTATTACCAAGCACCAGGTCCTTCCGAGGGTGGTGCCAGCCCTGTGCATTTCTTTGTTTTGAGGGGGAAACTTTGAAGGATAATACTATATTAAAATACTTGAAAGACAAATGGTTCCAAAGTCTAGGGTTTTTGTTAGACTGTGTTTTACCTCAGCATCAAAATTGACATCCTGTGACTCTGCTAGGACTGTGAAGACCAGCTATTCCTTCAGCAGTGTCACCACTCAGAAACAGGAGCCAAAGTCAAAGACAGGATTTTCTTGTGATTTGAACATTATATGCATTTACGTATACGTGAATAAAATATTTTAAAATTGTGACATATGTCGTACCTATGACTGCTGCATAAATCTGTAGGTATAGTTTAAAAATATTGAACACTTATGTGATCCCCACCCATATAATATTTAGAAAAATTCCAGCACTCCAACTCCAATATGTGACCTTTTCTAACCGCAAATCCATCCTTCTTCCAGAAGTAAGCATACTCCTATCTTCCTTTTTCAGTCATAATGTAAGGAACTAATCAAATATGACTAAGCATGTGTAAAAGCAAGAAAATCTTTCATATAAACAGTGGAAATGTCAGTAAATAGAAACAGATCCAGAAGTATTAGAAATAATGGAATTAGTAAACCAAGACTTTCAAATAGGTATTTTGCATGTGCCTAAAATTTTAACAGAAACTAGAATATGGTGAAGAGATAATTTTAAAAGATATTTTAAAAACACATAATGAAACTTCCAAAGGTGAAAAATTAAAAGGAGAATTAGACATATCCATAATTATAGTTGGGTATTTCAACGCTTGTCTCAGGAAGTAGAAAAATAAGGAGGCACAAAAATTAGTAAGACCATTGAATAACGCTATTAGCAAATTGGCCTAATTGGCATTTGTATAACACTACACATACCAGTGGTGAAAAACATACTCTTTTCTTAATTTTTTTAATTTCAAGTTTTATTTTAGATACAGAGGGTACATGTGCAGGATTTCTATGAACGTATTGCTCCCAGGTGGTGAGCATGGTATCCAAGAGGAAGTTTTTCTTTTTTTTTTTTTTTAATTATTATACTTTGAGTTCTAGGGTACATGTGCATAATGTGCAGGTTTGTTACATATGTATACTCGTGCCATGTTGGTGTGCTGCACCCATCAACTCGTCAGCACCCATCAACTCGTCATTTACATCAGGTATAACTCCCAATGCAATCCCTCCCCCCTCCCCCCCCCCATGATAGGCCCCGGTGTGTGATGTTCCCCTTCCCGAGTCCAAGTGATCTCATTGTTTAGTTCCCACCTATGAGTGAGAACATGCGGTGTTTGGTTTTCTGTTCTTGTGATAGTTTGCTAAGAATGATGGTTTCCAGCTGCATCCATGTCCCTACAAAGGACACAAAGTCATCCTTTTTAATGGCTGCATAGTATTCCATGGTGAAATCAAAACCACAATGAGATACCATCTCACACCTGTTAGAATGGCGATCATTAAAAAGTCAGGAAACAACAGGTGCTGGAGAGGATGTGGAGAAATAGGAACACTTTTACACTGTTGGTGGGATTGTAAACTAGTTCAACCATTATGGAAAACAGTATGGCGATTCCTCAAGGATCTAGAACTAGATGTACCATATGACCCAGCCATCCCATTACTGGGTATATACCCAAAGGATTATAAATCATGCTGCTATAAAGACACATGCACACCTATGTTTATTGTGGCACTATTCACAATAGCAGAGACTTGGAATCAACCCAAATGTCCATCAGTGACAGACTGGATTAAGAAAATGTGGCCAATAGGAAGTTTTTCAACCCACAACCCCCTCCCTCCCTCTTCACTCCAGTAGTCTGCAGTATCTATTGTTCCCATGTTTATGTCCATGTGTGCCAAAGGATTAGCTCCCACTTATATGTGAGAACAAAAAAGATGCATTTTACAAGTGCACATGAAATATAGACCAATATAAACTGTGGTCCAATATAGACCAATATAAATGTGGTAGAACATATATTTAGAAGTATCAATAAATTCAAAATTTGAAAACACACAGATTATGTTCTCTTACTATAATGTAATATATCCATAAATCAATTAAAAATCAGGAAACCCAAAAATACTTTGAAATTAAACAACATACCTTTAAATAACGTGTGGGTCAAATAAAGAAATCAAAAGACAATCGGAAAATATTTTAATTAATTTCTAATGGAAAAAAAAGGATATCAAAATTCTGAGTATGTAGCCAAAGTAGTATTGGAATAAATTTTACAAATTTAAATGTGCATATTCAAAAAGAAAAAAAAAATTATCTAAGCTTCAAACTTAAGAAACTGAAAAAAAAAGAAAAAATTACCCCAAAGTCAGTAAGAAAAAGGGAATAACAAAAAATAAGTGTGGAAATTAAAAAATAAACAACAAAATTAGAAAGAGTTCTGAATATTTATCCAGAATTTCAAAGAATTTAAAAAGAGAGAGGAACCCAAATTACCAATATCAGGCATTAGAAAAAAGTTTATCACCACAGATGCTAGACATAATAAAAAGATAATAAGGGAATATAATAACTTTCTGCCAATAAATCCAAGTTGAAGTGGACAAATTCCTTGAGAGACACTAATTTCTAAACTGACACAAGAATACAATATATTTAATGATCTGAATAGCCTTATATACATAAAAGGAATAAAATTTCCAATTATAAATCTTCCTTTATAGAAAATTGCAGGCCCTGTTGGCTTTATTTGAAATTCTATGAAACATTTAATATGAAGAATATCCATTTTGTACAAACCCTTTCAGAATATATAAGAGTACTGAATGCTTCCAAACTCATTTTATAAAGTTGGCATTGTTTTGAAACCAAATCCAACAAAGACATTAGGAAACCAAATTACAAAGATTCCTCATGAATGGAATCACAAACATCCTTAACAAAATATTAACAAACTGACTCCAACATCATATAGAAAAAAAAAGATAAAGTTTATCCCAGAAATGCAAGGATGGTTTGTCATTAAAAAAATCAGTCAATGAAATTGGTTAGCAGACTAACCAAGTAATTATGTGATCATCTAAATACATGCAGAAAAACAATTTGACAAAATTCAATATCCATTCATAATAAAAACTTTCAACAAAGTAGGAATAATAGGAAACTCTCTACATTTGATAATGAAATCTGCAAAAAAAAAAACAAAAAAACAAAAAAAAACAAAACATGCAATTAATGGTACAAGAATGAACACTTCTCCATTAAGAGTAGGAAAAAGGCAAGACTTTCTACCCTCATCATCATTATTCAACATTATACTAGACGTCCTGACCAGTGAAATAATGCAAGAAAAGTTAATTAAAATGTGGATAAGAAGATACAGATTTGAGTTTAAAAAATAGAATTGCTTTTATTAATAGATAGTATGACTGTATATGTTGAACATCCTAAGAATCTTCAAAATCCTATTACAATTAATAGGTTAAATTAAGAAATAAAGAGAACAATGTACCATGGTTAAATATTAAAAAATGAAACATCTGAAACTCTGTCTTCCCAAATTTAACAGGTTGCCCTGTCAAAATAAAATACTATCTGGTTGTTTTCATAGAAATTGATAAAATGGTTTTAAAATTTATGTGGAAATGCAAAAGACCTAGAATAGCTGGGACAATTAAAAAAAATTAGAGAAATTTCACTATCTTATTTCAAGGCATAACATAAAAGTACAGTAATTAAGACAGTGTCAAAATTGCATTACATTGATTAAATAGAAGAGAAAGTCCAGAAATTGACTATAAATATATGGTCATTCTTTTATAAAGGTGTTATTGTAGCTCTAAATTCAAAGGATAATCTTTTCAAAAAATAATACTAGAACAAACAATTGGATATCCATAGACAAAAAATAATAAAACTCAATTCTACATCACATCATATAAAAATGTTAACTTGAAATCTATCCTAAATTTTAATGTAGGGGCTAAAATTATAAACTTCTAGGAGTAAACATAGCAGACAATCTTTGTGACCTTGGAGTGGGCAAATATTTTTAAATAGGAAACCAAAAGCACTAATCGTTAAAATTGGATAAATTAAATTTTTATTAAAACTGAATTGGCTGCTCTTTGAAAGACATCATCAAAAAAGAATAGTCATAAATTGAAATAAATTATTCACAATACAATTTTACAATGTGATATGATTTGGCTGTGTCCTCACCCAAATCTCATCTTGAATTGTAGCTCCCATAATTCCCACATGTTGTAGAAGAGTCCCCATGGGAGTTAACCGAATCATGGGCACAATTCCCCCCATACTGTTCTTGTGATAGTGAATAAGTTTCATGAGATCTGATGATTTCATAACGGGTTTGCCCTTTCACTTGGCTCTCATTTCTTTCTTTTCGGCAGCCATGTAAGAAATGTCTTTCAGGCTGGGTGTGGTGGCTCACGCCTGTAATCCCAGCACTTAGGGAGGCAGAGGCGTGGATCACCTGAGGTCAGGAGTTCAAGACCAGCCTGGCCAACATGGTAAAACCTCGTCTCTACCAAAAAAATAAAAATTAGCTGGGAGTGGTGGCAGGCGCCTCTAATCCCAACTACTCAGGAGGCTGAGGCAGGAGAATCACTTGAACCTGGGAGGCGGAGGTTGCAGTGAGCCAAGATCGTGTCATTGCACTCCAGGCTGGGGACAAAGGCGAGACTTCATCTCAAAAAAAAAAAAAAAAAAAAAAAAAAGATAAAAAGATGTGTCTTTCACCTTTTGCCATGACTGTGAAGCCTCACCAGCCACGTGGAACTGTGAGTCCATTAAACCTCTTTTTTAAAAAAATAAACCCAGTCTTGGGTATATCTTTATCAGCAGTATGAAAATGGACTAATACACAATGTGTTAAAATAATAATTCAAATAATTACAAAGGGCTAAACATTTGAACAGACACTTTACCAAAGAATATATACAAATGAAACATAAGAAAAAATACTCAACATCATTATTTATGAGAGAAAAATGTAAATTTAAACCTTCCTGAGTTACCATTGCACACCTAGTAAAATGGCTAAAATGCAAAAGGCTGGAAATACCAAGTGTTGGTGAGCCTGTGGAACAATTTGAACTCTTATATGAATATATATATGACTGCTGAGAAAGTAAAGTGATAAAACTATTCTGGAAAACAATCTGTTAGTTTCTTGTGTAATTAAAAATTTACATATTGTGTGACCCAGCAAATCCTCTCCTAGTGATTTACCCTAAAAAATAAAAAGATATGTCCACAAAAAGATGTGTACACTTACAGTAGTTGTATTCATAATAGTAAGAAGCTGGAAACAACTAGTGTGTACCAGAGTGAATCTGTAAACAAGTTGTACAACCTCCATACAATGGGATTAACGCTCAGCAATCCAAATGAAATAAACTACTAATTACACAACATGGATAATGTTAGAAAACATACTGAGTAAAACAAGTCAGACACAAAAGAGAACACATGGGATACTTTTATTTATGTGAAATCTAGAAGTGGCAAATTTAATAATTTAGTGAAACCAAGCTGATCAGTATTTACCTGCAGCTAGGGATAAAGCAGTGAGATTGAGTTCATAAAGGCATAAGAGAATTTGAGGGGATCATGGACTTGCGCTATATACTTACCAGGATGTTGTTTATATAGGGATATATGTGCTTTGAAAACTCAGCAAACTGTACACTTAAAATACATGCATTTAATTTTATGAAATTTATACCTTAATAATGTTCATGTAAGAAGTTTTAAAATATTCTAATCAATAAATTAAGAAGATAATCAACCAGAAAGACTTTTTCAAGTTTTACTAAACCAGAAGGGAGTCTGACCTACTATATTCACATTAAAAATAAGTCTAAATTGCACAGTAACTTGAATTTACCAAGTAAATATACTCTTTGGACAGATGCTTCAAGTTTTAGGCATGTAGCCTTTACCTTTCCTGTATTGTTATTTTCCAACTTGTTTCTTTGTGTTAAAGAAGCTATTTTAAGATAAGCCACAGGCCTCAAACTGTCTATTTCTTTCAGTATAGTGACAGGTAAATAAACATTTCCCGTTCTTCTTCTACTAATGCCAGGTCACAGTCAGCAATCTCTTTGGTTACTGTCATGGGTAGCAGCCTGTCTTTTTCAATGGTAAGAATGCATTAATCCATCTGATAAAGGGCAGTTTGAGGAAGGTGAGCACAGCTCAGAGCTCTTTAATCTGTCAAGTCCTATTTTCTTTTACCTTTGAAATGTTCCAGAATCCTCCTTCCAATCAGTCATAAGTAAGCCTAACATCTCACTCTAGAGTTTACATTAACCTTTAATAATATTATTGGTAGACATAAGGATAATCTGCCAAAAAAGTGGTCTATGAATTTTTGTATTATTAGTGTCTGTATTGTATTATGAATTTACCTTTCTTGTCTTTGTCAATACACATATACACTATATTTCTAGACTGTGAAGAGAAAATATTAAAGACTTATTGCTGAGTAAATAAAATGATGTTTAAGTTATTTTCTATATGAAAACAACTTATGAGTTATTTATAATAAGACTTCGATTGTGAGGCAGAGAGCTTGTTAAGGAATAAATACCATTACAACATAAATAAATCTTCTCAATACATTTGGAAAATCATAAATTACATGCTTTATTATATAGATTAGAAGTTATCGTCTTTAAGACCCTATGGTATAAAACCAAGAGAAAAATACGTGCAACTGATATAATTGTTTCAGTGAATTAGAAAATTTTAAATTTCCTCTACATAATTCCTATCAGACAAATCCCTAGTGAAAATTTCATCCCAACATCTCTGGCAGCATCGCCAATTGTGTGTGACATAATTACCCACACAAGCAGATGAAAGCCCATTACTGGAAATGGCAATATTTCTAACTCGCTTAGAGGGTATGCAATAATGCAGCTTAAAACATTTTCCGGTTTAACAACTACTTAATTAGTTATTTCTTCCTTGTAGCCATAACTTTTATCCTCTCTACCCCAATATAGTTACTATTAGAGATGTGATTTTCATGGGCAACTCTTAATTACCCATGCTAATGAGCACACATCCGGGTACAGTTTAATATCAAAAGTATTAGTTTTAAGAAGTCTTGATGTATGTCAATCAATCAGTAAGCAGGTGTGTTCAACATTTACCATGCACCCAACACTACTCAACACTCTGTTAATATGACATGGTAAGCAAGAAGAAATATAAACTTCTATCTTCAAAAATTTTATTCATAAATAAATGAAATACAAACATACAAAGCAGATATTACTAAGCTTTTAGTATCAAGCATAAAAAGTGATAATTGTTATAAATATCATGTATCTGATTGACTTTGGAAGTGGGGAGGACAACCACTGAGAAATTTCTATGTGGCAGATATTGTTAGAACTTTTGTCATATTTAATATAGCAACATATGAGGTCAGCATTATGCCCATGTAGCAAGACAAGGAAGCTGAAGCTTAGAGATGTTAAGATACTGGCCCAAGGCTCATGTCTAGAATTTACAATGCTAGATTCTATCCAGTCCTAGATTTCAACAGATATTTATTGGTATTGACACTGTGCAGACATTTAACCAAATGAAATGCTGATCCTGCTTCCTTATGGCTTTTCTCACCCATTAGAAAAGAAATGCTAAAAGACATGTATAATTAAGCCAATGAGATCTACAGAGCCGTGTATTAATGAGGCCCTTCTTATGTCAAGAAATTTAAGAAAAGGTGCAAGGTACAGATAAGATAGAAAAGAAAGAATGTGAAGAATAATAAGATCTCATTCCCAGCATAAGATGTTTAACACTCAGCAAGTGGGTTATGATCAGATTCAGTGACACAAAGTCTGTGAAAGTATCCCCTGGGTATAAACTGCTGAGATTGGATGCTCAAAGGTTATAGCCAAAAGGAGAATCCTCTAACTCTAAGGACAGACATTGGCTTTCTGATCCATATGTATTCGCTTTTTTTCTATATCATAATTGTTACTTTTCACTAGGCAGTCTTCTGAGAATAACAGAATATCTGTAAAGTTGATGCATGCTTGTCAACATAATTTACATAAGTGGTTATGATATAAATAATTTGATACAAACAATCTTGTCTCTTGAAATTGCAAAGTTAAAGTCCTTTTCTGTATCTATTTTCATAAATATTAGTAAATATATAAAATTACAATCAACATAGTCACATGTCTTCCATTAAAAACTATGTCTCGGTGAAATATCAACATCTCAGATTTGATTAAGAAAGACATAAAAAGATTTGACCTTTTTTTTCTACTATTAAACAGCTTGAGATTTTAGACTAGAAAGATTATTTGCATTTGAAGATCTCAAAAGATATACATCTGCCTTTTGAAATCCATATTTTATGTACTGTTTTGCCCTCCCCAATCCTTTTCCTAAAAATTACAAAATGAAGAAATATCTACTGCTTAAAATAAAGAACATTAAGAGAAGTCATCAAAAGCACAGAGATAATTGCTATCATCAGAAATGAAGAAAATGTAAATTTTCATTTCAGTCAGCAACTTGGGGAAAGGTGGTGCAAGTTACATAAAATTTCTGAAAGTAAGTGTTCAAAAGTATTTCCTATATTATAGTCCAAATTTTACTCTTTGGTTAAATTGTTCTTTGAGTCAGAACTCCAAAAGTAAGATTCTACACCCAAACATTTATCACTCTTGCTCAGCAACACAAATGTGCTGAGAATTCAAATTCCAAATGGATTCAAACTCCAAACGGATTACACAGGATTACACAAAAGTATCAACCTAAAATTAAAATATTTGTAAGAACATGATAAATAAGAGGTGAAACGTCTTGATAACAAAGATTTTGACATATTTAGTGAATTTCTTAAAATATATCTCCAGATTCCTTTTGTTTTACCCAGTTGTTATCTAAATGTCTACCATGAATATCAAAATACACTGTTACAATTTTATCCAATTATCATTTTTACTCTAAAATAGTTATTTTACTGAGCAATTGTGCTCAGTAACTATTTTAATAGTTTATTTTGTACAGTTTTCTTACCCTATTTATTTGTGTACTAGGATATAAGTACTGAAATTGTTTCTATTACTAGTAATTACCGTATAATGGTAACACATTTTAAAATGGCAGATTTATTTGGTTTCTCTGCTTACTAATAGCCAGAAAACATAGGATTAGCACATGAGAAAAAAATACCAATAGAGCTAAACAGGAAACAATTAAATTTATATATGGTACTCACATTTCACTGCCTAAGTTCCAGGCACAAAATTCCCCTCCAAGTGGGGCTTGGTATAATTTGGAAGGAGTTCTAGTGTTCAATCAATAGATCTTGGCCATCTCTGGTAGCTTTGCCCTCCCAACCAAAACATGTTGTCACTAATTTTCACACAGTGTAAATCTTTTGATTGAATAGTTCTGCTCAATGAAAGTTGGAGACATAAATCTTGAGGGAGCTGAGAGACCTTTCACTATGTGGAATTTGCAGGATTCAAGCAATTTGGCATTATTGGGAACTAAAGAGAAGCCTGATTTGACAAGACATGTAAGTTAAGTCTAGAAAAAATGCTTAAGCTAATAAATTGAGATGGCTGGATAATTATACTATGAATCAATCAAGAAATCCAGATGACATCATAAACCACAGTCATAATGCTCTTGTGGAGAAGTACTGCTCTTGTGGTTTACGAAAACATTCTGAGCCTTTGAGAGATTTCAAGGGTAGAAATCTATTTCTAGTCAATCAGTACTATTTATAAAAGGGGGAGGGACTGTTTTTGTTGTTCTTATGCTTAAAATTTTCAGTATAAGACAGCAGTTTAAAAACACCACTTAAGAAATTTAAAATTTTTAGGAAAAAACCTTCCAGGAAAAGAAATAATGAACACGTCCAGGGGCTGTTTGATATTATATGACACTGGGCTTCCAAATTATCAGGCTAGTTTTACTATAAGGCCATGCAGTGATTCTGAAATCTCACGCCACCTGTCTCCATCACAAAAAGAACGTCTACCCCCCTGAAGATGGTATGGAAGATCACAAAGGACAGATGCACAAAAATGTGTATGTTTCTTCAAATGACAGCAAAGCAAATTGAAAAGAAAATTGTTTACTACCACACAGTGACCTCCACTGTGTCTTCTATACATATTTTCCCCCTCTCAAACTCTTCTTTTTAAATGTCAACTTTCTATAATTTGCTGTGTCCTAAAATTAAGCTATTCTTTAATTTCTTCATATTTGTGTGCAATTCGATTAGTAGAATAAAGAAAAATGTGTACTTACTTATTTTTACGTTATTTTACCCTTCTCCAGAAGGAATATCATGCAGCTTCTATCAATTCATTAAATTACAAAAGATTACATAAATTAAATGGGAGACAAGAAATGTAATAGGGGAGATAAAAAGTTGGGCCAGTGACGAACCTATAGGTGCTCCCTTCCTAATTATAGTTCAACCACAAACTTGCCTTCAAATCTACTTTCATTCAATGTGAAGACAGAAAGCTGATGAACTGATTTTCAAAATTCATAATATTAAAACTAACCACAAATAATAATAATAGCAAATAATAATAATAGTAAATAGTACAGTAATTTTAAAATTCCAAGTATTAATGTTATCAAGAAAATCTTTACAATAGACTCTACAATAATTTCAAAGGCACGTTTCTCAAATAGACGCACATATCCCACCAAAATGCAAATTATTAAAATCAAATCTGTGGAAGAATAATTTCTGTGTAAAAAGGGATTACTTTGAGCTATAATAATGATGAATGGCCACTTGAAGGTGGTGGTATTTGCATCTGTGTGAAAGAACAAGCAGCTTTCTAGAGGTAGGTAGTGTAGAGAACATGGAAATTATTTTTAGACAGTATTTTTTTAAACCAAAACTAGCACTTGAATGAAATGGAAGAGTCAAAACCATTAGGAAACTAGAACTGCACATTAAATCAATTATGTTTCAGTTCATAAATGAATCTACTAAACACATATTACACCCTGGCAAAGGTTTGATTGGCAGATTTCCCAGTTATATCTCTGGCCCTTATATAGATTCCCAGGCTCCTCCAGACCTACTGAGTCTGATTCTCTGGGTAAAATCTGTGAATTCAAAAAATCCAAATAATGCTCTTAATGTCTATAAGTCAAGGAATTGAACCCCAGGATTTCAAATTGCAATAAAATTCCTTAGGTCTGTGTCACCACAAAAACTTTGAGAATCAGCCTATGACTGTTAACATATTTTAAAGCAGTAAATTCTCTAATAAAGAAATAACATATTATGTAGCTTGCCTTCCAAACTTCATATTCAGATTGGTGCTTCATTTCTGTTTGAAAGAAGGGCTCTTCCTTCAGTAAGAAAGCATTTGTCACGTTTTTAAAGCACTCATTTGGAAAAAATATATACAACTCAATCAAAATATGCCTACTTCCATTCTGGTTTGAAATAAAATCATTGTGCTAATGTATTGGGGTTTTGAAGAGGCGTATTTTATATGGTTTTTTTTTTTTACTTTCATATTTGCCAGTATGTATTGCTGTGTATTATGAAAAACATGCCTGCTGAAAACAGCTAATGATGCTTATTAACTTCCTTTTGTTAAACATACTAACCAGATGATAAAATAACAGTAAATACTAAGAGGACAAAACAAATGAGTGAAGGTAAGAATTTGAAGAAGAGGAAAAAATCAAGAAATTTTTTTTTTTTTTTTTTTTTTTACTCTTCAATAGATGTTATTTTTTTCAGGCAGTTTTAAGTTCACAGAAAAACTTAGCAGAAAGTACAGAGATTTTCCATCCTCCTTTCACATATGCATAGCCTCTTCTATTATCAACATCCCCCATCAGAGTAGTGTATTTGTAACAGCTGATAAAACTACATTAATACATCCTTATCTCTCAAAGTCCACAGTTGACATTAGGGTTCACTCTCGGTATTGTACATTCTGTGGGTTTGGACAAATGTATAATGGCATGTATCTACCATTATAGTGTCATATAGAATAGTTTCACTGCCCTAAAATTCCTCTGTGCTTCACTTTTTCATCCCTTCTGCTGCAATAACCTCTGAAAACCACTGATCTTTTTACTGTTTTTTTTTTTTTATTATTATACTTTATGTTCTAGGGTATATGTGCACAATGTGCAGGTTTGTTACATGTGCCATGTTGGTGTGCTGCACCCATTAACTTGTCATTTACATAAAGTGAAAGTCTATCTTAAAAAGATGTCACTGACATATAATTTGCCTTAAATCTCAGATAAAATCGTCTTGTTAGTCTTTAGACTCATAGAATTGTCTAAAACAAAGAGGCCAGACCATTTATTTTATTGCTGAACACTTGAATAGAAAATGGTCTATGAAATAGCAAACATAATTTGAGTTTTATTTAACTCATCCACCAAATTAGCCTACCTGTTGGGTTTTTTCAAATAAATACTTTTAGCTGATTCCATCTTGGATGCAACAAGATGTTCTCATACACTCACATCTATAAAATAGGCCCACAAGTCTTCCCCCACTTTTTCTCCCTGACTTGGGCTAAGGCATAAGTCTAAAAACAGGTCATGTTTTACAGTTTATGTTTCTCAAAGTGCTTAAGAATGAAAAGATGGCAACAGATGCAAAAGTGGGCAAGTCGTTTAGAGGAAGGACTTTCTGGGCTCATACAATCTCCAGAATAAGATTTTCCTTTGGTATTTTGGATACTTTTGCCAGCATCCTTTTCAGGCAGTACTACCCAGGAGCCAACCTTCTCAGGAAAAAAATCCTAGGCAATATGCCTGATCCAGAGCTCAATTCTTTTAATTATTAGGTATAAATGAAAAAAAATTATAGTGTTTTATATGAGAAATCACTAGGAAACTCAGTTTTCACTAAAGAAAACTTTAGATAAAAAGAAATAACCAGATGGATGGATATGTGTTGGATGAATGGATAAATGGATGGATAGATAAACAAGTAGATAGGAGATTATAACAATATAAAATTGTTTTTATATTGTTCTCTGTAATTCTAAGTCTGAATCCAAAAAGTAAATAATAATAACCATTACTTAAAATTCCATATGTGCAATTAAAATTTTTGAGATTTTAAAACGTATTACTCTCTTACCCTAAATACCTATTCATATTTATTCTGTTCATTTCCATAACTGTAATTCATGAGGTCATTAATTACTCATGAATGAGTTTGCTAATCTAAAGGAAAATTGAGGACCAAGGTATGTTGATTTATTTCAATTACATGTCCTCTTAGATTTATGTTCATTACTCCCTTTAAAAATGAAATACAACAAGCTAATACATTGGGTCCATGCCTTTTTTTTTAAACATTTGAAAAGCACACAGCACCTTGTCAGGCATATAGTAGGTGTTTAAAATAAATGTGCTAAATTAAACTAACTATTGCCCACACTACACATAAATTGCAGCCTAAGAGCAGCAGTGTGTGAAAGCACACTCTGTAATGACCCAGTTCAGCTGGACAGATTAAAGTCTGGGGCATAGCATTTCAGTGGCTTGATCCATCTGCCACCAGTCACTTGTGGGAAGAGGCTTCTGTTTCTTGTCAGCCAGCAATAGGAAGCACAGCAGGATTTAGTAGCTGCTGAAGCTCCAAAGGAAAGGGCACAGTACACACCATTCATGTCAAGTCCGTTACGAGATCCTGGTTTCCTTATCCTCCCCATCTGGTAAATAAACACTCTCCATGCTGTTTTGCCTCAGATAATACCTCACTTACTAGGTCAGAAAAAAATACACTCAGTAAGGAGTTTAATAAACCTATTTATAAGAATAAAAGTACACATAATTTATATTTGATCTCGCAGAGACTGTAAAGATTGAGAGCATTAGTTATTCGGCTTGCTCAAATTTCTCTTCAACCACCCATGGTTATTTGATACAGTCAGGTAAAGTGAGATTTTAAAGTAATATTATCAAGATACTATTTCAATGTTCAACTTCACATTCTGTACACAGATGAAGTCACAGTGAAAGAAAAAAAGCAGTCCCTTCAGTGAAATTACAAATAATCTTTATTTCTTCTCAAAAGTGGAATACTTAGGACATTCATTTGTTTCAGCTCTTGCGGTCTGCCAAATGGGAAAATCTTTGCACATAGGCAATGGGCGTAATTTGAAGGTACGAGGCCACATTAACAATGTTTTTTTGTTGTTGTTGCTTGGGTTTTTAACCTTCAGAGCAGTTCCTTTGCTCAATACCTCACATCCTCTTTTCTGACTTAAAGAGCAGAACAGCAAAGTATTAATAATGTGATGGGTAATCACTGAGTTCATTTGCAATACTGTTCTAAAATTAAAAGCTAATTGATAATGTTCCACAAAATAGAATTTCAGCAGTAAAATTTCGTCAGTCAACAGATCAACATAGACCACGGCTATGCTGCTGGGGAGCGGGGTTGGGTGTTTCGGGCAAGAGGTGTCATTTATCAGTGCACCTTGGAGGAGGAGGAAGATACTAAGTTAAAGATGTTGGTGTGCACCAGAGATCTCCCAGGAACTACACATTTTCTTTTTCCTTTTTGGTTTTTTTAACCATGACCCATTTTTTGAATACAAAGACACAGTACTCTGCTTTTGGGAAACAACTGAAAAAAAATACGGGAATAGATAAGAAAGTTGTTTTATTTGTCTTGTTTCTGTGTTTTTTTCATATGAAACTAAAATTTCACTCACTAGTGAAGTTTTTTTTTAAAGAATAAATTGCTTAATGGATGCAGTGAGGTAATAAAAGGTTTCCTTTATATGAAGCAATATAGGATATTAGCTTTATGAGGCACTTACCAGTAAATAATAGATGAATGTGTGTTAGTTAAGAATAAAGAGACATGAGGACATGAGGATACTCCCATGATCAGGTAACTTTCAGTTATCTAAGTGGAAACAACAGACCTGATTATTTTCTCTTTCTATAATTACCCATGTTCAAATGGTCAGCCTGCTTGGAAGAAAGGACTTTTATGTACCGTATTTGGCACCGGGTCTTAGAATGAACATCATAATTTTCTTTAGAGATTGTCCAGTATTCTTTGGGTAAATCTCAAAATAACTAGCAGCTGTGCCAGGGAGCAAAGCAGGCAGGGATACATTTTTAGATAGGATAAATTATAGTGGACTGTTAAATCCTTTTTTTTTTTTTTTTTAATTTTGATTTTATTTTCAAAAGTGAAAATGGGATTTATTTCTTCTTAAGAAATGGGTACTAGCCATGGAGATGCAAAATAGACTCCTGAATTAATTTCCTCCTACTATATATAAAAATTTAATTCAAAATAGATTCAGACTCTAAGCTTATAAAACTTTTAAGCTTAAGTAAAACTTGGAAAATAAATAGGAGAAAAGATTCGTGAACTCTTAAAAGGCAAAACATAACCTATGAAAAAGAAATAAACCGATAAACTGAAACTGCATTCTAAATCCAAACATATCTCCTTTAAAGGATTTTATTAAAAGGCTGAAAAGATCTATCTATAGACTGAGATAAAATATATATGCAAATGTGCATATGGGATAACAGAACCCGCAAAGATCTTGAAGCCACAGAGGAAAACTACCAACAGCCTGATTAAAATCAAGTGTATTTGATATGATTAATTTCTACTAAAGAAGAACTACAATGGAAAATGGGCGACAAAAAAAAAGCTCTATTAATCTCTTTAGTTACTGAGAAATATAAATTGAAACTAAAAGATACCAATTGCATCGGTAATAGAAGAGCTTAAAATTCAATGGCAGAACACGCTCTAAACAAGAAAGGGATTTATGCGGTAAGCGGAAGTTATGGAACTCCCTATGGCACCTCGCCAGCTGGAGGGAATATAAATGGCCCAACGCCTCGGTGGGGGCCAGGCTCTTAAGCAGTTTTTAATTTATTTATTATTATTATACTTTTAAGTTGTAGGTATAATGCATACATGGCTCTGTTTATATGTTACTTGTGCAGTTGGTCTGCTGCACTCACTAACCTGCCAGCTTCCAGACTCAGGCATAACTCCTAACGTAATCCCCTCCCTCCTCCCTCATGATAGGCCCTGTGTGGATGATGTCTCTTCCCTGAGTCCCAAGTGATCTCATTGTTCAGTTCCCACCTGAGTGAGGAATTACGTGGGTGCTTTCCACTTGGCTCTGTCTTGGAGTAGTTTGCTGGCAATCGATGAGCCCCATTGCATCCATGTCCCTAAGCAAAAGGATGCAAAAAAACTCATCCTTTTTATGCGGCTGCATAGTATCTCTAAGGTGTATATGCGCTATACTCTCTTAATCCAGTCTGCCACTGATGACATTTGGGGTTGATTCTAAGTCTCTTTGCTATTAGGATTAGTGCTGCAATAAAGCCTATACATGTGCATGTGTCTTTATAGGCAGCATGATTTATAATCCTTTGGGTGTATATCTCTGTGTAATGGGATGGCTGGGCCAGTATGGGTACATCTAGTCTTAGATCCTTGAGGTTCTGCTATAATTGCTTCTAAGTAATGGTTGATCCAGTTTATATAATCCTACCACAGTGTGTAAAGTGTTCCATTTCTCCACATCCTCTCTCCAGCACTCTGCTCTTTTTCCTTGACTTTTAATGATCGCCATTCTAACTGGGTGGTGATGGTATCCATTGTGGTTTGATTTGCATTTCTCTGATGGCCAGTGATGATGAGTGAATTTTTCTGCGTCTGCTAGCTGGTATGAATGTCTCTCTTTGAGAAATGTCTTGCTCTATCCTTTGCCTCTACTTTTGATGGGATTGTTTTTTGTTTTTTTCTCTTAAATTTGTTTGAGTTCTCGGCAGGTTCTGATATTAGCCTCTTTGTCAGATGAGTAGGATTGCAAAATTTTCTCCCAGCCCCAGGCTAGTCTAGTTCACTTGATGGTAGTTTTTCGTATGTGCAGAAGCCTTTAGTTTAATTAGATCCTATCGGTCAATTTTAGCTTTTTGCTGCCAGTTGCTTTCTTTTGTGTTTTAGATACAAGTCTCTTTGCCTAAGGCCATGTCCTGAATGGTACTAATGTAGGTTTCCTCTCTCTAGAAGGGATTTCCTAAGTGGGTGGCTTAGGTCTACATTTAAGTCTCGAATCCATCTTGAATTAATTTCGTATAAGGAGGCAAGGAAAAGGATCCAGCTCCAGCTCTAATTTTAATGGCCAGCCACCTCCCAGCACTACTTAGCTGTAAATATAAATCCTTTCCCCTACCTCTTGCCTCTTCCTGGGCCTACTGCAAAGACTGGCTGGGCTGTGATGTGTGGTATTATTCTGAGGACTCTGTTCTGTCCATCATTCATATCCTGTTCTCTAAAAATTTCAGTACTCATGCCAGTTCTATTACTGTGAAATTCTTGGTGCAGTATAGCTCTAAAGTCAGGCCGGATGCCTCCAGCTTGTCTTTGACTTAGGATTATCTCGAGGATAAAAATTCTGGTCTCCATAAGTGAACTTTGAAGCAGTTCTTCCTGTAATCCTAAGAAAGCCACTGGTAGCCTGGATGGGGATGCAACCCCTGAACTGCACCACTCCTAAAGGCATGCAATACCTCTAATGATCTACTGATTCCTTCCTCATCCCAAGGAGCATGGCATGTCTCTCCCAATTTGTTCTCGTCCCTCCTTTATCTCCATGAGCAGTGGCCCAGTAGTCCTCCTGAAGAGGTCCCTTTGGCATCCCTGTGGCTGGATCTCTGAAAATTGATCCTGGGGCCAAATTGGGGAATGGGAAGTCCATCCAAGGATCTGGGCTCCAGCCTGTCTCTGGCTGCACAAGAACGCCTTTTGGATCTTTGCACAATTTCACCCCTGTATCCTGAGACTCCTTGGCCAGTTGCCATCAGCCAGGAGATCTTGGGCCAGCCAAATGGGCTCTCTTAAATATGGCACCGCGCCATCTGGTAAACAGGACAATCTTGACTTCCTCTCCCAACTGAATACCCTGACTCTCTGGCTCAATTGCCCTATTTTCAGAATCCCAAATACTATGCTGAAGCCAGGAGGGAGGAGAGGCAAGATCCCTGGGTCTCTGTGCCAGCTTCTCAAAGGAATTTTCCAGCTCTGCCTCTATCCAGTATGATATTGGCCGTGGGTCGGCTGCAAATAGCCTCTTTTTACTATCTTTGAGTGCATGCTCCCCATCAATACTCGAATTTATTGAGTATACTTTTAGTACGTATGGCTGCTGAATTTTATCAAAAGCCTTTCTTATTCCATTGAGATAATCAAGGGTTCTTTATTCTGGTCTCTGTTTTATATGCTGGAGATTATGTTTTATTGATCTATGAATGTTGAACTGTACTTTATAATCCCAGGGATGTAGCTTCACTTGACTGCCATGGGTGGATAAGCTTTGATGTTGTTGAACTGGTTTCCATGCATTTTATTGAGGTGGATTTTGCATCATGCTCCACTGGACATTATCTAAAATCTCTTTTGCTGTGTCTCTTGCTGGTATCTTGTATCAGGATGATGCTTGGCTCATAAATGAGTTAGGAGGATTCCCTCTTTCTGTATTGATTGAAGTTAGCTCTGTGGCTGAATGTACCTAACTCCTCCTTATACCCTCCTGTAGAATCTAGCCGAATCCATCTTGGTCCTGGATTCTTTGCTACAGAGGGCTATTAATTTTCATTACACTTAACTCTAGAGCCCATTATTGGTCTATTCAGGGATTCTGTTCTTCCTGGGTTTTAGTCTTAAATATGTATGTCCAGGAAATCATCCATTTCTTCCTAGGTTTCTCCAGCTCTATTTCCATGAGAGGTGCTTCTATATAGCATTCCTCCTGATGCAGCTCTTTACTCTGTAAATGGGTGATATCTCCTCTATCATTTCGAATTGGCACATTTGATTCTCTTTCTCTTTATTAGTCTCATATGGTCTTGCTTACCTGAAAGTCCTCTTTTCTAAAAACTTAACTCCTGATCTACTTGATTTTGATAATTCTTCTGTGTTCCCCATCTCCTTCAGTTCCACCTGATCTTATTCCTTGCCTCTGCTAATTTCTGAATGTAATTTGCTCTTGTTTTAGTTCTCGACCCTCATGGCTTAAGGCCACCTGATCTCTTCCCAGCTTCTCTTGTGGCACGCAACTCCCCACACTGGCTTTAAATGTGTCCCGAGGGATTCCTGTATACAGATCCTTGTTCCTGATTGGTCTCTCGACTCCCACCCTCTGTTCTCCCCTGCACCCAGCCCAGGAGCAGGCTGTTCCAACTGATCCTGTCCGATCGATCCTGATCGATCGATCTGATCGATCCGATATCCAATTCCTGGATATCCTCTATAATCTCTGTCTCTAAGCTGATCTGTCTAATGCTGATAGTGGAGGCTGAAGTCTCCTGCATTATTATTGTATGAGTCTAAGTCTCTTTGTAAGTCTCTATGACTTGCTTTTATGAATCTGGGGTGCTCCCACAAGTATATATATTTTAGGATAGCTAGCCTTCCTGCTGAATTGATCCTCACTCATTGGTGTAAATGGCTTTCCTCTTTGTCTCTCGGATCTTACGTTTTAAAGTCTGGTTTTGATTAGAGGACTTTGTGGATTGCAACCCTGGCTTTTTTGTTCTCCCCATCTGTTTGGTAACCTTCCATCCCTTTGTATTTCTGAGCCTAGTGCTGCCCTCTGCGTGTGAGGATGGGTCTCCCCACTACAGCAGGACTGAGATGGGGTCTTTGACTCCTTTGTCCAGCCTACAGTCTGTGGCCTCTTTCATTGGAGCATTTAGTCCATTTTATATCTAAGGTTGTAGATTGTTATGTGTGAACTTGATCCTACGGCTATGATATTAATCTGGTTATTTCGGCTCTTGCTAGCCAGATGCAGCTCTTCCTTAGCCTCTGATGGTCTCATTTTGGCACAGTTTTGCAAAATGGCTGGGTACTGGCTGTTCCTTTCCCATGCTGAGTGCTTCCTCCCAGGGTCTCTTGCAGGCAGGGGCCTAGTGGTGACAAAATCTCTAAGTATCATTTATCTGTAGCTAGGATTTTATTCTCCTCCCACTTATGAAACTGAATTTGGCTGGATATGGAAATTCTGGGCTTTAAAATTTTCTTTGGCAATGTTGAATATTGGCCCCTACTCTCTCTGGCTTGAGGAGTTTCTGCCAGAGATCTGCTGTGAGTCTGATGGGCTTCCTTTGTGGGTAAATCTTGACCTTCTCCTCTATTGCCTTAAGGATTTTTCCTTCATTCTGTAATCCTTTGTGAATCTGGTAAATTATGGTCTTGAGCTGCTCTCTCCTGCAGGAGCATCTTTGTGGCGCTCTCTCTGTATTCTCCTGGATTTGAATGCTGGCCTGCCCTACTACAGGGCTGCCCTGGATGATATCCTGAAGAGGTTTCCAACCTGGTCTCCACTCTCCTTCTCCCTAAATTTCGCACCCTAACTCAGACGTGAATTCCATTCTTTATATAACTGTTAATTTCCCGGTGGTACTTTTATTCTATTCTTTTCTTTGGTTTCTCTTCTACCTATCTTCTATCTTATCTGATCCCTCAATCATTGATACTCTTCTCTTCCAGCTGATCGAGTCTGCCACTGGGTTTCTGTATCCTGGTTGCATTCTCAGCCATGGTTTCTATCTCTTCTATTCTGTCTATGACTCCTTCCTCCTTACTAATTACTCTAGCCACACCCTTCCAACAATTTTTCAAGATTTAGCTCTTTGCGCTGGGCATGTAATTCCTTCCCTAGTTTGAGAGGCTCTGATGGACTGGGGCCCTCTTCTCTATCCACAAAGCCTGGCCTCTCCATTCAGCTTTGATCCGTTGCTGGCAGAGCCTCCCTGCCGTGAGATGCCTCTTATTTTGAACTCCCAGCCTTTTCTCTGCCCTGGCTTTTCCCATCTCTGTGGTCGACCTGCCTCTAACTTTGGATGATGGGTGATACCGATGGGGGTTTTGGGTGTGTGTCCTCCTGTTTGATAGCTCTCCACAGCCAGGACTCCTAGCCAGGCCCTGCTGAGGACTGCTTGAGGGTCCACCTAGACCCTGCCTTGCTCCGTATCAGAAGTAGTAGAGGCCGCAGAAGATAGAATATTCTGTTAAGCGAGTGTAATTCTGTCTGATTCTTTATTTTGTGCTTCCTCCTAGGGGTGCATCACCCCTGTGAGGTGGGGGCCAGACTGTCTCTCTAGTGGGATGTCTCTAGTTAGGGGCTTACCCAGGGGCTGGGGAGACCCACTCTGAGCAGGGGCAGGTCTCTGGGTCCATTCCTCAGACTTAGCCTGCGCTGGGAGATCCACTGCCTCTCTGTGCTTCGCTGGGGATAGAGTCAGTTTTAAGGCCTGCAGGTTTCTGCCAGGCTGTTGTTGCTGTTGTTGCTTTTGTGAAATGTCCCAGAGGTGGAGTCTATAGAGACAGGCAGGGTTTCCTTTGAGCTGGAAAGCCTCCCCACTCTAGCTGGAGCCTCCAGCAGCTTTGTTTACTCTAATGGCCCTGCAGGCAATGAAGGGAGCGCCTCCCCAGCCTCTGCCTGCTGCCTTGCTGGTAGATCAGCAGACTGGGCTGTGCTAGCAATGAGGGAGGACTCTGCATAACCTCCCTGTGTGGGAGCAAGGATCTCCTGTGTGCCTGTTTGCTTAAAGCCACATTGGGGTGGAGCACCCGGATTTCCTTCTAGGTATGTGTGGCCCTAGTTCCCTGGGCGAAAAGGATTCCCTTCCTCTCTTGTAGCTTCCTAGTGAGGTGGATGCCCCTGCCCTGTTTCAGCCTCGCTGGTCGGGCTGCAGCTGACTAGCACCGTTCCCAGCACTCCTTTATGAGATGAGCCTGCACTTAGCTGAAAATGCAGTGAAATGACTGGTCTTCTGTGTCAGCCATGCTTCTGGAGTTGAGATCGAGCTGTCTTTATTCAGCCATCTTGGCTCCTAGCTCTCTGGGTGGATCTGTATAAGCTAAACCCTAAGCCCAGGTTCCTTTCTCCTTCTATACTGCACCCTGGTTCTGGCCCTCAGCAGCTCTTGCTCAAACTCCTGCATGTCCTTTGCTGCTTTCTGTCTTCTCATCAAGTATTTGAACAGCCGAGCCATAATTTTAATAAAGTTCTATGCAGAACCCACAATTTTTTTAAAAAAAGAGATATTTTAGTAACATAATTCCACAAAAGGTTTAAATTTATAATCGACTCATTCCTATATTAATCAGTGTTATGGGTGACAACTGTCACCTCAACTTTCTAAATCTTACTTCAGTTACACTGTATCAAGAAAATATATTTCTAAATCTTACTTCAGTACACGGTATCAAGAAAATTCTAAATTATGCAGATAAATCAGGCAATTAAATAGACTCATAAGTGTAAAAGAATATAGGAAGGTCAAGTTTGGTTCTAATTCATATTACAAGGTTAATAAGTGCAAATATTTCTCTAGTAAGTATTTAATTTGGAGAGAATGGATGAATAGGTTCCTTGGCCAGAAAATAAATTTCAAATGCATTTTGTAGCAGTATGAAATAGTCAATGGTATATATTTTCAAATATTAAAAACTTTACCATTTATCCATGGATATTTATCAGCTATCCATTCAATGTCTCAAAGCAGCCATATTTATTTTGTTTTAATGTTAGGTTCAGAAGTTTTAATTTCATTTCTGAAACTTTATTTGAAGCTCTAAGTCAAGTTCATTCAACTCTTTAACATATTCAGGTGTTCAAAATGACACAGCTTTGCTTAAGAGGTAGTTGGCTAAAGAATTTACTTCTTGTCTTTAAAAGGTAGCATTTTCCCATCTCATTTTAGATACTTGATTCAGTACTTCGCCCAAAGACATTTATCTAATTAGCATAAAGAGGAAAATTTCTGTAACTCACCGCCAATACAGGTAACTAATTTAGTTACAGGTAACTAAAAAAATCTGAAACTTAAAATTGTACATAATAAATCAAGAATTTATGTGGAATTATCTGACACTGTTTTGAAAGACACTGTCATCTTCTTAACAGTTAGCTCATCTCCAGGACTTACATATATTTTTAAAGTGTCGTTATACTACATCTTTTGGCATCACTACACTTTTGCCAATCTACTGGATACTGTTCTAAAACTAAGTTTTTCTTCCTCTGTTGTAAATTACTGTGTGATTTATTTTTTTAAAAAAAAGAGAGATTCACACTTTGGTCTCACATGGCTATGTTTTTTAAAAAATCAATCAAAATAGAAAAATCAGCAATCCTATGCTCTCATAGAGGTAAATTATAAAGATTCCACATCATTCTTTCCTTTAAAGACATGCATCTAGTATGTTGCACATTATTTGATTCTTCTCTGAAACATAATTATTAGGCAATGATTTCTTTAGCAATTTATGTATGCAGAAGACTCATTACAATGTCAAAAGTAGATTTCATAAATCTGTGTGTAGGATAATGCCTACTTCATTGCAATGCAACTTACTTTGAATAGATCTACAAATTTTTATTGAGACATTTGAATTTTGTTTATATGTGTGTGTGTGTGTTGATAACATTAAGCTGTTCAGTAAATGATGAAAGAGAAGAGCCTTTTTTATGTGCTGAATGTTTTCTTACAAAGTGACATTATAACATCAGGGGCTATAAAAACATCAATTTTGCAGCATAAAATATATTATGGACTTAGGTAATTTTTATTACCATAAAAGGTGAATCAATAAATTACTGGCATCTGCTTTCTTGTTGTCCAGGAATTTTCTGTGAGAAGTTTTGGTGTAGTGTTTTGGGAAGCAGCACAGTACAGTAGTTAAGATACCTTAGGATGTCAACACCAGCCTTCTTCAGAACCTTGTTCACTGCTGTGTGGCCACAGATAGCTATGCAGTTATCTTGTGTCTTGGTTCTGTCTTCTAAAGTACAGAAAACAGTAGTGTCTACCTATAGGATTATTGTAAGAATAATATGAATTTTATCTCATACAGAAAAACCTTTGATATTTGCAGGACCTAGAACGAGAATATAAATGAAGACTCCCATACCATAATGAAAATGTTTTGTCTCTTACTGATGGTGGTGGCCTGTCTGGAGCAGTCACTGCAGGGACACCAGCTCCAGCAGGGGTGGTGGAGCTGGTGGAGGCCAGGAACACTCAGGAGCCCTGTCCCCTACCAAGTTAAAGGGGCGAGAGCCCTGCACTCCCAAGCACAGCTGCAGTTGCTCAGCCGCGACTCTAGACCTGGGCATCCCTGCACTCTCAGGGGCTCAGAAAGCAGCCCCCTACACTTGCAGGCTTGGAAGCGCCTGCTCCTGCTCCCTGGTCTCTCTCTGCTCCTGGCACTCACTTTGATTTTGGAGCAAAGTTGAAGTTTAGCCTAGGCATTGTTGCCATCTAGCCAGGTATGGGCACACTTGAGGCAGTCCTGACATGCCAGCCCATCCTTACTCTCCCTTGGCCACCTCTGAAGCTATGGGCACTGACGAGCTCAGGGAGGGAGGCCAGGAGCAGGGCTGAAGGGTGGCTTGGCACTGAACTGCAGGTGTTCCTCCACATGAACAGACTGGGCATAGTGGATGGCATGTTGATGGCAGGAAGCAGACAGGTTCTTGGGCTGAAAGGGGCGGGTCCCTGGTGAAACCCCACTTTCAAGCCAAGGACAGCCTGAACCCTGGAGGCCGGGCTGCCAGTTCTGGATGGAGTTTATGGCCCAGAGTGAGAATTTATGGTGCTTCTCTCAGGCCCACTCATGGCTGCCCATGGACCCATCAGCACACACTTCCTCCCTCCTGAGACCATAAAAACCCTGGACTCAGCTAGACCCCAACAGACACTGGAATAGCCTGCCTGCAAAAAGGAGCCACTCAGTCTAGGCCTTCTCTCCTATGAGAGCAGGACACTCGTCAGGATGACCTGCTGCGGAAAGGAGCTACCCACTTTGGGTCTCCTGAGAGCTGTTCTGTCACTGAATGAAGTTTCTCTCCACTTTTCTCACCCTCCAGTTGTCGTGTACCTCATTCTTCCTGGAGGTAGGACAAGAACTCAGGACCCATGGCATGGCTGGACTGAAACACACCCCAACCCCTCTTGGCATGTTGTGGGTGACAGGAAGGAGAGAGGAGCTGTGGGCCTCTGGGGAGCCCTGACCTAGGGGTTCCCCAAGCCAGGGCTGTGACAACCTCTTTGGGGCTCCGCAGCTCCTGGCATCTCCAAGCTTCCAGGTCCCACCGTGATCCCCTTATCCAAACACAGGTGCCCGTAGTGGAAGCCATGTGTGGTACATCTGGTCCAGCTGCAGCCTTGCATAGAGCTGGCACCTGTGCTGGCACCTGGAGCTGCCTGCTCTGCTATAGAAGCCAGTATGCCTGGCTGTGCACAGTGGCAAGACCCCACACTTGCTTACCCACATACCCCTTGCCACTCCGCACCTCACTCGCCCTTGGCAGTTGTGGGATCTGAGCAAGTAGTGTGAGTTGAATGCAGCCTGCCAGGCAAAGTGGGCAGAAAAAGCTTATTGGGTGCAAGCAATACTCAGGCAGAAGGCACCACGAGCCACATAGATTTCCAGCTGTGAAGGGACACCCCAAGTATCCCGTGACGCTACCTTGAGAAATATACCTCCATATGGATGTGGATGACTAGATTTGAACTTAGGATTCTGGACTCCACAGAGTCCTGTTGTGGGATATGGTGGCATCATATCAATTGGCCCCAGTCTGAAGTCTGATCAGCTTTTCTCCTTGCCTCTGGCCTCATTTTATACCTTGAGGTGCTTTTCATGCATGTAAGTAGTCATCTTGGCCACATGTCAAAGCTCCGGAAATAATCAATAAAAAGACACCCCTTGGCCACTCCTCAGTCCTGGGGGTATACAAATCAGCAGCATAGATGTTTCAGGGAGATGTACCCAGGTAAGATCTCCATGTAGACCTTGGAAGTAGATTTGTGGGCAGAGAATTCTGGAATACAGACACCAAGAACATGGTCTGGAAAAGAGTTGGGATTATTCTTTAATTTAATGAATTTGTTTGCTTTATGGAAAGGGATGCAGCTATAAAGAACAAAAATAAAACCCTCTAAAGCATGGGACCCACAGCAGAGGTTGCTCATGCCTAGGTCTAAAGGCAGTGTGATTCATATCACAACTTAGGGCAATGTATATAATACAGTAGGTTGTCAAAAAAAAAAAAAAAAAAAAAAAAAAAAAAAAACCCAAACAACAAAAAAATCAAAACCATGAACTCTCATTCTTATGTTCTATTCTGTTTTCATGGTGTTTATCTTTAGTTGTGAAATTAGTTCGTGCTACAACTTACACATTATTTTCAGCCAAATCATTTTCATTATGGCCATCAATTTTTAAATGTTAGTTTTAAACTTATTTTTAACTAAAAATTCACTTCTAGTTTCAAGGGTAATTATGTTACCTCTCCAATAAAACATAAATACATATGTTATTGATAAATGTTAGGCAAAAAGGAGGCCACTGAAATGTCCAGTGAGATTGCAAATATAAAATGGACAAATATTAAATAGAGCTTAATGTAAGTGCAAAAGGTAGTACAATATAATATTACCTCCATTCTAGGCATTAAGCATTTGTTTGTTAATGTGCAACTGACAAAGTATGGTGAGAGCCTGTATCCAGCTGATGTGCCTTCCTTTGCCAGATGTGTGATTTCAAACCATGGATCTGGAAACAATATTTTTACTTGAATATTCTCACAGGGCAAAATAGGTTAAATACACAAACATCTACATAAACAAAGAGCACAAAATCAAAACCAATGTGGAGCAGTAAACTCCCTAATCAAATATATTTTTATAAGTGCCTCAAATAAATGTGCAAAAGCAGCCAGGGGAGATTTACCCCAAGTTCAGCACATTCAACAAAGGAGTTAAGCCAGCAGCACCTCTCAATACCATGAGGTCTCCAACATTCAAAAATTCTTATTCTGTGCATGGCTTTTAATCTGTTCGAAAATGTTAAATTATCTTTTAAAAACTGCATTGGAATTATGTGGTTGAAGAATGCCTATAACACCTCCAATGAACTCTTTGGTTCCACTGAACACTTGAAAACTTGGCTCCCACACATCCTCCACATGGCTAGAGGACGACCTGACCATAAATCAGACACCCTTTCTTGAAACGTTGGCTTGAAAAATACAGCACAAACTGCTCAGAGGAAGCTGATGTTTAATATGGTCTTACCCTATCTCTCCAACACTATATTCTTCTATTTTCTGCAAGAAACTCTATTCTCACATTAACAGATCTCTCATAATGGACTCTCATCTCCCAAACCTCTGCTTAATATGTTGTGCCTTGATTATTCTCAGCATTGGTTGAATGAGAGTAGAGCAGGGATGATAATAGAACTTACGGCCAGGAGTTTCAGGCTCTAACACAACTGAGGCAAAAGACTTTCATGCTCTTGGGAAGGAGATCTAAGTCAACACATTACAAGGAAGTAATTATCTGTAATGAATCCCCCCACCCGACCTTCTTCCTATCTCCACCTCCACCTCACATTCTCTGCCCTGAAGGTCTACCTCAAATGCCACCTTCTCTTATAATATAATCTATTAACTACACATATTAAGAGCTTTATGTATATAGAATTGCGTTATACACAATACAACAATGCAGCTGTCTATGACAGCCAGTAAGGCAAAATCAACGAGTAAAGGAGACTGAACATGAATGTGAAGAACTGGCAAGCAAGTTCCCTCTCTAAAGACACAGCTACTACTAAGCTCCATTCATTTAGACAATCTCCTACTCATTCATTTGTGAAGATGGGATTTCCTGCCCTCAACAGGATGATACGGCCAAATACATGACACCTGACACTGGGTAGATGTGATTGACAGCAGTCTATTAGTTGCAATACTGATAGCCTGGGGGAGGAGTGCCACACAGGGTTGCACTTGTAGCAGAGTGAGCCAGCAGGGACTGTGAGAGACAGGCTTTGCAGTCATAGAAGGAACCACCTGGTTCCCACAGGTGGATGTGATTGACTTCATTGAGCCATCTAGCAGGCTGGTATGTAGGTGAAACCTGGTAAATGAAGAGCTGGGTGAAGCGTAGCTAGACCAGCTTATAGAAGGGCTCCCCAGTTGGGGATCCTTTGCTGCTCGGTTGGCGCCTATCTGATGAAACCAAAGGAATCTACAGATAGGTTGAGCAGCTCAAGCTTGACAAGAAAGTACTTAACATTTTAGGCCTTTCGATATACACACATTTGTTGCCTCCAAGAATGTAGGCTCACTGCTGGCACATCTTCTGAATTTTTAAGAAAAATCAGAAATCTTCAGTTTTATATAAAATTCTCTCAATTTCAAATATTGGCTGAGATTATCTTTAAATCAGCATACATGCCAAACAAAATGTTCTGTGGACCAGATTTAACGGAGCCTTTCAGCTTGCACCCTCTGTTCTACATACATAATTACATTTCATCACAATAAATAAATGAAGTAGCTATGACAACTCCAGTTCTGCAGACAGAAAAAAAAGTAAATGTTAAGCTTCAAGTGTTCAGAAACTTGTCCAAAGTCACAGATTATATTTAATTAATTCTCATACATAACTATTTAATAAGTTAAAGTTAGTTAGTAAATAAATGTTTCTCAGTGAGACGATTAGCACATGGAATCTTTCATTCCAGCATATGACCAAATTCATGGTCAGAGATTCATAGTGCATGATGCAAATTTCTGTCAATTTTACTTTTTAGCTGTTTCACTGATAGGGCTGACATTTAAGTAATTAATTCCAGTGGCAAAATATTGCTTAACATGTGACCTACTCCCCAGAGGAAATCAGCATTATGAAAACAATTGATATGTTTTATATTTACAATAATTTTCCTTTAATAACATGATTTCTTAACTCCACATTGAATTTTAAAGAATGTTCATGTGGAGACATTTTGATTTTCCTTATGTGCCTTGATTAGTGTAATTATTAATATTACACAATTTTAAATATTATATAATTATGTGGGAGATCTCTTTATTCACTGTGAATTAATAAATATGGATTGATTTTATCCTTTGCAACAGTGCATGGTATCAAAAAATATTAAACTTACTAAATTTATCTCATGAAGATCTTCTTTGTATTAATTTTAATGGGCCAGATTAATCAACAAGGCAATTTGTTAATTAGGTATCTACCAGTTTGATGAAACAGTTTATAACCAGCACACACAAAAATTAAAGAAAAGGAGAAAATTATAAGACTTTTGCACTTTCTATATGCCAAAGTAAGGAAATAGCTTGAAATTATTAAAAAGTTAAATAATACTACATATTCCCTACAAGTAAATTAGGTAGGCTGACTTTCTTCTATGAAAAAAACATTTTTCACCTTCTACCCAGAAATTGCTTTGGGATGAAGTAGGCTCAGAAACAAGCCCAGTTTAAATAAGATGTGTGTAAAATACAAACAGTAGACCTTCACTAAATGTGAACTCCTTTTACAAAAATTGCCAATTTTTATAATATTAATACTAGTGGTATATGGCCAGTGTGGGGGGTGGCTCATGCCTGTGATCCCAGCACTTTGAGATGCCTGAAGTTGGGAGTTCAAGACCAGCCTGGCCAGCATAGTGAAACCCCATCTCTACTGAAAATGCAAAAATTAGCTGGGTGTGGTGGCGCATGCCTGTAGTCCCAGCTACTCTGGAGGCTGAGGCAGGAGAATTGCTTGAACCCAGGAGGCGGAGGTTGCAGTGAGCTGGTATCTCACCACTGCATTCCAGCCTGGGTGACAGAGCAAAACTCGGTCTAAAAAAAAAAAAAAAGAAAAAGAAAAAGAAAAGAAAACTAGTGGTATACAAAGGACTATTAGGAACAGATGAACTCACCAAACACACAAGCTTTAATTCTTTTAAGGTATAATATTCTAGAATGGAAATGCCTCATAAACAATAAACTATTGTTAAATCTTTATACCATTTACCTTAAAAAATCAGGAGATAAGAAAAATCAAGGGTGCATATGCATGCACACTCACACTCACACACACACTGAGAGCCAGACAGAATGAATAGTTGTTCACTTTTAAGTGGTTTCCAAAAGATATATATTTAAAAAGTAAGAATCTTGATAACTTACAAAAAAGTTCTTGCATAACTAATTTAAAAGCAATAGCTAGGAAAGTAAAATTCTCCTTGATCTGTAAAAAGGCTTTGCTTTATGAAAGAATGAGCTTTGATATGCTGGAGGATGGCCCACCTGAGGTTGCCTCAACTCAAAAGTCTTTAATGTGTTCTTAGTCTCATAAAGCAATAAACTGCACATAATTATAAATTAATTAGGGGACTTATTCATGAATAATCTCACAGCTATTAAGAAGTCAAGCATTTGCTAGGTCATATTTGTTTTGGCCAATAAGAGAAACAGTCAGGTGCTCACTAAAAGAGCAAAGCGCTCTTCTGCAACTGCTGCTGGTTTGTGTCCTGCCACCGTACTCAAATCTCTGCCTCAGGAAAACATCCAACTTTCAAAGTTTCTGGTAAAGGTTGTAAAGGAAGCAATCAGTGTCATTAGAAAGAACTATCCATGTCACTATACCAAAGGAGAAAAGAGGTAGCAAAAATGACAAAGAAGGCATGAGGCACAGACATTGAAAACTAACCTGTATTTAAGCTTACTTTATTTTCACTTTACCTCTACTCCAAGTGGGGAGTTTTCACTGCAGGCACTACAAACCGCAGGTATGACAATGACATAAGAACCAGGGAAGTGGCTGGAAAGGGAAAGTTACGTAGTTAGACTGGCCTGCCTTTGAGTCTTGCCCAGCCATTTGTACCACTGTAGTCTTGGATTACTTTATCTCTGAAGCCCCAGTTTCTTAAACTGTAAAAGAAGATTTCATAAGATTTTTGTGAGGATTACATTGAGAATGTTTAAAGGCTGTCACATACACAGAATATAGAGCACATGGAAAAGAGAAAGACTCTGCATGTTGGATGCTGAGGCACTCCAACATTAAAGGGCAGGACAAGGAAGAAGATCCAGCAGAGGAAACTGATAAGGAAGGCTCAAAGATGCAGAAAGAAAACCACGCATATGTGCTACTCTTTGATATAGTTTGAATGTCCCACCTAAATCTCATGTTGAATTGTAATCTCTAGCGTTAAAGGCACGGCCTGGTGAGAGGTGTTCGGGTCCTGAGGGCGGATCCCTCATGGTTTGGTGCTGTCCTCAAGATATTGAGTGATTTTTCTGAGATCTGGTTGTTATAAAGTGTGGCACCCCCCCGCCTCCACTCTCTCTTGCTCTTACTCTGCCATGCGAGATGCCTGCTCCCTCATTGGCTTCTGTCATGAGCAAAAACTCCCTGAGGCCTCCCCAGAAGCTGAGCAGATGCTGATGCCATGTTTCCAGTACAGCCTGCAGAACTGTGAACCAATTAAATCTCTTCTTTATCAATTACCCAGCCTCAGGTATTTCTTTATAGAAATGCTAGAACAAACTAATCATTGGGGAAACCAAGTGAAAAAATGTTTTAGAAATAAAGGAGAGAATATTTGCTGTCAAGATAAAGAGATGGGGATAGTCCATATAGACAATTATTTGAGAAGTTTTATTAAAAGGGGAGAATTGAGAAATAGTAAAGGGGAATAGTAGGATAATGTTTATTTATTTTTAGTTGAGAGACATTATAGTATGTGTGCTAAAATATCTCAGTAGGGGAGGAAACATTAAAGATTTGGAATTAATGGTGCTATGAATTTTAATAAGATTTATAACATAATAGAGCAGGAGAGACAGTGAATAATTACATGAGCAAAGAACTTGGGTAATACACAGGAAGAAAGATTGACCTCATATAGGAACAAAGCCACCGTTACGTACGAGCAGATGCAAGCGGGTAGGTAGATTTAGTGCTAGTTACATAAAGTTCTTAATTGCTTTCTTAACTTGAAAAATAAGAGGTGGGGGAATTGATGTGTTGAGGACAGAAAAAATGTAGTTATAAAAAATGTAACAGAATTAGTGGCGAAACTTAAGAACCAATAGATATTTATGGTCATGTATTTCAAGTGAATCCAGTCAGCAGGATGATGTGTTATTTTCCAGTTACGAGAATAAGTCAAATGGCTAAGACTTGATGTGGATTTGAGCTTTGTCATGGTAGTATTGTGGAGGGAGAAACAAGTGAGGGAGTTGAGGATTTATAAAATGACATGATATAATGATGGAACATTCTTTTAATCTAGGACGGTAAACCCAAAGTGAGGGCATGATGAGGTGATAGATGGTAAAAGGTAGGTCAATAAACCAGATCTGAGGCAGCTCGGGAGGTTATTAGAATAAAAGTACTGGAGAAAGTAAAATAGAATGATATGTGAAAAGTGTTTGAGAGTAAAAAGCCTTAAATTGAGAATCTGGAAGTACTTTTGTCACTATTTCTGATAAGGTTTATGGTATGATTCTAAGATTGGGGATGGAGGAGGCAGAAGAAAACATCTTTGAATGTAAGAAGGTCAAGAAATTGCAATATCCGATTGGAAGGTGTATCATACACTGATGCGGATGCCAGCATAAAGGATAATAAAAATATGGTGGAAAGACAGTGAGAAGAGAGCAGATACTTTTAATGAATGAAATGGAATAATGAGAGGGTTGGCAGATGACAGCAATAAGGAGTGGCAGATGGTTTAGCCTGATGGCACATACCTCAAAGGAGCTAGGGGTCTTTAAGAGGGTTGAGGATTATGGTCTGGAAGTAACAAAGATAAGCAAGAAAGACATCTGTGTTGGTTTCTTATTGTTGCTGTAACAGATTACCATAAATTTAGTGTCTTAAAACAACACATATTTATTATTTTACAGTTCTCAAAGTCAAAAGTCTGCAGCATGTTTCACTGGCTAAAATCAAAGTGTCAGCACGACTGTATTCCTTCTGGAGACTTCAGGGAAAAATCTGTTTCCTTGCATTTTCCAGCTTCTTAGAGGCTGCTTGCATTTCTTGGCTCCTGACCCCTTCCATCTTCAAAGCTAGCGGTTATCATCTTCAGTCAGTCTCTCCCTGACTCCAACACTTCTGCCTCCCTCTTATAAGAATCCAAATGATTACAATGGACCTACCTAGATAACTCAAAATAATCTTCCCATTTCAAGTTTCTTAAGCACATCTACAAAGTCCATTTTGCCATGTAAGGGGACATATTGACAGATTCTAAGGTTTAAATGTGGACATCCTTGGGGACAGGGGGAGGAGTTACTCTGCTTACCAGAATGACTCCAGGCCTAGTGAAGTATGGTATGAAAGAGGGGTAAGCCACACTTGAGTGTCCCCGAGAGAATCTAGTTAGTGAAAAAAAAAAAAAGAGCGAGAGAAAAATGTTTACAAAAGAGTTTGATAAAATAGGAGATTTTGCTGACTTTAGACTATGATATCCAGTAGATACAGTGGAGGAATTTAGAGATTAGGGAGGAGTGAGGATTGGGTCAGGTCAGGGGATACTCAGAGCCATGTGTGGTAAGAATTTGCAGAGTGATGGAAGACCTTGGAGGATGCCGTTTCTGGTGTTAACTGAGAGCAAAAGGAAATGTAAGACACAATGAGATTTATTCTGAGGACAAGATGACTATTTAATTCTAATTATAGATTATTTATTGGATTTTGTCCCTTATTCAGTTTTTAGTGAGGAGACTGGCAGTGTCAAGGGTTAAGGGAAAATGGTAAGGCTGGCAGTCTTACCTGGAGCACACAGTCCATACGTCTTCCCTAAAATATGTTATTTTATTTCCATCTGTTCCATGTCTATAAACTATTCCCTAACACTAGGAATTGTTATAAACAAAAAATGAAAATTTGTTTACCTTGATGATTCTATGAAATGAATATCAATGTGTTGAGAACAACAGAACCTTTTCTTCTTAGCATGCATCTATAATTTAATTTATCACGTTACTATTTCTGTTAAAAACATTTAGCAGATGCTGCCATCCCCTTCCCTGCTATACCTTGTTTAAGGACGACAATTGATGGCAAAATTTATCAGGGTATCCTGAGTCCTCTGGGAATTTGAGGTTAGTAAGTACTTGCATGATCTTGAGCAATCCCTTTCCTTCCTAGAAGATGAATATCCTAATAGGGCTGAGCTCATAAGATTACTGGGAAGATTACCTTTCAAAATGCAAGCGTCAGCACACAGTAATGGTTCAAATTTTTAGAATTATTAATATCATTATTGAAATAGAGTCTCACTCTGTCATTCAGGCTAGAGTGCAGTGGTGTGATCTCGGCTCACTGAAACCACCGCCTCCTGGGTTCAAGCGATTCTCCTGCCTCAGCCTCCTGAGAATTATATTAGCCTCCCAAAATCCTAGATGATATCTATTATTTTAATAATTGTGTCAAAACCTACTTCAAGTCTTGAGTCCTATAATTTATGTGGAGCAAGTAAATACTCAAAATAAATGTAATGTTTAAGATTTGACACATGAATTCATCTTAAAAAGAAAACTGTTTTTGTAAGCTCCTAGATTATAAAAGATGAGACCCAGAGGGCACATGTGAACTCCTTCTTTTATTCATTCCTTCATTCATTTGCTCATGCATTTATTAATTAAGAGCTTACTATTGGGCATCGAAATTATAGCAATAGATAAAACATTGATCTTATAAAGTTAATGTTCTAGCAGAGAAAACACACCCACACAGGGAAACACAATATATAATTTAAAGGAATAACACCTGAAATGAAGCAGGTGAAACAGGGTTAGAAAATGATGACTAGGTGGATTAGGGAACTTGGGATAAACAGGATGGTCACAGAAGGTATCTTTTGAAGAAGTGACATTTAAATAGAGACTCAAATGAAGAAAGGCAGCTGGAGAAGAGAATTCCAAGCTAAGCAGAGGAAAGAGCAAGTGCAAAGGCTCTGAGAATAGACTTGGCAAATTGACAAGGCAGGGAGAAAGCCACGGTGGCCAGAGCTTAGAGTGTGAAGTGGAGAAGAGTATGTTAGGTTCTTGGGATTTTATTGTAGTAGCAACTCTTTTTCTAATACTCATAAAAGAGTGGTTGAGTTATTCTGAATGAGATAATAAGGTAATGTATCTAAATTAAATCAAGTATTATTAATTAATTTAAAATAATATAAATTAAATTTTATTAAACAATACTAAGTTATAAAACAGAAAAGAAAGCCCATTCCATCTAACCCAGAACCTCCCCTTAAAAGGAACTGTGATAATAAATTTTGGTATCCTTCCAGTTCCAAACATGTTTATATATTTCCAAAAATGGGAACTTACTACATTCATCATTTTGCACCTTGATTTTTTTTCAATTCATAATACATTTTGGAGACTTTTAAGAATGTGTAGATTTTCATTCTTTTTAAGTGACTGCTCAAAATTATACTGTATGGATTATCTTGATTGATTTAATCATGCTGTTGTATAAGGAAACAATCATCTCTTATTTTAACCATTACAAACAATGTTGTCATTTAAATATCAGTGTATATAGAGGCATAGCTTGGAAATATCACAGGTTTGGTTCCAAACCATAGCAGTAAAGGAAGTATCACAATAAAGTAAGTCTCATTTTTGGGAGGTGTTTTCAGTCCATATAAAAGGTATCTTTATGCTATGCTGTACTCTGCTCAGTGTGCAATAACATTATGTCTAAAATTATACATACTTTAAAAATATTTTTTTTTTAAATTTATTTATTATTATTATACTGTAAGTTGTAGGGGACATGTGCATAACGTGCAGGTTTGTTACATATGTATACTTGTGCCTTGTTGGTGTGCTGCACCCATCAACTCGTCATTTACATCAGGTATAACTCCCAGTGCAATCCCTCCCCCCTCCCCCCTCCCCATGATAGGCCCCGGTGTGTGATGTTCCCCTTCCCGAGTCCAAGTGATCTCATTGTTCAGTTCCCACCTATGAGTGAGAACATGCGGTGTTTGGTTTTCTGTTCTTGTGATAGTTTGCTAAGAATGATGGATTCCAGCTGCATCCATGTCCCTACAAAGGACACAAACTCATCCTTTTTTATGGTTTAAAGCCAAAATTGACAAATGGGATCTCATTAAACTAAAGAGCTTCTGCACAGCAAAAGAAACTACCATCAGAGTGAACAGGCAACCTACAGAATGGGAGAAAATTTTTGCAATCTACTCATCTGACAAAGGGCTAATATCCAGAACCTACAAAGAACTCAAACAAATTTACAAGAAAAAAACAAACAACCCCATCAAAAAGTGGGCAAAGGATATGAATAGACATTTCTCAAAAGAAGACATTCATACAGCCAACAAACACATGAAAAAATGCTCATCATCACTGGCCATCAGAGAAATGCAAATCAAAACCACAATGAGATACCATCTCACACCAGTTAGAATGGCGATCATTAAAAAGTCAGGAAACAACAGGTGCTGGAGAGGATGTGGAGAAATAGGAACACTTTTACACTGTTGGTGGGATTGTAAACTAGTTCAACCATTATGGAAAACAGTATGGCGATTCCTCAAGGATCTAGAACTAGATGTACCATATGACCCAGCCATCCCATTACTGGGGATATACCCAAAGGATTATAAATTGTGCTGCTATAAAGACACATGCACACGTATGTTTATTGCAGCACTATTCACAATAGCAAAGACTTGGAATCAACCCAAATGTCCATCAGTGACAGATTGGATTAAGAAAATGTGGCACATATACACCATGGAATACTATGCAGCTTTAAAAATATTTTGTTGCTAAAAACACTAACAATTGTCTAGGTCTTCAGGGCATCCTAATTCTGTTGCTGGTGGAGGATCTTGCCTGATGGCTGCAGACCGATCGGGGTGGTGTTTGTTGAAGATTGGGGTGGTGTAGCAATTTCTTAAATAAGACAACAACAAAATCTCCCACATCAATTGACTCTTCATACACAAAATATTTCTCTGTAGCATGTAATGTTGTTTGATAGCCTCTTACACATGATAGGACTTCTTTCAAAATTGAAGTCAGTCCTCTCAAACCCTGCCACTGCTTTATCTACTAAGTGTATGTAATATTATTGTCATTTCAACAATATTCACAGCTGCTTCACCAGTAGATTCTATCTCAACAAACAATTACTTTGCTCATCCATAAGAAGTAACTTCTTATCCTTTTGAATTTTATCCTGAGAGTGTAGAAATTAAGTCACATCTTCTCCATTTCTAATTATAGTATTCTTGATATTTCTGGACTATCTGCAGTTACTTCCTCCACTGGAAGTTTTGAACCCCTCAAAGTCATCCACAGGATTTGGAATCAACTTCTTCCAAACTTCTGCTTAGTATTGTGACCTCCTCCCATGAATCATGAATGTTCTTAATGGCATCGAGAATGATTAATTCTTTCCAGAAGGTTTTCAATTGATTTTGCCCAAATCCATCAGAGGAATGACTATATATGGCAGCCATAGCTTTATGAAATGTGTTTCTTAAATAATAAGACTTGAACTTTGAAACTACTCCTTGATCTGTGGGCTGCAGAATGGATGTTGTGCCAGTGAACATGAAAACATTAATCTCCTTGTATATCTACATCAGAGCTTTCTGGTGACCAGTTGTATTGTCAATAAAAAGCAATATTTTGAAAGAAATATTTTTATTCTGAGAATTAGGTCTCAACCATAGGCTTAAAATATTCAGCAAACTATGCTGTAAACAGATATGCTATCATCCAGGCTTTGTTGTTTCATTTAGAGAACATAGGCAAAGTGCACTTGGCATTATTCTTAAAGGCCCTAACATTTTTGGAGTGGTCAGTGAGCATTGGCTTCAACTTGAAGTCACCAGTGTCATTAGCGCCTAACAAGAGGGTCAACCTGTCTCTTGAACCTTTGAAGCCAGGCATTGAGTTCTCCTCTCTAGCTACAAAAATCTTAGGTAATATCTTCTTCTGATATATGACTGTTTCTTCTACATTGAAAATCTGTTTAGTGTACCATCTTCATCAGTGACCTTGACTAGACCTTCTGAATAACTTGCTGTATTAGCACTTGCTGCTTTACCTTATACTTTTGTATTTTGGAGATGGCTTCTTTCCTTATACCTTGTGAAACAACCACCGCTAGCTTCCAACTTTTCTTCTGCAGCTTCCTGCCCTCTCTTAGCCTTCGTAGAATTGAATAGAGTTACAGCTTTGCTCTGGATTAGGTTTTGGATTAAGGGAATGTTGTAGCTCATTTGGTCTCCTCTCTAGACCACTCAAACTTTCTCCATGTTAACAATAAGCTGTTTTGCTTTCCTATCATTTGTATGTTCACTGAAGTAGCACTTTTAACTTAAGAACTTTTCCTTTGCATTCATAATTTGACTATTTGACAAGACAGGCCTAGCTTTTGACCAGTCTCAGTTTTTGAGATGCTTTCCTCACTAAGCTTAATCATTTCTAGCTTTAAATTTAAAGTGAGAGACACGCAACTCTTCTTTCACTTGAACACTTAGAGGCCATTATCGTATTGCAAATTAGCCTAAACTCAATATAGTTGTGTGACAGGGAATAGGGAGCCCCAAGGAGAGGAAGAGAGACAGGGAAATGGCCAGTGGGTGGAGCAGTAAGAAGGCACACAACATTTATCAACTAACTTCACCCTCTTATATGAGTGAGGTTTGTGGTGCTCCAAAATAATTACAATAGTAACGTCAAAGATCACTGATCACAGATCTCCCTAGCAAATATAATAATAATGTAAAAGTTTGAAATGTTGTGTTAATTTTCAAAATGTAATGCAGAGACATGAAGTGAGCACATGCTGTTGGAAAAATGGTGCCAACAGAGGCTTGTTGACACAGGATTGCCACAAACTTTCAATTGGTCAAAAGTTCAGTATCTATGGAGCACAATAAAATCAGGTATACCTGTATATATAAACACATCAATTTATCCCATAGCACAATTCCAGAAGGGCTAAAGGGCCAGTGCAAATTCCCATCCAGAAGGATGGCTGAAGAAATCAGAGTGACTTTTACTAACTTTGAAGTTACTTTTCTTGTAACCGTGTAAATGCTCTTTCCTCTTAATCTCCCCTTGTCACAACCTTCTAAAAGGATTTCTATGCTTACAAATGCTTCATGTGAGTGAGCTACATTTCTGTTTTGTGAACATTTTTTTAAAAGTTCAGAGTCTAAATCTGAAATCATGTGGTGGATAAAAGAGAGAGGAAACAAACACAGAAAGAGAAGGATGAAGGAAGAGGAAGCATTGGAACTCAAGCTCCCTGAATCTCACATATTTTGTAAGGGTTTCAGCCTTCCACAAAGTGTTATCATGATTCAAGCCAATCTTATCTATATCTCAAGGAGGACAAGGTGGTCCTAGCTGACATCTGGGTTACATATTTAATGCCCAAACATCTAGGAATAGGGGAATCAGTCAAATGAACTCTTCTGATTTTGTGTAAACAAAATAACCAATTGATGGACTGATTGCTTCACGTTTTGGATTTCTATATACACAATCACATGCCAGTGATTTAAAAAAAGCATCATCTTCAAATTCAGAACAATGTACAGAGTTTTTCATTGCAATCTATGTTATGAAGAACTCCTAAAGTACCAAGAAAACAACAGTATTTAAGAGCAAATAATGATATTTTACACAGAATACAAATAACTTTTCATTCATAATTTTATCTTTTTGTTTCCTTTCTTCTGCCAATAGCACAACATTTTATTATTCTTATTTTCATAATATGCTTGGATGAGAAAAAAAAGAAACTCATATTGGCATTTTTCAGCTGTGTTTAAGAATGGGGTAATACAGCCGGGCGCGGTGGCTCAAGCCTGTAATCCCAGCACTTTGGGAGGCTGAGACGGGCGGATCACAAGGTCAGGAGATCGAGACCATCCTGGCTAACACGGTGAAACCCCGTCTCTACTAAAAAAATACAAAAAACTAGCCGGGCGAGGTGGCGGGCGCCTGTGGTCCCAGCTACTCTGGAGGCTGAGGCAGGAGAATGGCGTAAACCCGGGAGGCGGAGCGTGCAGTGAGCTGAGATCCGGCCACTGCACTCCAGCCTGGGCGACAGAGCCAGACTCAGTCTCAAAAAAAAAAAGAATGGGGTAATACTAATATTTTGATTAAAGAAATTAGGGCTCTGTGTATCTTTTCTATTCCTCCATGTTTTCATTTACTTTCTCGAAAATTAATACTAAGTTTTAACCATAAAAAAGAACAAATCCTTATCTATCTCCTTACATAGAAAGTTTAGAAGTATATTTACTAGCATTTTCTTGTCTCTTTTAAGAAAAAGTATTCTGCATCCATTTGGTATGTGAGGTGTGTGTGTATGGTGTGCGTGTATAAGAAGAAAAACCTGGCTGACTTTCCTCTGCTTACCTGTGATTTACACATTTCTGTATTATTTCGGAAAATGGGATCTTAATCACATGTATGTTAATCTAAAACCTGGATTATGAAAGTAATTTATAAAATCAACTTACAGATATTCTTTAATAATTATTATAGTTCTAAGATTGTACAACTATACAGCTATAGCACTACATAAAACCAGAAAAAATGACTAATTTTCCTTTCTGTTTTTCAAATTTAGGATTATAAAAATTATTTCAGGAGCTATTGCTATGTCTAATACTGCTTTCTAACTTTTCAGTATATCAATCAGTTTCCTAAAAGCTTACTCTGTCTGGTAGCTGTGTCTCATACCAGTTTGTATTCTCCTCCTCTTATGTTCATCTTTCAATTACTGCTGATCTTCAGGGTATGCTAAGCCCTTTTTTGATCTCAGTCTACGTGTTCTCTCTTGTCATTATGCTTCAACTCCCATGGCTTCAATGACTATCCTTTCAAAATATATACCTTAATCCAGATTCTTCTCTTGAATTGCAAACCTTCATATATAACTGTCTACTAGAACCAGTCACTAGAGTTCCCATGTATACCTCAAAGTCAACAAGTTCAAACTACCTCAAGTCAACCTGAAACTGACTCCTCCTTCTGTGTTCAGCACTATCCACCCATGCAATTGTTCAAGCAAAAGTCTCTTTTTCCCTTTTACTCCGCTATCCAATCACCAACGTCTGTTTAATTTATCTCCTAGATAGTTCTTTCCATCCTCACTGTTTCTATTCTAACTTAGATCCTGACTTCTTTCACCTGGTGGCATAGTGTATACAAATACTGCTTCTGGAATTAGTACACAACACTTGGGGCCTGCAATGGCTTGAACATTTGTCCTCTCTAAAACTCATGTTGAAATGTAATTGCCATTGTAACAGTAGTCAGTGTTGGGAGTTTTAAGAGGTTATTAGGCCTGTAGAGCTCCATCCTCACAGGTGGAATTAGCACCATTATGAAAGGGTAAGTTCAGCCCCCTCTTGCCCTCTCTTGCCCTCTCTTGCCCCCTTGCTTACCACCATGTGATCACACAGTAAGAAAGCTCTCGTGAGATGATAGCACCTTGATATCGGACTTCCAGGTCTTCAAAATCGTCAGCCAATAAATTTCTGTTTCTGATAAATTACCTTGTCTCAGATATTGTTATAAAAACACAAGACAGACCAAGACAGATCCCCTCCAGCCTTGTCTCATTATCCTCCACTCAAACTCTGCTCACTCTGCTCTCTAGTATATTCAACATCTTTTAACGCCTTAAACGTTTCATACTCTCTTTCTTTGGACCTTTCAGACAGCTGTACTCTTTGTGTAGCTTTTATGGCATACACACACACACACACACACACACACACATATATGTACTATGCATACACACACACACACACACTCATAATTTGTTCTGAGTACAATTCATCATCACCTTTATGATCAACAAGGCTGGGTTGGATGTCTCTTCAATCTACCTCCAAAACATTTTACTTTCTAATCTTATAAATATTATTTGTATTGTTAATTGTTCATTGTCTTGGCCTGTTTGGGCTGCTATAACAAATACAATAAATTAGGTGGCTTAAACAATAGAAATTTATTTCTCACAATGCTGGATGGTGGGAAGGCAAAGATCAAGGTGCTGGCAGATTCAGCATCTTGTGAGGACTCTACTTTCTCTATAGATGGCACTGCCTTACTCACATGGTGAAAGGGGAACGAGGTCTCTCTTTAACCTCTTTTATAAGGGCACTAATCCCATTTATGAAAGCTTCACCATCATGACCTAATCAGCATCCAAAGGTCCCACCTTCTAATACCATCACATTGGGAATTAGGATTTCAGCAAATACATGTTGGGAGTACACAAGCATCAACCACAGTATTCATTTACCTAATTATGCCCTCCAGTGCCATGAAAAATATGTGTCTTTTCATCACTGTGTCTGCAATATCTAGCACAGCTAGCAGGATAGACACTTAGGAAACTTGTCCTAAGTGAAAAAATTAATGGATTGATGAATATATGCTAATATTTGAGACAAAATTATGGTAAGGCAAGGGTCATAACCTTATTCAAACAAAGAATTATGGTGAAGCAGAAATTTATAGATAGAGTTTATGTCATTATTGCTATACTATTTGTAAGGTAAGTTGTAGTGCTTGTTTTTCAGCTCCAAAAGCTGAGAATTATTAAAATTATTGCTTCAAGTAGAATGTTCAAGGAAAGGATAGGACTAGGTAGTGTGCCATTTCCTAATTTCACCATGTTTGGAGATGACAGCTGGGCTCTAGCTCAACACAGACAAGCAACTCCCAAGGACATAACTAAAAAACACTCAGGTTGCCAGCAAGTTGTTTTCACAAAGAATGATTATTAGGACAACAAAATCATGTAAATAAGAAATGGAAAAAGCATGACAGGTCATCTAATCTCTCCTATGAGAATACTCTCTTAAATGTTGGCGTCAATGCTCATCAGGGTGAATTTTGAGTACAACCAGTGATGTAAATCTCATCTTTACCCTTGGGAGGCTATTGCGCAAACCAAAAGGTTTTTTGTGTGTGTGCTTCTGCTTGTATAAAATGTTTTTAAATATGCTTTTTACTTAATTTGTGCATTTTACTCTACTACATCAAGCCCCTGTCTTCTTTGGTTATATAAAATAATACATAAATGATAATAAAATCTTGGAGCAATACTTTTTATTCAACTGAATTGAATTACAAGCAACAAATTTACTCTTTCCATTTAAAGTTATACCTAATCATGACAATAATTCCTTCTATTGTATGTTTGATATGCTTTTATTTTATTCTATCAACGTTTAAAAATTGGAAGGGAGAGAGAGTCAGAATATGTCACTTCAATAAGTTAAATATTAGTAAACATCAAGATACTCTTCAGGTTCTTTTGCTGTGATGCACAAACAATTAATACAATATTGCTTAAATAAATGAATTATCTGCTGAAGCTATAAAATTTTTGCACCATTTCAAATGTTATGTAGGTTATTTTTGTTTGCCTCTCATTTTAATTTTATTTTTTATTGGGATCCTACCTGTACCATTTCAGTGTTACCCATTCATGTCATTAAAAATCGTTCTGGCTCAATATAAGGCAATAATGACCTTTCATCTGCAACATTTCCCAAATATTAGTCTTGTTTGCCCATTACTTGAAGTTGGCCATATTTTATATCCTTATATACTTTATACTGATAAATATTAAGTGAACAAATTTTTCCTTAATATTTTCTTGAGATGACTTATTTTAACTTAAATATATTTTAAATAAATATCTATGTCATGGATTAAATTGCTTATTTTTCCTATTCATATACACAAATACATATAATTTAAAACACTATTACGTAACTCCTAAAGTAACATATGGTTCACATTTTGGAAAAACTGTTCTACTATACTTTATTATAAATCCATAGGTAATTTCTTTCTTTCTTTCATGAAGAAGACTTTCAGAGCTATTTTCTGACATTTTACTGCAAATTAAAAATATGTCTATAGATATTATATTTTCAATCTTTTATACTTAACACTGTTCTGTTGTTACTGTAAAATCTATTTAATTTGAACAAATAGGTGAAAATATAAGCACAAATTTGTAGAAATTAGAAAATGACATTTTATTTCTTTGATATGTTTCTAATAAGGTGCTATTGAACCTACTTAAACCTAATTAACCTACTTTAATAAGCAGATAAAATATATAATTAATAGTACCTAAATAGCAAGTGGTACTCTGAAATACTCTGTTCTCTTAAGGCACCAGCTGTTACCTGAATATTATGATGCATGCTTTTCGCATGACAAAGATTTTCAAAGGTTGATGTAAGCCAAACTCATAAATTCTAAATTAGTTATTAATTCATATGAAACATTATACTCATGTCTAATTTCTTTATTTGGTTATTATACTGGGCACCCCCCCAAATATTTCTACCTCAACATTATTGAGGAAGAATATTCTTCAACAACCAATAAATAGAGATTTACAAAACTTTTTGACCATTTTGAAAACCTACTGTATTTAGTTATCCTCCAAGTGGATTCATTGCGATCTACTATTTTTGTTTATGATGTTTCAGCCAGTTCTCAATCCATGTGACTCTATTTTCATCCAAGGCAATTATAATTAGTTTGTAAGTAAAAGTACATAATTCACTGTTTCAAATGCTTCACTGGAGCCCAAATATATGACGTCAGTTGTATCCTCTTTATCAAATTAGTTTTGCAACTCTATCAAACAAGCCTATTATTATGGTCTGGCATGATTTGTTCATTATGGACCCAGCTGCTGAAGGCTCAAGATTCTATTGTCTTCTAACTACTTACAGATTGGCCTTCAATATTTTCTCCCTTACTAAACTCCATATTAACATATTGTTTGGTTGCATGCAAGCATTTTTCTTATTTGGGCATGTCAGTGAAAAGTAAAACCTGAAAGAGAGTAACTTGTAAAATCACTTTATTTTATTATTTTTTTCTTTTTGTATGCCACATATTTAAATGAGGTGCTTTGGGATCTTTATTATTTTCTTTATATTTCTTTATTTTAACACAAAACCTTTTCTGTAAGAATTAATAAGGATTTTAGGATTATTAATTTGTGGGTACTTGCATTTTCAAGAAATGATAAAACTAGACTAACTAAAGAAAGGATGTTACCTCAGAAAGTTTACACAATAAGGTGATGAATCTCATCATGACTCATAGAAAATAATCTAATTTTAGGGAATGGTGGAGTAAATTGATAGGATCTAAGGATGTCCATATGAGGCATAGTAAAATTAATTTATACCATTTATTTATATCACATATTAAGCACAAATAACTAAATTGTTATAAACAAGTAAATGGCTGTAATATGAAACTTGTTGTAAAGGTAAAAATTTACCACCTCAGGATTTCATAGTGTACAGGCAGCCCATTCATGGCAATTATTGGTAAGATCTACAATAAGTAATAGTCTTAATATCAATTACCAAATGTACTGTTCTCATTTCTACAGTAGTTACATGGTTTGACTATGTATGAATAATCCTATAATGTAAAAAATTTGTTCCTTTAGTGTTCCTCCTGGAAATCTGTTGACACTTGCAATTGTATAGAAAATGTGTTTTTCAAAAAAAATTACAACATAGAACTTGTTTACAACCTTCAAAATTGTGAAAGTCTGAGAAATCAGAGATTCTCCTATTATATTTCCTTTCAGTTCAGGGTAATTAAAAACATGTTTGGGAATGGGTACACATGGGTATAACGATGGGAATAACAGACACTGGGGACTCCAAAAGTGGGGAGGGTTGGGAGAGGCAAGGGTTGAAAAGGTACCCATTGAGCACTATGTTCACTATTTGGGTGATGGGTTCACTAGAAGCCCAAACTGCAGTATTATGCAATATACCCATGTAACAAGCCTACACATGTACCCCTTAAATCTATAATAACATTGCTTTAAAAAACATGTCTGTGGAAAGTTAAATTTTAAAAAATGATTTGCAAATTGGTCATCAACGTTTAAAATGCTTTTGCAAACATCTTGCTTTCTCAGTCACCAAAGCTATTGTTTCTAAGTAAAAACATGTATATACTTTGTTTTTCCCTACCCAATTCAGTAGGAAAGCATTTTCAATTGTAATTGAAGAAAACTGTTATTTTTTCAATCTGAGTAACATCTGACAAATTCTAGGCTAAGAATTGGCTACTAAAGGACTTGGCAATTTGAAATTGAAGGAGACATGTAAAATGGCCCTGTTAATTGCTTTTGGGGCGAGAGGTGGGAGTGAGAGGACAACCAAAGAAAGGGGAACATTCATTTGATTATTTTCCAATAAAATAGCTAATTTCTGAAGAATTTTATGAAATTATAAATGAGAAGCAGTAATGAATTTTGTGAGCATAAATACTCATGATTTAAAGGCTTACTAGACTATAATATTGGAAGAGTGTAGAAGCAACTGAAAATAATGTTTTTAATAGAAAAATTAGATGAAACACTTTCTATTTCAAGGATTGCATTCCCTTGATATTTGCTTACGGATAACATTTGCTTATTTCCTTCAAGATTTAAATGAAAAGCATATGCAAAAGTGTGTCCTCAAATCTCAAAATGTTAATACTTATTTTCAACATTTAATGATAACTCTGTTTTTCCAAAGCCTCTTTTTATTGTTCTGATAAACATATTTCACAATTAAATATTTCCCACCAAAAGTTTTAAGAGGCCTATGTTACAGTCACGTGAATGAGCATTCCATGTTAGCTACATGACAATATAATTTGAAAAATATAATGGCAATGATGATCACTGAGGCAACAGTAATAGGTTCTAAAGCAAGTAAAATGGACCTTCTCTGTCTTATTCACCTCAGTTTCCTGTACTTAGAAGCACTCAATTAATATTTGTTCGATGAATACATGAAACTCAGAAAATGTAATATTTATGTTTTTCCACATAGAGAAAAATCTATACTTGCACATAACAGAAAATCTAGATTCACAGAAGCAAAAACATCGTTGAATTAAAGTATAAGTCTAATTGAAATTCAAGAGAAAAAAATTTAACTGTTTCTATATGAAAACTAAAAAAGCTAATATGGAAATAAAGTTCCATCTATTTGTAATTCTACTTCAAAGTATTACTAATTATTTTAACTGAATAATTATCTTTATAAAAATTTGCATAAGGAAGTATCCTCTATTAGTTCAAATGATGATTGGGACAATATCTAGTTTGTTCTTTATAACATCCTTGGTAACTAGAGCAATTCTTAGTACACAGAAAACCTTTCCTATTTGCTGAATGAATTCATGCTTGGGGCTTGTATTAGTCAATGTTCGAGCAAAGATACAGAATCAGTGGGAGATATATATTCAAAGATTTATTGTAAAGAATTGGCCTATGCAACTGTGGGGATTGGTTAGGCAATCAAAATCCATGTGACAGGCAGTCAGGAAGGGCAGGCTGGAACCCCTGGTTAGGAGCTGATATTGCCTGCCATCTACAGGAATTTCTTCATCAGGAAAGCCTCAATCAGCGCTGCTTTTAAGGCCTTTCCCTGGATTGAAACAGGCCCACCTAGGTTACATAGGATGATTTAACTGAAAGCAGCTGATTATGGGCCTTAATCACATCTGCAAAATACCCTCCTAAAAACACATAGATCAGTGTTTGATTGAAAACCTATGGGTTGTAGCATAGTCAAGTCAGCAGAGCAAAAAGACCTGAACAAATGGGATGTGCACTGACTTTTCTGGTGGTGGATAATTCATCAACAAGAATTTGAACAGAGGTAGACTATCCATCTTAGAAGTTCCATTTACTGAGAGCTTATTTGGCTCTAAAGTCTGTTTGATTTTAAGCTCTTCATTTACCTTATCATTTTCAATAATTTTAAGAATGCTGTGTTTTTGTCCTTATTTTGCAGAAGAGAAACTTGAGACTAAAAAAAGGCTTAATCACTTTTGATGTGAACCAGCTAGTGTGGATTAAAAACTAAAATATATTAATTTCCAAGCCCTAACTCTTCAAAACTATAATGCTAGTATGACATTGTCAAAAAGAAATTGGCATAAAAAGGGAAAAATAATAGAAATATTCAGATATGTCATTTTAGTCAAGAAATTCATCTCATTGTAATACATTGTTCTTAACTCACCCTCTCCATTAATGTGCTCGTCTATGTCACTCCTCAATATTCCTGAGAAAGTGCTGAAAAAGATACAATGACTGAGATAATGATTATAAAGATATTTATCATCAGTTGTGTCTTATTACAACAGAACATTTTGAAAGCCACTAAAATACTTTTTAAGCCAACAACAGTAGGAAAAACAAACTTTTCTCATGTGCAACTGTCAAAGCTTATGTTAAAATTATTATTGCTTTTTATTTAACTTTATTCAATGTCTGGGTCTGGTTCTTAGACATTTCTGTAACTGAGAAGAACAAGATTTCAATTTTTTAGCTTGTGATAAATGATTTGTCCATGACAGTTTTTCATTCTACTTTCTCTTGTTCTCTCTTACCACTGAGTTTTCTTATTTACTTAGCTAAGTCCCCAACTACTGTTATATACTAACTTATCTTAAGTACAGTCTGGTCTTCTGAATCAGATAGAAATAATGATGAGAGATAAAAATGAATTTATGTATGTGTAATCAAATATAGTATTGTTTATTACAAATTTTAGTAAGTATCATCCAGTTTAAATTTATAGGAGTTGGCACATGACAGTAAATTCAATTTGTGAATTTGATAGTGAATTTAATAATTAATATCAATCCAATGCCTATTTCTTTGCAAACTGAAAAGTTGTAATAGTATGATTATATCTTAAGAAATGAAGTTAGTAATTTTTATAGCTTTTTTCATAACAAAAGCTAACTCTTTATGGTATTAAACATTATTTTCTTCTATTTTGTGTTAGTGCTAGAATGCTAGCTATGAGTTCTGTAACTGCCCAAAAGATAGAGAGAACTTGCAGAAAAGTCCAAATACAGTCCAAAAAGAAGAAAGTCCTCCCAAAAGAAAGAAAAATGAAAACAGCTGCAATGTCATCCTCCATTATGTTAGCTCATGCATGGTTCTTGCTAAAGAACAGACATTCAATCTGCTTTGAATTATTTGTCACTTGGCTTCTTTATATTTCCATGCCCTATTTTGCATTTGTTCACTACTCATTCTGTTATGCAATCTATATTCTGCAAAAAAATATTAATATATATTCTTACCAAGGATTGAACTATGCGTAACCAAGTTTAGAACCTTCACAAACCTTGATGTTTTAGACTTTGCAACCAAACGTCATCATTTTAAGATCTGAGTTCACTTGCTCTTGAGTTGAATGTAAAAACCCAACACACAGGACTTTAAAAGGCTTATAAAATATTCAAAAAGCTCCTTGAACATCAAATAGCTCTTAAGACAGAACATTTTGATGAGTTTAGTGTAAATGAATCAGAAGCATATGGATTAAATTTACCTTAAAATACTCCTGGGTTTAAGAATTAAGGGAAAATGTGCTTGGCAAAACACATTTTGGGTTTTGCCTAACCCAGAACATTGGAAAAGTAGTTCAAGATGTTTGACGAACCCAAAACATGGCTGGGTTCACCCATCCTTAATTCCCTGTGGTAATAGCAAAGGACAGGCAGAGGCAGATTTTAGGTGCATAAATCTAGTTCAGGTTTTATCATGGTCATCCTAAACTATTAGATAACTTGAGAATGCCTTACCTCTACTAAATTAAATTAGTGCTATGTGCTTTTTATAATTTCTATTTAAAGACTATAAAATGTGTGTTTTATATGAAGAGTGTGGTTCTACATACTTACCGTATAGCAGTTTCTATGTACCCAGTCAGTAAAGAAGAGAAATCAAGAGCTTCGCCACCTAGGGTATATCAAGAGATGCACACAGACACCATCATTAACCTCAGTAACTATTCAGTTGAATAGAAATAGAATGAGAAATTTATCAATTATTTTTACTTCTAAAACTAACAAAAATGTGCTAAAGAAGAATCTGTTTTGAAAAAAACAGCATGCACAGTAATCAATGTTATAAAATTTTATTTTCTATTTCTAATTTAACATTTCTGTCTACACAATAAATGGACAGAATGTATGAGCTGGTCATTATCTGAGTACAGCAGTATACTAAAAAACAACCATTCATTCCTGATTTAGGGAACTGCCATTAGTACCTGAATTATCTTCCACTTGAATCTATGACAAATTCTTTCCTTGTAAGTACACAAATGTGGAGAAAAAAAATACTTATATGTCATCTTCCTTCTTCTCTTCCAACAGACAAATAACCAGGGAGAGACACAAATCATTGACTCACATAAAAGTAAATAGATTCTCATGATGGTAGCTCATGGGATTTCAAATTACAGCCCAAAATATTCATAGTATAAAATCTAGCTAGAGTCTTCAGTTAAGATAGTTTGCTAAAGATAGCAACTAAAGTGTGAATTTTTGTAACAAATAAAATGTAAATGTAAAATATTTTCTTGAAACAGTATATTTGAATGATAGTTTACCATGTCAACCTTGAATATTAGAAAGTGCTTTACACAAGAAAAAAGTTTATTATTTTATGGAGTAATGATAGGCTGTTTTCTGCAATGTGATAAGAAGTTAGTAAGGGTGTATAAAGACATATTTTTATACATATGTATTCGAAGAAGTTAGGTTTTTAGAAATTGGTTTAGTTTATTTGCTTATTTAATTGGTAGATTACAAATAAATAATGTTTCTTTCAAATAATGAGTTGAGAGATAATTTATTTATAAAATAAAAAATGTTTACATAAAATATGCTCAATATCAGAAAACTGCTCTTCTTAACAATTTCTCTAAGTAATTTGGCTACATGCAGTCCTTGGAACACATATTTAAATGGCTAATTTTTCAGTTTACCTATTATATGGAGCATACATATATTTTTAGAGCCAAAACATACAACAACAACACTTCACAATAATTTACTCTTCCATCAACCTTAATTTTCTGGAACTCAGTATCACCAAAGATGTTCTTAGCAGCCTAAAGAAATGTCATAAAACTCATGTACTAAGGATATGCACTTTAATTCTAGCCCTTCATTTATAGTTTTTTGGATTCTTATTTATCATACAATTCACTCAATTATTCCACAGGTTTTTAGTGGGCACCTACTAGGACCAAAACGATGCTGAGTACAAGAAAAGTATAAATTATTTATTCAGAATTGTTTTTACTCAAAAAGTTTATCGTATAGTGGCTGAATTAAGACATGTTAAAATAGCTATTATTAAATTGAAAAGTGATATAAAATCACTATAGAAAATGTTCTATGGGTTCTCAAAAGAGAGTTAAGAGTCCATAATGCAAGCATAATGTCAGCAGAAACAGTAACTGCTAACAGTTTTGCATTAAGGGAGGACACAGAAAAATGTAAAAAAAAAAAAAAAATTAGACAAAAAGTTTATTGTCTAACAGTGTAAAAATGGATGTCGAGAGAAGTCTTTTCAAAATTATGTTCAGTATATTTTTTCTAAAAGGGTAAGGATGTGTTAATACATTTGCAATCAACTTGAATTTAGTGTGTTTTTTTTATCATTTGGAGACAACTGTACAAATGTTATGCAAAAGGCATTATAATGTGTATATAAATGAAATAACACCAATAAGTGTAGAGTGCATAATTTTGCAAAACAGAATAGGCCTGGAATAGGTGCTAGGTCTTCACAGAAGATAATTTCAAAGGAGTCCATGAGGAAGTCTTTCAACTAGTTTAGAAAACCTGACGACAGATGTGTAGTAACTATAAGAAATATATTTAGCCTGCTTCTGGGTAAGCTGACAGAGAGAAATAGAAAATATTCACCATTTAGATGTGTGTTCCAAGGACTGCATGTAGTCCAATTACTAGGAGAATTTGTTTAACAAGAGCAGTTTTCTGATATTGAGCTTCTGAGAGTAGGGCCCAGCTGTTTTAATTGTTGACAAGCCTTCCAAATGATTCTTAAGCACTTTAACTTTTGAAAAACACAATTCAAAATTCTGTCAGGAATCTTTTTGGAAAGATGACAGAAAAAGTTTCGGCAGATAGCCAGTGCGAAGATTTCTAAGAACATCCCCATCTTATGCTGCAAAAAGATACTTCAATGGAAATAACAATGACTTGTAAGATTTGGGGGACAAAACTTTTGCCATATGGACATTTCATATTAGAGTCATTCATTAGTTATCTATTCCCATTCATTATAAATAATGGCTTAATTTTATGTATAGACCAAATGTGTTTCTATCTTGTTATTTAATGTATCAGCTTCACTAAAGTCCTAAAATGGCAAGTATGCTCAGCCATCTGAACACCTGGCATTTCACAGTAGTTTTTATTAGGAAATTCAGAAAAGAATGAAGAATTCAGACAGAAAAATACATCCCCAAAATTACCAACACATGCGACCAATGTTATGAAACCCTTTAGAACATTTCCCATCAAAAATGATTTTTTTCCTAGTTTTCTAGTGCAGCATATCAACAGCTATTATTCAGTTACACGTGTAGAAATGCAGAATAATAACAAACAAGTAGAAATACAAACAGAAATATACAGGAAACAGTAGAGAGTGGGAAACGGTGAATCTGTGGTATTGGTAGAAAGGTAGTATCTCTCTTAAGCACCACGCCGTGCCCAAGTCACATACACTATTAGCATTTTCCACTGAAAAAAGAATGGCCTACAAGAATTAATATGCTTAGCTTCCCTCTTCGTCACAATTCACCACATCATACACATTACCAAAATCCATACACTTTTTACCTCTTTTATTCTGCTCCGAAAGAGGTACCCCTGCTATCTAAGGCTATTCTATCCTTGTTATTCCTACTCTTCTGAATTTATAACTTCTATATTTATGTTTGTCTCATTTCCTACAGCTTCCTTCCCTCCATCCCTCTTGAAGCACCTCCTTAAATATTTCTTCTACTCACAGTTAAAGTTTTATCAAAAATTCTTGAAATTCACTTTCATTTAGGTATTTCTCATCCATTCTTCAACTCACTTATAAGAGAATTCTACCCCTACTATGCCAATAAAGTTATTCATATTTAGTATTGTAGTTAAAGGCTAATTAATGTTCTTTTCTTGAAACTTTCATAGATGCTTGGATTCAATTTATTAATATTAATATTGAAAATTCTCAAATGATAAAATCATGTGATTATATTTAGCCCTGTCTAGGTACAGGAAAAAAGTCTGGCTATCCATTCTCTTTCTAAGCACTTGAAGTCAGCTACATTTAGTTTATTTTAATTTTTTAAAATTTCAAAGTAAGTTTTGAGAACAAGGTGGATTTTAGTTATATAGACCAGTCTTTGGTAGTGATTTTTAGGATTACAGTGCACCCCATTACCTAGGCAGGCATTACTTTTAAGACCATTACAACATGATCTTTTTATCCCTTATTCCTCCTCCTGCTTTCCCTGGAGTCTGCAGAAACTCCACTATATTATTCTTATCGTTTTGCGACCTCATGGTTGAAATAACATGTAGGAACGTATATACAATATTTGGTTCCCATCCCTGAAGTCCATGCATAGAATATATGTTCCCAATTCCATCCAGTTTGCCATCGTCATTTCATTCCATAAGCTTAGTCTCATTCATTTCCATAGTACTCTCCGTCTTTTTTATTTTTTTATTTTTTTTATTTTAATTTATTATAAGATTACTTAATTACACATGTCTCTTGTCCTGGAGTTTATTCCGTATCACCCTTCCACTTATTGGTGTCTTGCACCCTTCATCCGGCCATCAATTATAACTCCAAATCTAATCCCTCCCCCTCCCCTCCCAATGCAGGCCCAGGTGTGTAGTTTCCTTCCAGGTCAGAGTAGTCTGTTATTTCAGTTTCCACCTGTAAGGTAGGGAACATCTGGTGTTGGTTTCTCATTCTTGCTGTTAGTTTTGCCTAAGAATGATGGATTCAAAACATCATGCTCCTGGGGGACTGGACCGTCATTTTTGATGGCTGCATAAGGTATTCCATGGTGTAACCATACGCGCCGCGGTACCGTCCAATCTATCGCTGGTGGACGTTTGGGTTGGTTCCAGAGTCTTTGCTGTATGCTGGAATAGTGCTGCAATGCGACATGCGTGTATGTCTTTGGGGCGGCATCAATTTATAATCCTTGGAGTATATGCCAATGTCGGATGGCTGGAATCGCTATGAGTACATCTGGATTTCTAGATCCTTCCAGGAATGCATATACTGCTTTCCACGCCAATGCGTTGAACTAGTTTACAATCCACCATGGTATAAAAGTGTTCCTATTTCCCGCATCCTCTCAGCACCTGTTGTACAACTTTTAATGGTCAGCCGACTTTCTAGCTGGGTAGCGGATGGTATCTCATTGTAGTTTGGTTGCATTTATCTGGTGGCAGTGGTAGTGAGGCATTTTTTAATGTGTTTGTCAGTGGCTGTATAGATGCTCTTCTTTTAGGAAATACTCTTCATATCAACCCTGCCCACTTTTTGATGGGGTTATTTTGTTTTTTTCTTGTAAATTTGTTTACTTGGAGTTCTTTGTAGGTTCCTGGATGTGAAAGCCCTTTGTCGGATAGGTAAGATTGCCAAAATTTTTCTCCCATTCCTGTGGGTTGCATATTCACATCTGATGAGTGGTTTTTCTTTGCTGTGCAGGCTCTTTAGTTAATGGGATCCCATTTATCAGTTTATGACACTGCTGCCCGTTGCTTTTGAGTGTTTTTAGACGCTTGAAGTCTTGCCCATGCCTATATCCTGAATGCGTGCCTGCCTAGAGTTTCCTCCGGATTTTGGTATTGAGTCTAACGTTAAGTCAATCCATCTTGAATTAATTTTTCCCGGCGTATAAAGAATTAAAGGAAAGGATCAGTTTCAGCTTTCCTACTTGGCTGTAATTTTCAAGCACCGGTACAATGAAGCCGGGAATCCAGCACCACATTTCTGTTTTCTCTGGAGTTTATCAGATCAGATGGCTGTAGATATGTATAGTATTATACAAGGGACTCTGTTTCCTACCATTCCAGTAGTCTATATCTCTATTTGGTACAGTACCATGCTTTCTTTTGCGTTATATAATATATAGTATAGTTACTAAGTCAGGTAAGTGTGATACCTCCAACTTTTCTTTTGGCTTAGTTGTCTTAGGATGCAAAAATCTTTTTTAGTTTCCATATGAACTTTAAAGAGGCAGTTTTTCCAATTCTGTAGAAGAGCTCATTTAGGCCAGTGGGAGAGTGGCATTGAATCTATAGGTCGCCTTGGGCAGTGTAATGCATTTTCGATGTTAGTTCTTTATCCATGGGCATGCATTGTATTCTTCCATTTATTTGGCATCCTCTTACACTATTTCCAGTGGGCAGTGGTTTATATGATTCCTCACTTAGAAGAGGTCCAGCACCACATCCATATGAGTTCCCTAGATAATTTTTATTTTCATCTTGGAAACTGATTGCTTGAGATGGAGTTCATTCATGATTTGGCTCTCTGTTCTCTGTTACTGGGTGTATAAGAATGCTTATGATTTTTGCACGTGGTACATTATCCTGAGACTTTGCACAGAGTTGCTTATCAAGCTTAAGGAGATTTTGGAAGTATTGAGACAAATGCAGGTTTTCTAAATGCTCTAATCCTTCATCTACAACAAGGACAATTTAACTAACTAAGATACCGCCAGTTTCTAGCACTCTATCTTACTTCAGTTTGCCTTTCAATGGAACTTGTACTATATTGAATAGGGTAGTGAGAGAGGCATCCCTATGCATACCAGTATTCAAGGAATTTTTTCCAGTTTGCCCATTCAGTATGATATTGGCTGCTTAGGTTTTATCATAAAATAACTCTTATTATTTTTTGAAATTGCGTTCCATCAATGCCGAATTTATTAGAGCGTTTTAAGCTGTGGAGACTGTGGATTTTTGTCAAGGCCTTTTCCTGCATCTATTGAGATAATAATATGGATTTCTTATCTTTGGATTACCATTTTATATACTGGATTATATTTGTAGTTGCGAGTCTTCAGACCCAGCCTTGCATCCAGGGATAAAATTACGCCAATCCATAGTGGATAGAAACACTACAGTGTGGCACTGGATCCAGTTTGCTGATATTTTATTAAGGAGTTTTTGCATTGATGTTCATCAGGATATTAGTCTAAAATTCTCTTTTTTATTTTGCTTATCTCTTGGGCTTTATTATCAGGATGATGTTGGCCTCCTCCGGAAATGAGTTGGGGAGATTCCCTCTTTCTGTAGTTGGAATAGTTTCCAGAAGATAGGTACCAGCTCCTCAGCACCTTACCTCTAGGCATTCAGCTGAATCCATCTAGTCCTGGACTTTTTTTAGTTTGTTGGGTATGGTGTTGCTCCAGTTTGGATTGCTGTTAGTCTATTCAAGTTCAACTGCTTTATAGTTTGAGTCTTGGAAGGTGTAAGAGTTATCCAGGAATTATCCATTTCTTCCTAGATTTTTCCAGTTTATTTGCGTAGAGTGTTTTATAGTATTCTCTGGTAGGTAGTTTGTATTTCCTTAATAGAACCGGTTGTCCTCCCTTATCATTTTTAATTCATTGATTTGATTCTTCTCTCTTTTCTTCTTTAGTAGATCTTGCTGGTAGTCTGTCCAGTTTTGTTAGTCTTTTCGAAATAGCTCTGGTTCAATTGATTTTTTTGGGTTTTTTGTATCTCTATCTCCCCTCAGTTCTGCTCTGATCTTAGTTATTTCTAGCCCTTCTGCTGCTTTGAGATATATTTTGCTCTTAGCTTCTCTAGTTACTTCAATTCACGATGTAGGTGTAATTTTACCTAGATCTCCTGCTTTCCTCTTGTAGGCATTTTAATTTTCTCGTTTCCCTCCTATGCTTCGTGTCCGAGTTTTCTGGTATGGCTATTATCTGCCCTGTTCTGTTAGTTTCAAAAGAGACATCTTTGGCTGCCTTCATTTTAGTGATGCTTGAGTAGATCATTCAGAACAGGTTGTTCAGTTTCCACATGTATAGTTAGGCTTGGTTTTGATTGGAGGTTTATAGTCACAGGTTCCTGGTTGGTGCACTGTAGTCAGAGACCAGTTTGTAATAATTTCTCTAATTTCTTGTACATTTGCACAGAATTACTTTGCTTCCAATTCGTAGTCAATTTTGGAATAGAAATCTGATGTAGTACTAGGAAAAGATATATTCTATTGTTGGTTTAGAGGTGGAGAGTTCTATAGATGTCTATTAAGATTCTGCTTTTTGAGATATAGGTTCAATTCCTGGATATCAACATTGCTTTCTGTCTCGTTGATCCTGTCTAAGTATTTGACGGTGGGTGTGTGTTTAGAGTCTCCCCATTATTATTATTTATGTAGTCTAGGTCTCTCTTTGTAAGTCTCTAAGGACTTGCACTTTATGAATCTAGGTGCTCCTGTGTTAGGTGCTTATATATTTGGGATGGTTAGACTCTTCCGCCTTGGATTGATCCACCATTGCCATATTGGCTTCTTTTTTTGTCTCTTTTTGATTTTGGTGGTTTTAAGAGTCCTGTTTTATCAGGACTAAGTGTACAGCTCCTGCTTTTTTTGTTCTCATTTGGGCAGGTAAATCTTCCCTCCATCCTTTATTTTGAAATGACCTATGTATCTCTGCATGTGGATGGTCTCCTAGATACATGTGGACTGATAGGTCTCTGACATCACCTATCCCAGTTTGCCAGTCTGTATCTCTTAATTTAGACATTTAGTCCATTTACATTTAAGGTTAAAAGATTATTATCATAATGAACTTGAGGGTCTGCCATTGTGATGTGGCACAGTTATTTTTGCTCATTAGTTATTCTGGTTTCTTCCCTGTACTCGATAGATCCTTTAAGTTTGCGTAATATTTTTGGATAACAATTTTGGTCATTTCCTTTCCATGTTTGCGTGCACATGGGAGTCTCTCTGCCAAAAATGAGCCCATAGTGGTAAATAGAATCTCTAAGCGTTTGCTTATCTATAGGGATTTTGTATTTCTCATGCTTGCATAGACTTAATTTGGCTGGATACTTAGAGGTCTGGGTTGAAAATTCTTCTATTTTAAGATGTTTGAATGTGGCCCCCAAGCCAGAGTTTCTGCAGGAGATCTGCTGTGAGTCTTGATGGGAAGACTGTGAGTAGCCCGGCCTCTCTCATGGCTGCCCATACAAGATTTTTCCTTCGACAGCACAGGTGAGATCTGGCCAGTTGTGTGTGTCTTGGGTTGCTCTTTATAGGAGTATCTCTATATTCCTGGATTTGGATGTTGGCCTGCCCCTGCTAGGTTGGGGAGGATTCTCCTGGGTGATGCTCTGGAAATTGACAGCCAGTTTCCGGCACTCGCGCCAGGCGCAGTCAGTGAGTTTGGCAATTCGCCGCGTCAGCATGTGCGCTACCACGCAGGCTTTGTTTCATTTTCTTTTTCTTCTCTTTTTCTTTGGTTTCTCTTCCTTCGTTTCATTCGACGTCCTCAATCGCTGAGTGCCTCTTCCCAGTTGTTGAGTCGGTTACTGGAAGCATGCGTTTATCACGCCTTTCGTATCGCCAGCTTTGTCATTCGTTGCCAGCCTTCTCTGCGATGGTGATCTGGCAATCGATTCTTCCACTTTTTCCAGGGTGCCAGATTTCAACAACAGGTCATCAATTCCTCCTTCCATCTGAGATTTTGATGGACTGATCGTGATAGACTCATCGCACTTTGCGGGGAGGATCGGCTCTTATTTTGGGTTCCAGCTTTCTGCCTGCTTCCATCTTTTGTGGTTTCCATACCTCTGGTCTTTGGTGATGGTGAAGTGCTACAATCAGGGTTTTGGTGTAGAATTATCCTTCCTGTTTGATGAACTTCCTTCTAACAGTCAAGGACCCCTCAGCCTTTCTCAAATCTATTGGGAATTACTTAGAATTCCCTCCAGACCCTATTTTGCCCTCAGGTATGTAGCAGACTGCAGAGATAGAATATTTCTGAACAACCGTGCCACCCTGCTCTAGACCTTTTGGGGAAGCTTCCTCTCAAGTGCTACTCCACCCTGTAAAGTGTAGGAATTATCAGACTGCCCTAGTGGGGATGTCTCCCAGTTAGGCATTTCTCAGGGAGTCAGGGACCAGCCAGGGCAGTCCTATCCTTCTCAGATCCTCAGCCTCCGTGTTGGGAGATCACTGCTCTCTTGCTGGCTAGCAAGACCAAGTGGGTTTGGGTCTGCCAGAGGAGGTATCTATAGCTTTGTTATTGTTTACTGTACCCCTGCCCCAGAGGGTGGAGTCTGCAGAGATTGGTGGGTTTCAGCCAGGCTGCTGTGGGCTCCACCCAGTTCAGGCTTCCCCATGGCTTTGTTTGTCCTCAGCCTCCAGCAATGGTGAGCCCCTCCCAGCCTGGCTGCTGCCCTTCCGGTAGATCACAGACACTGTAGTAGCAATGAGGGAGGCTCCGTGGTGTAGGACCATCCCGGCCAGGTGTGGGATATAGTCTCTGGTGTTCCTGTTTGCTCAAAGTAGGTATTGGGAGTCAGGAGTTTACACGGTCCTCCCAGGTGTTGTGTGTCCTCAGCTGGAAAAGTTCCCTTCTGCCAGCTAGGTCAGAGGCCCCGTGCACCAAAAGCCACTGGCTAGCTCATGGAGTGGGCTGCAGCAGCTGACCAGTGCCGATCTCCAGCCTCTGATGGGATGAACCCAATTACCTCAGTTAGAAAATCACGAAATCACCGGTCTTCTGTGTCGCTGGCGCTGGGAGTTGAAGACTGGAGCTGCTCCTATTCGGCCATCTTGCTCCGCCCCTAAAATATACACTTTTTTAATCCACTCATTCATTGATGGGCATTGGGGCTTGTTCCATTTTTTTGTTTTTGCAATTGTGAATTATGCTCCTATAAACATGTGTATGCAAGCATCTTTTTTGTATAATGACTGTTTTTCCTCTGGGTAAATACCCAGGAATGGGATTGCTGTATCAAATTATAGCCTACTTTTAATTCTTTAAGGAATCTCCACACGGTTTTTCATACCGGTTACGTTAGTTTACATTCTCTCCAACTCTGTAAAAGTTTTTTTTTCTTTTCAACACATCCATGCCAACATCTATTATTTTTGGATTTTTTGATTATGGTGATTCTTGCAGGAGTAAGGTATTATCGCATTGTGGTTTTGATTTGCATTTCTCTGACAATAAGCGATGTTGCACACTTTTTCACATGTTTGTTGGCTATTTGAATATCTTCTTTGGAGAATTGTCTATTTTCTTTATTATTATACTTCAAGTTCTAGGGTACATGTGCACAACATGCAGGTTTGTTACATATGTATACATGTGCCATGTTGGTGGGCGGCACCCATTCACTTGTCATTGACATTAGGTATATCTCCTAATGCTATCCCTCCCCCATTCCCCTTCCACAATAGGCCCCTGTGTGTGATGTTCCCCTTCCTGTGTCCAAGTGATCTCATTGTTCAATTCCCACCTATGAGTGAGCACATGTGGTGTTTGGTTTTCTGTTCTTGTGATAGTTCGCTGAGAATGATGGTTTCCAACTACAACCATGTCCCCACAAAGGACACGAACTCATCCTTTTTTATGGCTGCATAGTATTCCATGGTGTATATGTGCCACATTGTCTTAATCCAGTCTGTCACTGATGATTGATTCATCAGACTTGGGTTGATTCCAAGTCTTTGCTATTGTGAATAGTGCCCCAATAAACATATGCGTGCATGTGTCTTTATATCAGCATGATTTATAATCCTTTGGGTATATCCCCAGTAATGGATGGCAGGGTCAAATGGTATTTCTAGTTCTAGATCCTTGAGGAATCGCCACACTGTGTTCCACAATGGTTGAACTAATCTACAATCCCACCAACAGTGTAAAAGTGTTCCTATTTCTCCACATCCTCTCCAGCACCTGTTGTTTCCTGACTTTTTAATGATAGCCATTCTAACTGGTGTGAGATGGTATCTCATTGTGGTTTTGATTTGCATTTCTCTGATGGCCAGTGATGATGAGCATTTTTTCATGTGTCCGTTGGCCATATGAATGTCTTCTTTTGAGAAGTGTCTTTTCATATCCTTTGCCCACTTTTTGATGGGATTGTTTGTTTTTTTCTTGTAAATTGGATTGAGTTCTTTGTAGGTAGTGGATATTAGCCCTTTGTCAGATGAGTAGATTGCAAAAATTTTCTCCCATTCTGTAGGTTGCCTGTTCACTCTGATGGTAGTTTCTTTTGCTGTGCAGAAGCTCTTTAGTTTAATTAGATCCCATTTGTCACTTTTGGCTTTTGTTGCCATTGCTTTTGGTGTTTTAGACATGAAGTCCTTGCCCATGCCTATGTCCTGAATGGTATTTACCTAGGTTTTCTTCTAGGGTTTTTATGGTTTTAGGTCTAACATTTAAGTCACTAATACATCTTGAATTAATTTTCGTATAAGGAGTAAGGAAAGGATCCAGTTTCAGCTTTCTACTTAAGGCTAGCCAATTTTCCCAGCACCATTTATTAAATAAGGAATTCTTTCCCCATTTCTTGTTTTTGTCAGGTTTGTCAAATGTCAGATGGCTGTAGATGTTTGATATTATTTCTGAGGGCTCTGTTCTGTTTCATTGGTCTATATCTCTGTTTTGGTAACAGTACCATGCTGTTTTGGTTACTGTAGCCTTGTAGTATAGTTTGAAGTCAGGAAATGTGATGCCTCCAGCTTTGTTCTTTTGGCTTAGAATTGTCTTGGTAATGTGGGGTTTTTTTTGATTCCATATGAACTTTAAAGCAGTTTTTTTCCAATTCTGTGAAAAAAGTCATTGATACCTTAATGGGGATGGCTTTGAATCTACCTTGGGCAGTATGGTCATTTTTATGATATTGATTCTTCCTATCCATGAGCATGTTATGTTCTTCCATTTGTTTGTGTCCTCTTTTATTTCACTGAGCAGTGGTTTGTAGTTCTCCTTGAAGCAGTCCTTCACATCCCTTGTAATTGGATTCCTAGGTATTTTATTCTCCTTGAAGCAATTGTGAATGGGAGTTCATTCATGATTTGGATCTCTGTTTGTCTTTTATTGGTATATAAGAATGCTTTTGATTTTTGCACATTGATTTTGTATCCTGAGACTTTGCTGAAGTGGCTTATCAGATTAAGGAGATTTTGGGCTGAGATGTTGTGATTTTCTAAATATACAGTCATGTCATCTGCAAACAGGGACAATTTGACTTCTTCTTTTCCTAAATGAATACCCTTGATTTCTTTCTCTTGCCTGATTGCCCTAGCCAGAATTTCCAACACTATGTTGAATAGGAGTGGTGAGAGAGGGCATCCCTGTCTTGTGCCAGTTTTCAAAGGGAATGCTTCCAGGTTTTGCCCATTCAGCATGATATTGGCTGTGGGTTTGTCATAAATAGCTCTTATTATTTTGAGATACATTTCATCAATACCGAATTTATTGAGAATGTTTAGCATGAAGGGCTGTTGAATTTTGTCAAAGGCCTTTTCTGCATCTATTGAGATAATCATGTGGTTTTTGTCTTTGGTTCTGTTTCTATGCTGGATTACATTTATTGATTTGTGTATGTTGAACCAGCCTTGCATCCCAGGGATGAAGCCCACTTGATCATGGTGGATAAGCTTTTTGATGTGCTGCTGAACCCAGTTTGCCAGTATTTTATTGAGGATTTTTGCATCGATGTTCATCAGGGATATTGGTCTAAAATTCTCTTTTTTTGTTGTGTCTCTGTCAGGCTTTGGTATCAGGATGATGCTGGCCTCATAAAATGAGTTAGGGAGGATTCCCTCTTTTTCTATTGATTGGAATAGTTTCAGAAGGAATGGCACCAGCTCCTCCTTGTACCTCTGGTAGAATTTGGCTGTGAATCCATCTGGTCCTGGACTTTTTTGGTTGGTAGGCTATTAATTATTGCCTCAGTTTCAGAGCCTGCTGTTGGTCTATTCAGGGATTCAACTTCTTCCTGGTTTAGTCTTGGGAGAGTGTAAATGTCCAGAAATTTATCAATTTCTTCTAGGTTTTCTAGTTTATTTGCGTAGAGGTGTTTATACTATTCTCTGATGGTAGTTTGTATTTCTGTGGGGTTGGTGCTGATATCCCCTTTATCATTTTTTATTGCATCTATTTGGTTCTTCTCTCTTTTCTTCTTTATTATTAGTCTTGCTAGAGGTCTATCAATTTTGTTGATCTTTTAAAAAAACCAGCTCCTGGATTCATTCATTTTTTGAAGGGCTTTTTGTGTCTCCTTGTCCTTCAATTCTGCTCTGTTCTTGGTTATTTCTTGTCTTCTGCTAGTTTTTGAATGTGTTTGCTCTTGCTTCTCTAGTTCTTTTAATTGTGATGTTAAGGTGTCAATTTTAGATCTTTCCTGCTTTCTCTTGTGAGCACTTAGTGCTATAAATTTTCCTCTACACACTGCTTTAAATGTGTCCCAGAGATTCTGGTATGTTGTATCTTTGTTCTCATTGGTTTCAGAGAACATCTTTATTTCTGCCTTCATTTCGTTATGTACCCAGTAGTCATTCAAGAGCAGGTTGTTCAGTTTCCATGTAGTTGAGTGGTTTTGATTGAGTTTCTTAGTCCTGAGTTCTAGTTTGATTGCACTGTGGTCTGTGAGACAGTTTGTTATAATTTCTGTAATTTTACATTTGCTGAGGAGTGCTTTACTTCCAACTGTGTGGTGAATTTTGGAATAAGTGCGATGTGGTGCTGAGAAAAATATATATCCTGTTGATTTGGGGTGGAGAGTTCTGTAGATGTCTATTAGGTCCACTTGGTGCAGAGTTGAGTTCAATTCCTGGATATCCTTGTTAACTTTCTGTCTCGTTGATCTGTCTAATGTTGACAGCGGGATGTTAAAGTCTCCCATTATTATTGATTGGGAGTCTAAGTCTCTTTGTAAGTCTCTAAGGACTTGCTTTATGAATCTGGGTGCTCCTGTATTGGGTGCATATATATTTAGGATAGTTAGCTCTTCCTGTTGAATTGATCCCTTTACCATTATGTAATGGCCTTCTTTGTCTCTTTTGATGTTTGTTGATTTAAAGTCTGCTTTATCAGAGACTAGGATGGCAACCCCTGCCTTTTTTTTGTTTTCCATTTGCTTGGTAGATCTTCCTTCATTCCTTTATTTTGAGCCTATATGTGTCTCTGCATGTGACATGTGTCTCCAGAATACAGCAAACTGATGGGTCTTGACTCTTTATCCAATTTGCCAGTCTGTGTCTTTTAATTGGACCATTTAGTCCATTTACATTTTAGGTTAATATTGTTATGTGTGAACTTAATCCTAATTATGATATTAGCTGGTTATTTTGCTCATTAGTTGATGCAGTTTCTTTCTAGCTTCGATGGTCTTTATATTTTGGCATGTTTTTGCAATGGCTGGTACCTGTTGTTCCTTTCCATGTTTAGTGCTTCCTCAGGATCTCTTGTAGGGCAGGCCTGGTGGTGACAAAATCTCTAAGCATTTGCTTGTCTGTAAAGGATTTTATTTCTCCTTCACTTATGGAACTTAGTTTGGCTAGATATGAAATTCTGGGTTGAAAATTCTTTTCTTTAAGAATGTTGAATATTGGCCCCCACTCTCTTCTGGCTTGTAGAGTTTCTGCTGAGAGATTTGCTGTTAGTCTGATGGGCTTCCCTTTGTGGATAACCCGACCTTTCTCTCTGGCTGCCCTTAGGATTTTTTTCCTTCATTTCAACTTTGCTGAATCTGACAATTTTGTTTCTTGGAGTTGCTCTTCTCGAGGATTATCTTTGTGGCATTCTCTGTATTTCCTGAATCTGAATGTTGGCCCGCCTTGCCAGGTTGGGGAAGTTATCCTGGATAATATCCTGCAAAGTGTTTTCCAACTTAGTCCTATTCTCCCCGTCACTTTCTGGCACACCAATCAGACATAGATTTGGTCTTTTCACATAATCCTATATTTCTTGGAGGCTTTGTTCATTTCTTTTTACTCTTTTTTCTCTAAACTTCTCTTCTCACTTCATTTCATACATTTGATCTTCAATCACTGATACTCTTTCTTCCAGTTGATCGAGTCGGTTACTGAAGCTTGTGCATTTGTCATGTAGTCCTCGTGTCACGGTTTTCATCTCTGTCAGTTCTTTTATGGACTTCTCTGCATTGGTTATTCTAGTTATCCATTCTTCCATTCTTTGTTCAAGGTTTTTAGTTTCTTTGTGCTGGGTACATAGTTCCTCCTTTTGCTCTGAGAAGTTTGATGGACTGATGACTTCTTCTCTCAGCTTGTCAAAGTCATTCTCCGTCCAGCTTTGTTCCATTGCTGGCGATTAGCTGCATTCCTTTGGAGGGAGAGATGCGCTCTGATTTTTTTGAATTTCCAGCTTTTCTACACTGCTTTTTCCCCATCTTTGTGGTCTTTGTGGTTTTATCTGCCTTTGGTCTTTGATGACGGTGATATACTGATGGGGTTTTGTTGTGGGTGTCCTTTCTGTTTGTTAGTTTCCCTTCTAACACTCAGGACCCTCAGCTGCAGTTCTGTTGGAGTTTGCTTGAGGTCCACTCCAGACCCTGTTTGCCTGGGTATCAGCAGTGGAGGCTGCAGAAGATAGAATATTGCTGAACAGTAAGTGTTGCTGTCTGATTCTTGCTCTGGAAGCTTTGTCTCAGAGGTGTACCCAGCCGTGTGAGATGTGAGGTGGCAGTCTGCACCTAGTGGGGGATGTCTCCCAGTTAGGCTACTCAGGTAGGCAGTCTGTCCATTCTCAGATCTCAACCTCCATGCTGGGAGAACCACTGCTATCTTCAAACTCAGACAGAGACTCGAGTAGGCAGTCTGTCCGTTCTCAGATCTCAACCTCCATGCTGGGAGAACCACTGCTATCTTCAAACTGTCAGACAGAGACATTTACATAGGCAGAGGTTTCTTCTGCTTTTTGTTTAGCTATGCCCTGTCCCCAGAGGTGGAGTCTACAGAGGCAGGCAGGCCTCCTTGAGCTGCAGTGGGCTCCATCCCGTTGAGCTTCTTGGTGACTTGGTTTACCTACTTAAGCCTCAGCAATGGTGGGCACCACCCCCTCAGCCTCTCTGCCACCTTGCAGTTAGATCTCAGACTGCTGTGTTAGCAATGAGGGAGGCTCCATGGGTGTGGGACCCTCTGGGCCAGGCGTGGGTTATAATCTCCTGGTGTTGCATTTCTTAAGATCTTTGGTAAAGTGTAGTATTAGGGTGGTAGTTACCCGATTTTCCAGGTGTTGTGTGTCTCAGTACCCCTTGGCTAGGAAAAGGAATTCCCTTCCCCCTTGCACTTACCAGGTGAGGCGATGCCTCACCCTGCTTTAGCTCTCGCTAGTTGGGCTGCACCCAGTGACCAGCACTGACTGTCCGACATGCCCCAGTGAGATGAACCGGGTACCTCCATTGAAAATGCAGAAATCACCCATCTTCTCTGTTGCTCACGCTGAGAGCTGGAGACTGGAGCTGTTCCTATTCGGCCATGGAGAATTGTCTATTCATGTTTTTGGCCCAATTTTTGATAGGATTTCTTTTCTCTTGCTGATTTGTTTGAGTTCCTTGTAGATTCTGGAAACTAGTCCTTTCTTGGAAAGTATGGCTTGCGAATATTTTCTCCCACTCTGTGGGTTCTGTTTACTCTGCAGATTATTTCTTTTGCTGCACAGAAGCTTTTTAGTTTAATTAAGTCCCATCTATTTATCTTTGTTTCTGTTGCATTTGCTTTTGCATTCTTTCTTATAAAGTCTTTGCCTAAGCCAAGGTCTAGAAGAGTTTTTTCAATGTTATCTACTAGAATTTTTATGGTTTCAGGTCTTAGATTGAAGTCTTTGATCCATCTTGAGTTGATTTTTGTATAGGGTGAGAGATGAGGATCCAGGTTCATTCTTCTTCACGTGGCTTCCCAATTGGTTGAATAAGGTGTAATTTCCTCACTTTATGTTTTAGCTTGCTTTTTGAAAGATCTGTTGACTGTAAGTATTTGGCTTTATTTCTTAGTTCTCTATTCTATTCCATTGGTCTATATGCCTATTTTTATACGAGTATCATGCTGTTTCAGTGACTATGACCTTATATATAGTTTGAAGTCGGGTAATGTGATGCCTCCAGATTTGTTATTTTTCCTTAGTCTTGCTTTGGCGATGTGGGCTCTTTTTTGGTTCCACATAAATTTTAGAATTTGTTTTTCCAGTTCGGTGAAGAATGATGGTGATATCTTGATGGGAACTACATTGAATTTGTGGATTGATTTTGGCAGTATGGTCATTTTCACAATATTCAGTCTACTCATCCATAAGGATGAGATGTGTTTGTGTCATTTATGATTTCTTTCAACAGTGTTTTGTAGTTTTCCTTGTAGAGGCCATTCACGTCCTAGTTTAGCTGTATTTTTAAGTATTTTATTTTTTTTGCAGTTTTTTTTAAATTTATTTATTATTATTATACTTTAAAATTTGTAGAGGTACATGTGTGCATAGCGTGCAGGTTTGCGTTACATATGTATACTTGTGCCATGTTGTGCTGCGCCCATCAGCTGCGTCACAAATCAGGTATAACTCCCCAGGCCTCCCCTCCCGCTCCCCCTCCCCATGTTAGGCCCTGGTGTGTGTTCCCTTCCTGAGTCAAGTGATCTCATTGTTCAGTTCCCACCTATGAGTGAGAACATTGCAGTGTTTGGTTTTGTTCTTGTGATGGTTGCTAGAATGATGGTTTCCAGCTGCATCCATGTCCCTAAAGGTTCAAACTCATCCTTTTATAGCTGCATAGTATTCCATGGTGTATATGTGCCACGTTTTCTTAATCCAATCTGTCACTGATGGACATTTGGGTTGATTCCAAGTCTTTGCTATTATTGTGAATGGTGTAATAAACATGCGTGTGCATGTCTTTTATGGCAGCACAATTTGGCTGGTATGTCTGATAATGGGATAGCTGGGTCATATAATACATCGATTCTAGATCGCCTTGAGGAATACATCATACTGTTTTCCATAATGGTTGAACTGATTTACAATCCACCAACAGTGTAAAGAAGCGTTCCTATTTCTCCACATCCTCTCAGCACCTGTGTTTCCCTGACTTTTTAATGATACCATTCTAACTGGTGTGAGATGGTATCTCATTGTGGTTTTTGATTAGCATTTCTCTGTGTGGCTGGCGGTGATGATGAGCATTTTTTCATGTGTCTGTTGGCTGTATGAATGTCTTCTTTTGAGAAATGTCTGTTAAATCCTTTGCCCACTTTTGATGGGGTTGTTTGTTTTTCTTGTAAATTTGTTTGAGTTCCCTAATGCACAGCAGAGTGGATAGCCCTTTTTTCAGATGAGTAGATTGCAAAATTTTCTCCCATTCTGTAGGTCCGCCTGTTCACTCTGATGGTAGTTTCTTTTGCTGTACTGACTCTTTAGTTTAATGAGATCCCATTTGTCAATTTTGGCTTTTTGCTGCTGATTGTTTTGGTGTTTAGACGCTTGTAAGTCTTGCCCATGCCTATGTCCTGAATGGTACTACCTAGAGTTTTCCTCTAAGTTTTTTTTATGGTGATCCTAACATTTAAGTCTCTAATCCATCTTGAATTAATTTTAAATTATAGGAGTAAGGAAAAGTCCAGTTTCAGCTTTTCCACTTATGGTAATAGTTTTCCCAGCACCATTTAACTAAATATAGAGTCCTTTCCCCCATTTCTTGTTCTCTCAGGTTTGTCAAGATCGGATGGCTGTGAATTGTGTGTTGTTATTATTTCTGAGGACTCTGTTTCTGTTCCCATTGGTCTATAATACTCTGTTTTGGTACCAGTGATACCATGCTGTTTTGCCTGGCTGTAGCCTTGTATAGTTTGAAGTCAGATGGCGTGATGCCTCAGCTTTGTTCTTTTGACCTTGGGATTTGTCTTGGAGATGCGGGCTCTTTTTTGATTCCATATGAACTTTAAAGTATTTTTCCAATTCTGTGAAGAAACTCATTGGTGGCTTGATGGGGATGGCATTGAATACTATAAATTACCTTGGGCAGTATGGCCATTTTCGATACTCTATTTCTATCCATGAGCATGGTATGTTCTTCTTCCATTTGTTTGTGTCTCTTTTATTTCGACAGTGTTTGTAGTTCTGCCAGAGGGTCCTTTACATCCCTTATGTAAGTTGGATTCCTAGGTATTGATTCTCTTTGAAGCAGTGTGAATGGAAGTTCATTCCCAGTTGGCTCTGATGTTTGTCACAATTACTTTGAATTGTATAAGAATACTTGTGATTTTTGCACATTAATTTTGTATCCTGAGACTTTGCTGAAGTTGCTTACATCAGCTTAAGGAGATTTTGGGCTGAGAAAATGAAGTTTCTAAATACAATCATGTCATCTGCAAAGGAAGGGGACAATTTGACTTCTTCTTTCCTAACTGAATACCCTGATTTCTTTCTCTTGCCTAGTACTTCAGAACTACTATGTTGAATAGGAGTGGTGAGAGAGGGCATCACAATGTATTGCCAGTTTCAAGGGAATTTTTCCAGTTTTCCCATTCAGTATGATATTGGCTGTGGGTTTAAATAGCTCTTATTATTTTGAGAATTATACGTTCCATCAATACCGAATTTATTGAGCATTTTGCTTGTGAGCTGTTGAATTTTGTCAAAGCCTTTTTCTGTATCTATTGAGATAATCATGGTTCTTGTCTTCTTTGGTTCTGTTTTATGTAGTTACATTTATTGATTTGGTAACATGTTGAACCAGCCTTGCATCCAGGGGATGAAGCCCATGATCATGTGGTGGATAAACTTTGATGTGCTGCTGAACCCAGTTTGCCCGAGTAATTTTGTTGGGGATTTTTGCATCCAATGTTCATCAGGATGTTGAAGTCTAAGAATTCTCTTTTTTCAGTAGCGAAAATGTCTCTACCAGGCTTTGAGTATCAGGATGATGTTGGCCTCAGAAATAGAGTTAGGGAGGATTCCTCTTTTTTTCTATTGATTGGAACTTCAGAAGGAGATGGTATAACTCCTCCTTGTATACCTCTGGTAGAATTCAACGTAGATCCATCTGGTCCTGGACTTTTTTTGGTTGGTAGGCTAAATATTTGCCCTCCAATTTCAGAAGCGTGCTATTGGTCTATTCAGGGATTCCACTTCTTCCTGGTTTAGTCTTGGGAAGAGTGTAAGTGTCAAATTGTCATTTCTTCTAGGTGCAAAGTTTATTGTTGGTAGAGGTGTTTATAGTATTCTCTGATGGTAGTTTGTATTTCTGTGTGGAGATTACGATTGGTGATATCCCCTTTATCATTTTTATTGCATCTCTTTGATTCTTCTTTTCTTTTCTTCTTTTATTAGTCTTGCTAGCGGTCTGTGTCAATTTTGTTGATCTTTTCAAAAACCAACTCCTGGATTCATTGATGATTTTTGGGTTTTTGTGTCTCTATCTCCTTCCAGTTCTGCTCTGATCTTAGTTATTTCTTGTCTTCTGCTTTCGAATGTGTTTGCTCTTGCTTCTCTAGTTCTTTTAATTGCGCGTGTTAGAGTGTCAATGAATTTTAGATCTTTCCTGCTTTCTCTTGTGGGCATTTGGTGCTATAAGTTCCCTCACACTGCTTTAAATGTGTCCCAGAGATTCTGGTATGTTGTATCTTTGTTCTCATTGGTTTCAAAGAACATCTTTTATTTCTGCCTTCATTTAGTTATGTACCCAGTAGTCATTCGGGAACGGAGTTGTTCAGTTTCCATGTAGTTGGCGGTTTGATTGAGTTTCTTGTCCTGAGTTCGGATTTGATTGCACTGTGGTCTGAGAGACAGTTTGTTATAATTTCTGTTCTTGTTGTTTGCTGAGGGAGTGCCTTCCAATTACATGGTCAGAATTTTGGAGTAAAGAGTACAGTAAACAGATTGGCACAGAGAAAGAATGTAAGCCTAATATTCCTCAATTTGGATTTAGAGGGTTGGAAGTTCCTATAGATGTCCTATTAGGTCCTGCTTGCTGCAGAGATGAGTTTAATTCCTGGATATCCTTGCTTTCTGTCTCATTGATCTGTCTAATGTTGACGGTGGGTGTTAGTCTCCCATTATTATTGTATGGGAGTCTAAGTCCTCTTTGAGTCTCTAAGGACTTGCTTTTATGAATCTGGGTGCTCCCTGTGGGTGCATATATTTAGGATAGTTAAGCTCTTCCTGTTAGAGATTAGTCCCTTTACCATTATGTGGCCTTCTTTGTCTCTTTTACCCAGTCTTTGATGGTTTTAAAAGTCTAGTTTTTATCCAAGACCCCCTGGATTACCAGCCCTGCTTTTTTGTTCCTCCATTTTAGCGATGGAAATCTTCCCTCCATCCCTTTAAATTTTGGAGCCTAGCATATGTCTCTCATTGGAATCGGGTCTCCTGAATGCACAGCGACAGTTGATGGATCTTGACTCTTTATCCAGTTTGCCAGTCTGTGTCATTGGAGCATTTGATCCATTTACGACCATAAGGTTAAGATTGTTGCTTGTGAATCCCTGCCATTATGATATTAACTGTATAGTTATTATTTTGCTTTCGTTAGTTGATGCAGTTTCTTCCCCATCGTTGAAGCTGGTACCGATTGTTCACTTCCATGTTGAGTGCTTCCTTCAAGGGTCTTATGAAAATGCAAAGGCTAGTGGTAATAAAATCTCTAAACATTGCTTAATCTATAAAGTTATATTCTCCTTCCATAGAAGCAGTTTAGCTGGATATTAATTCCTGGGTTTAAATTCTTTTCTTTAGAATAATTTAGATATTAGCCTCTCTTCTAGCTTGTAAGAGTTTCTGCGAGATCTGCTATGAGTCCTGATGGAGAAAGCTGTTGTAGGTAGCAACCTTTCTCTGGCTGCCCTTAAGATTTTTCCTTCATTTCAGCTTTGGTGAACCTGGCAATTATGTGTGTCTTGGAGTTGCTTCGAGGAGGTATCTTTGTGGCGTTCTCTGTATTTCCTGGATTTGAATGTTGGCCTGCCCTACACTAGGTTGGGGAAGTTCCTGGATGATATCCTGAAGGAATTGTTTTCAACTTGGTTCCATTTCCCCCTCTCACTTTCAGGCACCCCAATCAGGCGTGAATTTGGTCTTTTTACATAATCCATACTTCTTGCAGGCTTTGTTCATTTTCTTTTCTTCTTTTTTCTTTAGAGTTCTCTTCTGGCTTCATTTCATTCATTTTGATCCTCAATGCTGAAACTGTCTCTTCCAGTTATTCGACTCAGTAGTTACTGAAGCTTGTGTGCATTTGTCGCGTATTTCGTGTCATGGTTTTCATCTCTTTCATTTACGTTTAGGACCTTCTCTGCCATTAATTACTCTAGCCGATTCTTCCACTTTTCAAGATTTTAGTTTTTCTGGCTGGAGTGCGTAATTCCTCCTTTAGCTCTGAAATTTGATGGACTGAAGCCTTCTTCTCTCATCTGCTCCAGAGTCATTCTCCGTCCAGCTTTGATCCGTTGCTGTGATGACTGTCGCTCCGCTTTGCGAGGATGCCTCTTATTTTTTGAAGATTTCCAGCTTTTCTGCCCTGCTTTTTCCCATCTTTGTGGTTTTATCTGCCTCTGGTCTTTGATGATGATGGTGATGTACTGATGAGGAGGGTTTTGGTGGAATGTCGCTTTCCTGTTTGATAGTTTTCCTTCTACAGTCCCTCAGCTGCGCGGAATGCTGCTGGGGTAGCGGCGATCGCCGGACCTGTTTTGCGCGGAAGTACATCGGCAGCAGGGCACCGGCAGGATGTGCTCGCCGTGTCGGTGGTGGGACAGCATCTGGTCAAAATCCCGTGGTTCGTCCGCTGCCTTCTTCAAAGCTGTCAGACAGAGTCGTTTGCATCTGCAGAGGCTGCTGTGTTTATAAAATACTGTGCCCTGTCCCCAGAGGTGAGTCTGCAAGCAGGCAGGTTTCATGCGGCGCATGTGAAACCCCACCAGTTGCTTGGCAGCTTTGTTCATAAGCCTCTCAGCAATGGCGGCCGCCTCCCCAGCCCTAGCTGCTGCCTTACGCCAGTAGATCGAACTGCTGTGCCAGCAATGAGGAGGCTCCGTGGTGGGACCCTCCGGCCGGGTGTGGGATTATGATCTCCTGTTGTGCCTGTTTGCTTAAAGGGTGCAGTATTGGGGTGGGAATTACCGATTTTCCAGGTGTTGTGTGCTCAGTTCCCTGGCTAGGAAAGGGATTCGCCTTCCCAGGTGAGGTGATGCCTTGCCCTGCTTCAGCTCTCGCTGGTCGGGCTGCAGCAGCTGACCAGCACCGATCGTACTGCACTCCCCAGTGAGATGAACCCAGTACCGCAGTTGAAAATGCAGAAATCACCGGTCTTCTGTGTCGCTGGCGCTGGGAGTTGGAGACTGGAGCTGTTCCTATTCGGCCATCTTTTTTTTTTTGCAGTTATTGTAAAATGGGTTGAGTTCTTGATTTCTCAACTTTATCATTGTTGGTGTATAGCAGTGCTACTGATTTGTGCAGATTAATTTTGCATCCTGAAACTTTGCTAAATTAATTTACTAGTTCTAGGAGCTTTTTGGATGAGTCTTTAGGATTTTCTAGGTATACAATTATGTCATCAGCAAACAGAAACAGTTTTACTTTCTATTCACTGATTTGGATACCCTTTATTTCTTTCTCTTGTCTGATTGCTCTGGCTAGGACTTCCAGTAATATGATTGAAGAGAAGTGGTGAAAGTGGACATTGTCAAGGAGAATGCTTTCAACCTTTCCCTGTTCAGTATAATGTTGACTGTCAGTTTGTCATAGATGGTTTTTATTACCTTAAGGTATGTCTCTCTTATGCCTATTTTGCTGAGGCTTTTAATCATAAAAGAATGTTGGGTCTTATCAAATGCTTTTTCTACATCTATTGAGATGATTACGTGGTTTTTATTTTAAATTCTGTATCTGATGTATCATATTTATTGACTTGCATATGTAAACCTATATCTGCATATCTGGTGTGAAACCCACTTGAGCATGGTGTATTATTTTTTGCTATGCTATTGGATTCTGTTAGCTAGTACTTTATTGACAACTTTTGCATTTGTGTTCATTAGGGATATTTATCTGTAGTTTTCTTTGTTTTTTATGTCTTTTCCTGGTTTTGGTATTAGGGAGATACTGGCTTCACAGAATGATTTAGCAATGATTTCCTCTTTCTCTATCTTTGGAATAGTGTCAATATGATGGTTACCAATTCTTCTTTGAATGTCTGATAGAATTCAGTTGTGAATCTGCCTGATCCTGGAATTTTTTGTTGTTGTTGATAACTTTTAAATTATCATTTCAATCTCACTGTTTGTTATGGATCTGCTGAGGGTTTCTATTTCTTTTGTTTTAATCTAGGAGGGTTGTATATTTCCATGAATGTATCTGTCTCCTCTAGGTTTTCTAGTTTATGCATGTAAAGGTGTTCATACTAGCCTTGAATCATCTTTTATCTTTCTGTGGCATTGGTTGTAATATCACCTGTTTTATTTTTATTTCTAATTGAGCTTTTTTTGATTCTCTCTCTTCTTTTCTTGGTTAATCTCACTAATGATCTATCAACTTTATTTATCTTTTCAAAGCACCAACTTTTTGTTTATTTTTTCTTCTGTATTGTTTTTTGTTGTTGTTTCAATTTCATTTAGTTCAGCTCTGATTGTGGTTATTTCTTTTCTTATACTGGGTTTGGATTTGGTTTGTTCTTGTTTCTCTAGTTCTTTGAGGTGTGGCCTTAAATTGTCTCTCTGTGTTCTTTCAAACTTTTTGATGTAGGCATGTAATGCTATGAACTTTCTTCTTATCGCTACTTTTGCTGTATCCCACAGGATTTGATATGTTGTGTCACTATTATCATTCAGTTCAAAGAGTTTTTAAATTTTCATCTTGATTTCATTGTTGACCCAGTGATCATTCAGGACCAAGTTATTTAGTTGCCATGTTTTTGCATGATTTTGGGGATTCCTTTTGGAGACTTTTTTCCAATTTTATACCACTGTGATCTGAGAGAGTACTTGATATAATTTCAATTTTCTTAAATTAGTTGAGACTTATTTTGTGATCTATCACAAAAAAACCCTTGAAGACTGTTCCATGTATATTATGTATATTCTGCATAGAACAGAATGTTTATTCTGTAGTTATTGGGTAGACTGTTCTGTAAACATCTGCTAAGTCCATTTGTTCTAGGGTGGAGTTTAAGTCCATTGTTTCTTTGTTGACTTTCTGTCTAGATTACCTGTCTAGTGCTGATAAGGGAGGAGACCACCCCTCACATTGTCTTATGCCCAATTTCTGCCTCCAAAGAGAGAAGAAGTAAAAACTAAAAGGCAGAAAAGAAATTCACAGGCAGACAGCCCAGCACCACACCCTGGGCCTGGTTAAAATCGACCCCTGACCTAACCAGTTATGTTATCTAGATTCCAGACATTGTATGGAAAAGTATTGTGAAAATCCCTGTACTGTTCTCTTCCATTCTGATTACTGGTGCATGTAACCCCCAGTCACGTACCCACTGCTTGCTCAATTGATCACGACCTTCTCACATGGACCTTCCCCCTTAGAGTTGTAAGCCCTTAAAAGGAACAGGAATTGCTCACTTGGGGAGCTTGGCTTTTGAGACACAAGTCTGCCAAGGTTCCTGGCCAAATAAAGCTCCTTCCTTCTTTAACCCAGTGTCTGAGGAGTTTTGTCTGTGGCTCATCCTGCTACACTGTCAGTGGAGTATTAAAGTCCTCCACTATTATTGTGTTGCTGTTTATCTCATTTCTTATGTCTAGTGGTAATTATTTTATAAATTTGTGAGCTCCAGTGTTAGGTCCATGTATATTTAGGATTGTGATATTTTTCTTTTGGACTAGTCCTTTTATCATTAAAGTCATGATAGGGACATTATTTTGTCTTCTTTAACTGCTCTTTGTCTTCTTTAACTGCTGTTGCTTTAAAGTCTGTTTTGTCTGATATAAAAATAGCTACTCCTGCTTACTTTTGGTGTACATTTGCATGAAATATCTTTTTCTACCTCTTTACCATAAGTGTATTTGAATTCTTATGTGTCAGGTGAGTCTCTTGAAGAGAGCAGACACTTGTTTGGTGAATTCTTTTCCATTCTGCAATTCTGTGTCTGTTAAGTGGAGCATCTAGGCCATTTACATTCAATGTTAGTATTGAGATGTGAGATACTATTCTAGTCATCCTACTATTTTTTGCCTGAATGCCTTGGTTTCTTTTCATTGTGTTGTCGTTTTATAGGTCCTGTGAGATTTATGCTTTAAGGAGATTATATTTTGATGTATTTTGAGGATTCGTTACAAGATTTAGAGTTATTTTAAAGCAGTTCTTGTAGTGCTGGCTTGGTAGTGGCAAATTCTCTCAACATTTGTGAGAAAAAGATGGTATCTTTCCTTTATTTATGAATGTTAGACGGGATACTAAATAGTACCTCAATTCCTTCTAGCTTGTAGGATTTCTGCTGAGAAATCTGCTGTTCATTTGATAGGTTTTCCTTTCTAGGTCACCTGATGCTTTTGCCTCACAGCTCTTAAGATTCTTTCCTTCAGCTCAACTTTAGATAATCTGATGACTATGTGCCAAGGGGGTGATATTTTTGCAATGAATTTCCCAGGTTTTCTTTGCACTTCTTGTATTTGGATGTCTAGATATCTAGCAAGGCCAGAGAAGTTTTCTTTGATTATTCCATTAAATATATTTTCCAAAATTTTAGATTTATCTTCTTCCTTGGGAACACTAATTATTCTTAAGTTTGGTCATTTAACATAATGCCAAACTTTTTGGAAGCTTTGTTCCTTATTTATTTATTTACTTATTATTATTATTTTGCTTTTGTTGGATTTGGCTAATTCAAAAGCCTTGTCTTCTAGCTCTGAAGTTCTTTCAGGTACTTGTTTGATTCTATTGCTGAGAATTTCCAGTGCATTTTCTATTTCTTTAAGTGTGTCTTTGATATCCAGAATTTGTCATTGTTTTTATTTATGCTGTCTAGTTCACTGGAGATTTTTCCATTCATATCCAATACAATTTTTTAAAAAAATTTAAGTTGTACTTCACCTTTCTCTGGTGTCTCCTTGATTAGCTTAATAATCAACCTTCTGAATTCTTTTTCTGGCAATTCAAAGATTTCATCTTAGTTTGGATCCATTGCTGGTGAGCTACTGTGATCTTTTGGGGGTGTTGAAGAACCTTGTTTTTTTCATATTAACAGAATTGATTTTCTGGTTCCTTCTCACTTGGGAAGACTATTTCAGAGGCAAGATCTGGGACTCAAGGGCTCTTGTTCAGATTCTTTTGTCCCACAGGGTGCTCCCTTGATGTGGTGCTCTCTCCCTTCCCCTAGGGATGGGGCTTCCTGAGAGCCAGACTGCAGTAATTGCTATTTATCTTCTGGATCTAGCCAGCCAGCAGAGCTATGGGGCTCTGGGCTGATACTGAGGAGCGTCTGCAAAGAGTGCTGTGATGTGATCCTTCTTCAGGTCTCTTAGCTGTAGATACCAGCACCTGCTCCAGTGGAGGTATCAGGGGGAGAGAAGTAGAGTCTGTGAGGGTCCTTGGTTGTATTTTTGTTAAGAGCGCTGGTTTTGTGTTGGTTGGCCTCTAACCAGAAGGTGGCGCTTTCAAGAGCACATCAGCTGTAGTAGATTATGACCTTTGTCTTTAGCTACCAGGGTGGGTAGAGAAAGACCGTCAGGTGGGGGCAGGATTAGGCGTGTCTGAGCTCAGACTCTTCTTGGGCAAGGCTTGCTGCGGCTGCTGTGGGGGACGCAGGTGTGATTCCCAGGCTAATGGAGTTATGTTCCCGGGAGATTATGGCTGTCTCTGTTCTGTCACACAGGTCACCAGGGAAGTGGGTAAAAGCTGACAGCAACAGGCCTCATTCAGCTTCTATGCAGCTTGCAGCCGGAAAGGCCAGTCTCACTCCCAGCCTGCACCGACAACAGCATCAGGTTTATTTCTAGGCAGCTTGTGAGCTGAGCTGAGAACTCACTCCAGGCTACAAGCCTCACAGGTGAAAAAGGAAGCAGAAACAGTTCTTCAGCTGCCCCAGGGAGCCTGGAGTAGCAATTCACTACCTTCAAAGGGTGTGTGGATTCTCTCAGCCTTCCTGGTATGTTCCTTGGAGGAAAAGTTCATGATGTCAGTCTCCACACATTGCTCTGTCCATCTGAGTGGGAGCTGCAAATTAGCCCTGCCTCCTATCCGCCATTTTTTCCCATCACTTCTGCCGTATTGTTTAAAGCAAAATTTTTAAGGGCACTATTTGCTATTATGAAATGCTAAGCTACAAGCATATGTACGTCTTGGGGACAGGAACGCCTCCAATAAAGCATATGTGAGCAACAGTTCCACATATTAAGGTATTAGCAATATAATAAGAAATAGTGAAGTAGTCTCAGTGTCATATAACATCTTTTAATATCATGGTATCCTTGACAACATCTCCAATAGCAATAGACTGCTCAGGACATATAAATTGCTGTGTTTTAAAAATAGTTTACTGATTTTTAAAAGCTTTTATAGAACTGAGAAGTTTCCTGATGTTTTGTTGAATTGGCATTTTTCTGTAGTAAACTATGTACTTTTACTTTATATATGTCTCAATGTATTTTTAAATGATAGGAGTTTCTGATTTATAGCGTTACACTTCTCTGACCTTCATTCATATCAAAGTGAACAATGAGAAAGTGACCAGTGCTCTAAGCATGGGTCACCATTCCTGGTCAGCTGTCGGTCATCAAGAAAATGGTCATTTCAAACTGTTCTCTGGCTGCTGGAAAATGTTCTGGCTTTCCAGAGATAAACATGGAAGAAATAACTGTCTATTAAAAAATAGTAGTAACAGTCTCAATTATTTAAGAGTTTATTTCAACATATTTGGCCTTATTCTTCCTCCTACTGTTCATATATTGGTCAACAGCTATATATTGGTATTAGTTATGTAAATACTGAAAGTTTAATGAAATAGCAACTAGTGTCATGAATGAAAAATATTTGACTTTATGATTCATTACATTATTTGTAATTCTCTTTTTTGTATTTCCATGTAACAGTGAAGAATCCTTTTAGTCTGGCTCTCTCATTAGGCCCTGGAAGAACATATAGTAGTATAATTTTTGGAATCACTAGGTTTAAATTTAGCCAAAGAGGACTCACGTAAAATGGCCCCACCTAAATTTTTAATATATTTTGCTACTTGTCACAGGATGCTCTCAGGGCATGCACAGAAGCTTAAGATTTGGGTGAAGTAATGTATTAGCCCCTTGGGGAGATATTATAACAGAGCGGTTATGAGAGAAGATTGTCTGAGACCACCCAAAGCTTCAGTCCTGGCTGTCATACTCATTACCTATGTGTCCTTAGAAAAATTGCCTAAGCTCTCAAAGTGTTTTTTTTTTTTTTCTGCTAAAGAGAATAATAGTCACACTCACCATGTATTTTAGGATTAATTGAAACACCTGTAAATGCTTATCACCAAGACTGGCACATGGTTCATGTTCAAAAAATAGTGCTTGTAGTAGAAGTAACAATGATCATAGTCTTAATCATGATGATGATAATCATTGTTATTACTCTTTGCTTTGATCAATTATCGGGACCGTATTTTAATATGAAAATTATAACAATAATAAAATAGCTAATAATTATTATATTATTGAACACTTAATAAGTACCAGGTACTATTCTATGCATTTTCAAAGCATTATCTCATTCAATAATCAGGGGTCCCAAATGTATTATAATGAATATTCCCATTTTCAGAGGAAAACATGGAAGATAGAATAAATACACTGCCTAGGATCACAGGCGTAGTGAATGGCAAAGCCAGGATTTGTACTAAGGTGGTCTCTTTCTGAAGCACACACTCTTAAGGAACATCCAAAGAAAGCTAGAATGATTGAGATTCTGGGAGCCATGTCATGTCAAGCAGCTTACATGGAAAAAGATCTATATGACATGATTTAATGAAGTTATGTGTGCATTTGAAAATATTTGCAGAAGCAAAGAGGAGGAGGAGAATAAGTTTCTAAAGGGAACAGGGACTGTATGGCTTTATGAAGGTGGACCTTTGAGCTGGCCTTTGAAGAATGAAGAGGGATTTTAGGACAAAGTGAAGAAGGCAATTCCAAGCAAAGAGAGGGCAATGAAAAAGGCACAGATTTGAGAGTTCGTAGCATTTTCAGGACGTCAAAAATTCCCAGAACATATCTCAGAGAGTAGAACTGGGATGACAGGCAGAGGCCAGATCACTGCAGATCTTATATGCAGTACTCAGGAGGTTGTGCTTTTCTAAAGGCAGTTGTCATTGCAGGATCTTGAAAAAGGAAGTGATTGTGAAATAATTTGATTTTTAAGAAAATAATTCTGACAAGAAGTACAAAAATTTATTTCAGAGGTATAAGAAGAAATACAAGGTGATTAGTTAGAAAATACTTGCAATAATTCAGGCAAACGATAATAAGATATAGACACCAGGAATGGAAAAGAAAAAATCAGTTTAAGAAATTTAAAAGGTAGAAAAAACTGATTTGGTCTTCAGTTGGAGTAAGAGGTAATAAAAAGTTAAAATGACTCAAAAATGTCTGCTTGACGGAAAACACAAGCAAAGACTTAGGAGTGAGAATAGAAGAGGTTACCATCATGAGAAGGAAAGGCATTTTCCGAAGTTCTGCAAAGAAGCCACAGAACAAATAATATGAACTACTGTGCAGCTAATTTGGATCCAAATAAAAAGGGTCATTAACAATCCTTACCTCTACATATTACTCTTCAAGAACCCCCTTCCTCAATGTTGCATGATAGTTTTAACTTTACTTTTTCAGCAAATATTTATCAAACACTTAACTACAATTAATCCAGGGACTATGTGACATGGTGGGTATAAAACAATGACAATTAGAGAAGATGTGTGTCATCACATATTCCATAGTATAGTTGAGGAGCTGGATATTAAACTCACAGCCACTGTGACACCATGGAAATAGCTACAGTGGGATGGTTTAGCAGAGAGGATATAGTTTTTACTGTGGTATTAGGGAAAACCTTCCTGAAGAAGTACATTAAAACCAAAACCTGAATTTTATCATGTTGACTACCTAGCAAAATGAAAAGTATGGGGCAAGGGTTTTCCCAATAGAGTGATGAGAGACTGCAAGGCTCTGAGGCAAGAAGATGACTGCGTTATTCAGAGTCTGAAAAGCAGCCAGGGTGTTGTTCCCGTCTCTTCTACTAGATCGTAGGTTCCTTCAGCAGAAGAGCCAAAGGCTGATATCTGAGTCTTACTACCCCAGCTCTCCATTTGAGGCATCTGTATGTTTCTGGAATTTAAGTGGGGTAAACAGGGAGAGAAGGAAAATTTCATTTTGAGTAAAGAAAGGGAAAGGTGGTTTTTAGACACAAAATAGGCCAACTTCACAGTTTTATTTAGGCTCAATGTCTCTCTAGCTGTAGGGGAAAGAGGTTCCTATACCCTTCTTTCAAATTGAGGTCACTCTTTCAACCTGACATATTTTGCACCAACTAGTTTAGTAGGTTATTATCAGTATATATAATATAATTTAATAGAATAGAATAGAGAATATAAAGTTGAAAAGAATAGAATAGAGAATATAAAGTTGTATCACACATAGTAATGATATTTAATTTACATTTTTCTTTCATTATGTATTACATATGAATACATATTTTACATATACAGAGTAATATATTTAGGTGTGTATGTATTAGTTTGTAATTACATAAAATATTTTTATATGGATTATGTACATAAAGTATTTTTATATGGATTATGATCAAAAGTTGAAAAGCCAATCAAATGGATGTAAACCATTCTCTCAGTATATGCAGTGATAGAATAACTTCAATAAAGAGTGTGTGCCTCAAGACAAAGATGCCCTGTCTCACTACTCCTATTCAACATAGTATTGGAAGTCCCGGCCAGGGCAATCAGGCAAAAGAAAGAAATAAAGGGCATCCAAATAGGAAGAGAGGAAATCAAGTGATTCCTGTTTGCAGACAACATGATCCTATATCTAGAAAACCCAATAGTCTCAGCCCAAAGGCTTCTTAAGCTGATAAAAAGCTTCAGCAAAGTCTCAGGATATAAAACCAATGTTTAAAAATCGCTAGCATTCCTAAACATCAACAGTCAAGCTGAGAGTCAAATCAGGAATGAACTCCCATTCACATGGCCACAAAAAGAATAAAATGCCTAAGAATACAACTAACTAGGAGGTGAAATATCTCTACAAGTAGAACTACAAGCCACTGCTCAAATAAATCAGAAATGACACAAACAAATGGAAAAACATTCCATGCTCATGGATAGAAAAAATCAGTATCATTAAAATGGCCACAGTGCCTAAAGCGATCTATACATTGAATGCTATTCCTATTAAGCTACCACTGAGATTCTTCACAGAACTGGAAAAACTATTTTAAAATTTATATGGATCCAAAATGAGCCTGAATAGCCAGGGCAATCCTAAGCAAAAGGAACAAAGCTGGAGGCATCATGCTACTCAACTTCAAACAATAGTAAAGGGCAACAGTAACCAAAACAACATGCTACTGGTACAAAAACAGGCACATTGACCAATGGTACTGAATAGAGAGGCCAGAATAATACCACACACCTAAAACTATCCGATCTTCCACAAATCTGATGGAAACAATCAATAGGGAGAAGATTCCCTATTCAACAAATAGTGCTGGCATAAGTGGCTGCCCATATGCAGAAAATTTAAACTGGACCCCTTTCTTACACCATATAATAAAATTAACTCAGGATAGATTAAAGACTTAAATATAAAACCCAAAAGTATAAAAACCCTGGAAGACAACCTAGGCAATACCATTTAGGACATAGGCATGGGCAAAGTTTTCATGACAAAGACACCAAAAGCAATTGCAACAAAAGCAAAAATTGACAAATGGGATCTAATTAAATTAAAGAGCTTCTGCATAAGAAACTATCAATAGAATAAACAGACAGCCTACAGAAAGGGGAAAAAATTTTGCAAACTATGCATCCGACAAAGGTCTAGTATCTAATATCTATAAGGAACTTAAATTTATAAGAAAAAAAATCAAACAACCCCATGAAAAAGTGTGCAAAGGACACGAAAGACAGTTTTCAAAAGAAGATATACATGTGGCTAACAATTATATGGAAAAAAGCTCAACATCACTGATCACTAGAGCAATGCAAATCAAAACCACAATGAGATACCATCTCACACCAGTCATAATAGCTATAATTAAAAAGTCAAAACATCAGGGCCAGGTGCAGTGACTCATGCCTGTAATCCCAGCACTTTGGGAGTCTGAGGTGGATGGATCACGAGGTTGGGAGTTCAAGACCATCCTGACTAACATGGTGAAATCCCGACTCTACTAAAATACAAAATATTAGCCAGGTGTGGTGGTGCACACCTGTAGTCCCAGCTACTTGGGAGGCTGAGGCAGGGCAATCGCTTGAACCTGGGAGGCAGAGGTTGTAGTGAGCTGAGATCACGCCACTGCATTCCAGTCTGGTGTCAGAGCGAGGCTCCATCTCCAAAAAAAAAAAAAAAAAAAAAAAGTCAAAAAATAAGATTCTGATGAGGTTGGGGAGAAAAATGAACACTTATACACTGATGGTGGGAGTGTAAATTAGTTCAGTCATTTTTGCAAACAGTGTGGCCATTCCTCAAAGACATACAGACAGAAATACTGTTTGACCCAGCAATCCCATTACTGGGTATATACCCTATGAAATATAAAAATTTCTATTATAAAGACACATGCATGCATATGTTCATTGCAGCACTATCACAATAGAAAAGACATGGAATCAACCGAAATGTCCATCAATGTAGACTGGATAAAGAAAATTGTGGTACATATACACCATGGAATCCTATATGCAGCCATAAAAAAGAATGAGATCATGTCCTTTGCAGGGACATGGAAGGAGCTGCAGGTCATTATCCTTAACAAACTAATGCAGAAACAGAAAACCAAATACCACATGTTCTCATTTATAAGTGGGAGCTAAATGATGAGAACACATGGACATACAGAGGGAAACAAAACACGCTGGTGCCAATCAGAGGGTGGAGAGTGGGAGGAGGGAGAGGATCAGGACAAATAACAATAGGTACTAGGCTTAATGCCTGAAATAAGAAATAATCTGTATGACAAACCCCTATGATACAAGTTTACCTATGTAACAAATTTGCATGTGCCCCTGAACTTAAAACAAATGTTAAAAAATGTGTGCCTAAGTAGCCCACCATAATTCATTTTTTAAAAGTGTAGACAAAAGAAGAACATAAAAATAAGAAAAGGAGCATTAATGGACAGTGTCTCATGATTCTTTACTCCCCTCTACCATAAGAGTCATTTAGACTTCATATTACTAAGTTTTTTTATGAGCCATTAACTAGCCATCTCAACTAGATTTTCTCGGACTTTTGCCAGGTCTCCTTAATGCAAAGTGGTTCATATGGTTTGGCTGGGTCACCATCCAAATCTCATCTTGAAATGTAGTTCCCATAATCCCCATGTGTCATGGGAAGTACCCAATGGGAGGTAATTAAATCATGGGGTCAGTTACCCTCATGATGATGTTCTTGTGGTAGTTATTGAGTTCTCAAGATATTTTATGATTTTATAAGGGGCTTTTCACCCATTTGCTCTTTACTTCTCCTTGATGACACCATGTGAAGGACATGTTTGCTTCCCCTTCCACCAAGATTGTAAGTTTCCTGAGGCTTTCCCAGCCATGCTGAACTTTGAGTCAAGCCTCTTTCCTTTATAAATTACCTAGTCTCAGGTATGTCTTTATTAGCAGCATGAGAACAGACTAATAGAGTAAATTGGTACTGGGAGTGGGGTGCTACTGTAAAGGTACCTGAAAATGTGGAAGTGACTTTGGAATTGGGTAACAGGCAGAGTTTGGAACAGTTTGTAGGGCTCAGAAGGAGAGAGGAAGATATGGGAAGGTTTGGAACTCCCTAGAGACTTGTTGAATGGCTTTGACCAAAATGCAGATAGTGATATGGACAATAAAGTCCAGGTTGAGGTGGTTTCAGATGGAAATCAGGAACTTGTTGGGAACTCGAGTAAAGGTGATTCTTGCCATGCAAAGAGACTGGCAGCATTTTTACCCTACCCTAGAGATCTGTGGAACTTTGAACTTGAGACAAATGATTTAGGGTATCTGGCAGAATAAATTTCTAAGTGGCAAAGCATTCAAGAGAAAGCAGAGCATAAAAGTTTGAAAAAACCGCACCTGATGATGCAGTAGAAAAGAAAAACCAGTTTTCTGGGGAGAAATTCAAGCTGGTAGCAGAAATTTGCATAAGTAATGAGGAACCAAATGCTAATCACCAAGACAATGGGGGAAATAGCCCCAAGGCATGTCAAGAGACCTCCATGGCTGCCCTCCCTTCACAGGCCCAGAGGCCTACGAAGGAAAAAATGATTTCCTGGGCTATTACAGGGCTCCGCTGCTGTGTGCAGCCTTGGGACTTGACGTGCTGCATCCCAGATGCTCCAGCCATGGCTAAAAGGGACCAAGGTACAGCTTGGGTTGTGGCTTCAGAGGGTGCAAGCACCAAGCCTTGGCAGCTTCCATGTGGTGTTGAGCCTGCAGGTGCACAGAAGTCAAGAGTTGAGGTTTGGGAATCTCCTAGATTTCAGAGAATGTACGGAAACACCTGGATGTCCAGGCAAGAGGTGGGCTGCAGGAGTGGAGCCCTCATGGAGAAACTCTGCTAGGGCAGTACAGAAGGGAAATGTGGGTTTGGAGCCCCTATACAGAGTCCCCACTGGGGCACTGCCTAGTGGAGCTGTGAGAAGAGTGCCACCATCCTCCAGACCCCAGAATGGTAGATCTGCTGACACCTTGCCCTGTGCACCTGGAAAAGCCCCAGACACTCAACACCAGCCATGAAAGCAGCCAGGTGGGAGTCTGTACCCTACAAAGCCACAGAGGTGGAACTTCCCAAGGCCATGGGAGCCCACCTTTTGCATCAGTGTGACCTGGATATAAGACATGGAGTCAAAAAAGATCATTTTGGAATTTTAAGGTTTAGTGACTGTCATGCTCAGTTTTGGACTCACCTGGGGCCTGTAGTCCCTTTGTTTTAGCCAATTTTTTCAATGTGGAGTGGTTGTATTTACTCAATGCCTGTACTCTGATTGTATCTAGGAAGTAATTAACTTGCTTTTTATTTTACAAGCTCATAGGTGGAAAGGACTTGCCTTGTCTCAGATAAGACTTTGGACATGGACTTTTCAGTTAATGCTGGAATGAGTAAGGACTTTGGAGGACTGTTGGAAGGACATGATTGTGTTTTGAAATGTGAGGAAATGTGGTGTGAAAAGGGCCAGGGACAGAATGATATGGTTTGGCTGTGTCCCCACCCAAATCTCATCTTGAATTGTTGTTCCCATAATCCTGACATGTCATGGGAGGGACCCAGTGAAAGGTAATTGAATCAAGGGGACAGTTACCCCCATGTTGCTGTTCTCATGATAGTGACTGAGTTCTCAGAAGATCTAGTGATTTTATAAGGAGCTTTTCCCCCTCTTGCTCTTAACTTTTCCTTGATGCCAACATGTGAAAGATATGTTTGCTTCCCCTTCCACCACAGTTGTAAGTTTCCTGAGACCTCTTCAGCCATGATGAACTTTGAGTTAATTAAGCCTCTTTCCTTTATAAATTACCCAATTTCAGGTATGTCTTTATTAGCAGTATGAGAACAGACTATTAGAGTGGTTCTTTCAGAACTGTTCTAGAACAGCCCACTCTGTTGTTCAAGGTTATTGTTTTGGTGACTGAATAAAAATGAAGAATAAGTTACTTGGAATTTGCCCAGGTAAGAAAAGAAACCTGAGTTTAATTTGTGATAAACAATGTGAACTAGAACACACTGTCAAAAATATCTTTGTTTTTCCACCACAAAAGTAGAAACAACAAAAATCGATATGATCTTTTATAGTACCATGGAGATTACAGCTTACTCAAAAATGGAAATTCAATATAGAACAAATAAATAGTAGTATTAATAAATTCCAAATATTTTATGAGTTTCCAATCAGAGTTAGATAAAGCTCAAGGTGACATTTATTTGCTTCATATTTTAGTGAGAAATTTTGATTTACTAGCTCAGACACAATTGAAAACATGCTTTCATAAAGTACTGTACAATATTTCAACTTAAAGGTGAAGTAACTTCTTATTTCTGTGCCTAAGAATAAATGAATTGTTTTAATTTCAGTCTGGAGAAAAATGAAAGTATAGATGGACAGGTTGGCATTGATAGGAGCAGGGATAGGACATTTCATCCACAGAAACAAGATGGTTGCAGTTATATGTGAGTTGGTTTATGGGTGGTCAGAATATGAAGGAGTTCCTGTTAGATTGTTTTTATTTTCCAATAAATATAAGGCAGGCTAAGGGACAGGAATTTGGAGGAGTAAATGAAGACCATAAAAGGGAGATAGATGCAAATCATCAGCGTCTATGGAGAGAAGAGGTTTAAACTGATCATTTTGGTATAAAAGAAAATATACAAAATGAGTACAATAGGATTATCTGCCATGTTGTATTTCCACTTTGATGATTTGTGTCATGACCTTAGAGTAAGATAAGTCAGCATGAGAGAGAGAAAGAAAGACAGAGAGATAGTGTGTGTGCACATGCTTGCATGCACCGTGAATATACATAACGATGTTCAGTGTTTGTGTGTAGGCATAGGGTAGACAGATAGTTAGATTTAAATAGAATTCAGGCATTTCCAGGTGAATTTAACAAGAGAAGAGTGGTTAAGGGATTTAATGGGGTATAGAAAGGAGCAATTTCAATAAAAGTCCATGGACTCTTAAGTTGGTAGAAAGAGAGAAGATGACATACATGAAAATGATTTTAATAATGTAAAACTATCACTGGATGGAAGATCGACTGAGGTCACAAAGAGTTGAAGTAGCATATTAGGTGAGCTAAACATTTAGAAGTCAGTAGAACAGACTGGAAAACAGAGTCAATATTTTGGAGATGATCTTTGGTATTGACAATGTCATGAGTGAGAACACAGCTGTGGTGGTTGAGGTAAAGTAGAGGTAAATATTAATGGAAAAAGCCACAACCCTGGCCAGTAATTATTGAGATCCGTACATATCAGGTTGATGTTGATCTTTATCTGACTTTATTCACTTTCACTGGTTCTCTGTAATCCAGATTTCTGGGAAATAGTTTTCTGCATTTTGCTCATTGTAAACATGTTTCTGTAAAGTCCAGTGTCTATATTCCAAGCTCCAAACCCAAGTTCAGATAAGTACCTTCAGTATGGACATGACTATTTTCCCATGGGCCTGTGATTTAGCACCTGCTTTCAGACATCCATGTCCATCTTGTCTAGAATAATGAATGTTTGGCATTTTCTCAACCCTGCAGCTTTTCCAGAATCCCAGTCCAAGTCTTCCTTTCTGACTTCCCACTGTTTGCTGAGATTCTATTTTGATAAAATGAGTAAAAAAGTAGTACAGAACTTCACAAAACACTATGACTTTGAGAGGTAGAGCCAGGACAGGAACAGAAAGGTATGAGATAACCCAGAATAATACAGAACTGTACAGTCAAGAAAGCAAAAGATTAAAAAAGAACACCAAATACTTCCCATAAGTGAAGCTGAGCAAGGGTAGAAGGGAAAAAAAGACTGTGTGTGTGTGTGTGTGTGTGTGTGTAAAGCCTTTGGAGAAACTTTATTTTATAGAGAAGAAAAACTAATGCACTGACAGATAAGCAACTTGTTAAAAAACAAAAAAAACTACAGTGGGACAAAGCAGGACTGAATCTCAGAAGACCTGTGTTCTTTCCCCAGCAAAACACTGTCACCCATTTGGCAACTGGAAAAAAACGCTGATATTCTTTAAAACAGCAATGCAGTAGAGTGGGGAAGAAGAAAGAAAATTCTATTGATTATGAAATAAGACACAAGTGGAAATAAAGGGGGCTTACTTAACAATAAAGGTCTTATTGAATCAAATATTCTTGAAATCATTTGAGTTTCTTCTGTGTGTAAAAACATACATTATTAGCAATTAGATGGCAATATCATTTGAGATAAGGGTTTTTGAAATAGATAATCTTGAAAGGAAATTTCAAACCCCCAAATTTATTTGCATAAATACAAATTACATGAATGGTTTTAAAAACTAATATGCATAGTATCCCATTAGAAGGATTTGCCTCACTTGGCAAATGAGATGACTGAAGTTTAGAGATGATAAGTGATTTTCATTAGGTTACTTGATATACAGAATGCTCTTATTTACAATTTTCCAGATTCAAAATAGTGCACTTAAGTACAAAACCCAGTGGAATTTCAGACTTGCCCTACAACCATTAAAAGGTAATAATCTCTAAACAAATAAATAACATTTGGGAATGTAAAAGTATGCCAAAATCTCTAAATTCTGTAGCAAAAGTATCATTTTGTCTCTTTTCTGTTTCATATTACAATGTCATATAATATATGATCATTTTAACAAAACTTAACCAAAGGCGATTAGGGAATATGTAAGTGAGTCTGCAAAAGGATTTCATACAATCTCACTCAAACAAAATAAAGCACATTGGGCCTGAAGGGAAACCTAAAGGACCCTGGAAGTAGCATAAGTAAAAGAAACAACATGCACACATACTGGCATAAGGGGCTTTTAGTAAAAATGTAGCTGTTATGGTTTTAGGCTGGTTCCAATGGCATAATGGACCTTCCAGTGTTCATGTCTTGATTGCCAGTGAAACTTGTTTTTCTTTTCTGCACCTTGATTACCTTTGATAAAAGATACTTTGGGTTATAGATGTGTCTTTGCCCAGCAGACAACATTGCTGATGCCAAAGCTTTACTAAAAGTCATTGAATACATAAATTTGAGGGGATTTAAAATGTAAAATGTAAAATTTGGAAGCAGCATTTTCCAGGAATAAGTGTTACTTTAAGCAGAGGTAATATAAAGTAGAAATGTGTTTGGGAGACAAATTCTATAATAGTGAGTCTTTTGATACAGCATCTACAATGTCAATAATATGATTATAAATTATTTTAAAGCACACAAGAAAGGACTAACTAGTCACTAACTTAAAGGAGCTAGAAAAGTCTTATCTTTTTATTAGAGAACTAATTTCCTATCATGTCATGGACTTCTACACGATATTTTAGAAATAATCTTGAGACTTTATGTTGAATTACATTTTCTATAAAACCTCAGATAGTTAATAATATCTGTTAATTTGATAAATTGTAAAGCAAAAATAGTGTTATGGAGGTATATCATGTGCAAAGTGTCCATTAATGGCCTACTTTTAAATATTAAATGTGAAATATCAATGTAAGTCATTTTAATTAAAAAATCAATGTTAATTAAGGTATTTTTATATTTATTTTTCTTCTAAATAGATTTTTATATCTATTTCTTTATTTCTCAAGTAGAAGTAAAGAATTCTGCGCTGATACACAAAGGTAAAAAATATTAGTTTACAAAAAGTTCTTCAAAAGCCTATCTTCAAACATAATTAACCTTTTTCCTTTGATTAAATGGTTGTATTTTTTTCTCTTCATAAAAACACATACAACTATCTGTGACTACATTGGTCCAAAGTATGTCATTTCAAGCAAAATCATTCTGTTTCACAATTAGATTCTGTGTTCATGTGTCACGACTACACCAATTGGTTATAATAACAGTATGGTTTTTCTGCTATAAAGGATGACTACTCAGGCTTTTGATATTTTCCTTCTCTCTGTATTCACTGGCACCTTTCTATTCTTTATCTCTGTTGACAAGTTGAGATCTATACACTTCATTTGGTTTCGATGACCAATTAATTTTATAAACGTGTACAAAAGCTCTAGGAATAAGTTGCATTTGGTAGAATTGTTTTGGTTACAAGTGACAGAAAGCTAGTTAGTTCTAGTCTTGGAAATAAAAGGCCACCCAAGGAAGAAATCATTAAGAGAATTACATTCAGTTCATGACACATTATTGTATTTCATCCATGCAAAGTCTCTACTGTGCTTTTAATTAATTATTATACTTTTCCCCTATGCTCCATTTTTATTTCCTTCCCTCCACTCTAAAAGCAAATGTCCTAACTTATTTAATGTGAACGTTCCCTTTAATGCCTGAAATTTAGTTTATGTAAATACGGTTGTGCATATCAATCTGTTTCTCAACTTTTTTTCTTAGCACTATGACTTTAAAACCCTCCCCTACTTATGTATGTAGAGCACAAAATTTTACTTTTGTAGGACATTAAAATGTTTTGCAGTTCTAGTCCTGTCATTAATTTACCCTGTGACTTGGAGTGCATCATCTACATTCTTCACGTCTATGGTTCCTCATTGAAAAAAAAAAAAAATGGAAGAGATTGAATTAAAATATGTGAAAGATTTTAGCCATAAACTGTATAAAATTTTTTTCAATGCCATGCATTTTGAAAGCTGCTCAGTTGATAAATTCTGTAGATACATTGTAGAAAAAATACTGGGAAAAACAGTACATCCTTTCTAGTTGACAAACTTGGAGAACTATAAGGTTTTAAAAAGGATGAAGAGGAAATATGAGGGCACTTGCCAGCAACTGTTATTAGATTTCATACTGTGTGCTAATGTCCAAAACGGTTGTCTTGACCACACTACCATTGGTCACTCATAGTTGAGGTTCAGGATGCAAAATATGAAGACGTGGTGTATTAGGTTGTTCTTGCATTGCTGTAAAGGAATATCTGAGACTGGGAATTTATAACAAAGAGAGATTTAATTGGCTTACAGTTCTTCAGGCTGTACCAGTATGGCTCCATCATCTGTTTCTGGTGAGGGCCTCAGGAAGCTTACAATTTTGATGGAAGGTAAAGTGGGAGTAGGCGTGTCACATGGTAAGAGAGGGGGGAAGACAGAGAGTGTGGAGATGTCACACACTTTCAAACAACAAGATATCTTGTGAACTCACTCATCACCCAGGGGATGATTCTAAGTCATTCATGAGGAATTTGCCCCCATGATCCAAACACCTCCTACCAGGCCCCACCTGCAACACTGGGGATTACATTACAACATGAGATTTGGAGTGGGCAAATATCCAAACCATGTCAGGTGGCATGTCTCCCAACTGGAAGCAGAGCCTAAATAGTAGAACTAATAGATCTTCAAGGGTGGATCAGGAGGGTTTTTTTAGTGTGCAAGTAGGGTTTCTCCAGTGTGCAAGTAGATAGCATTGGTGCAGCTTTTTAACCCAGTGAAGGCACATGCTCTATGAATTTGGGAATAGGCAAAAATCAGCATATTTTATAACCAAATTTCACAGGATATTCTGGAAAAGGAATGATGTGCTAGTAAGTGAGAGGAGATAATTTGTATACCAAAGGTGATCTGAAATTATTAAAGTCTTAATGTAAGCTATGCATGAATGGCTTCATATTATATTTAGCCTTTGGAGTTAATCTAACACTTAATATAATTTTATGTTAAATATTGTCTCTTACTAGAGATAAATCTCATAAATATTGGAAAAAAGAGATTCCTTTTCCACAAATTTATCCGAGTAATAAATGTAATACATCTATTCATTAAAATACCTCAGATCACTTTCAGCTATAACATATTATTATTAAATAACTTTTGCCTTTCTTTTTGCACTTAAGATGTTACATTTACATTGAATCACAGACACTTCTGGCTCTTGTTAGAGAATATTACTGTAAAATTACAAACATCTTAGGGAGAGGAAATACTTTTAACAAGATTTGTTTAAAAATGGGGGGGGGTGGACTTTAATTAAAATTAAAATTCCCATTGAGTATGCAACAATTTGTATTATTTGTTACATTCTGTAAAATGTCTGAGTTTCTGGTGATATAAATTTCTGTCAAAAAGACTCAGTTATTTCCTGGAAATGGTTTCTGATGTTTAAAGTAAATGAATTTAGAATAGTTTCCAGGAGTCATCATTTAAGCGAGAAAATCTTGTGTTCTTAAGTAAAAACCACAGCCAATGACTGTCTACACAGCTCAAAGTAAAATGCAGGGACTTGAGTCTAAATAAGCTTACATTGGCTGCTTACACATAATGATTACTCAATTCTATGTTTTACTAGGCTTATATCAACATTTCCTAAGAGAGAGAGAAGGAATGGGTTGACTACGTCAATATTTGTTTAAATAATTATTTCTATGGAGTCACTTCTCTGTAAATCAAATAGTACATAAGTTATTAATATAATAAATAAAATTATTTTGTTCGCTATTTAAAATTGGGTATTGTACTAGATGCTGAGGGTCAAAGGTAAGTGATCTATATAACTCAGAGAAGTCCTCTGCATGGACCCCTCAGTGTAGATCGATTTATTTCCTTCCCACCCACCCCACAATCCCCAAGTATGAACCCTCATTACCTCTGGTCTGAACTATTGCTAGGATGTTCTCATGGATCTCAACACATGCCCTTAAGTCATTTTTCATACTACTAAGTAATATTTTATAATCCCAATTTGATGATGTTCCTTCTGGTTTCCAATTTTTATTTTTTTATTTTTTATTTATTATTATTATTATTTTTTGAGACAGAGTCTCGCTCTGTCACCCAGGCTGGAGTGCAGTGGCGCTATGTCGACTCACTGCAAGCTCCGCCTCCTGGATTCATGCCATTCTCCTGCCTTAGCCTCTGGAGTAGCTGGGACTACAGGCGCCCACAACCACATCCGGCTAATTTTTGTTTGTTTGTTTATTTTTTGTTTATTTTTTTTGTACTTTTAGTAGAAACGGGATTTCACCGTGTTAGCCAGGATGGTTTCGATCTCTTGACCTCGTGATCCGCCGGCCTCGGCCTCCCAAAGTGCTGGGATTACAGGCATGAGTCACCGCGCCCGGGTCTAGTTTCCTATTTTCGTGACTTCTCATTATCCTTAGTATAAAGACCTAACCCATTTAACATAGAACACACAGTTCTGCATGACTACCTGCCCCCAACTCTCTCCAGCCTCAGTTTTGGCCTCTCTGGTATTGTCTATACTCCAAACCCACTGGACTGTCCTACTTTAATCCTTTAAACATGCTGTGTGCTTTCCTGTCTCAGAGCCAGACACATGCTCTACTCTCTGCAAGTACATTAGCAGCACTCTCCCCTTTACCACTTAGTTCCAAATGTTGCTATGGATCTGAGTTCGATGAGCACTCTTTTAGGGATATTTTCCTCCTCAGTAGATCAGAGCCTCTTGTTTCACACTAGCATGGCACTCTGTATACTTCCCTCAAAGAAATTATCATTATGTGTAATAATCATATCTTATGTTATTTGATGTATAACTAGTTTCATTATTAGACTATGTTTCCACAAAAATATCATTGAGTATATTTCACTATTATTTTTGATACCTTGCAGAGTACCTACCACCCTAAATTCAAGGGGTAGAAGGAAGGAAAGAAGAAAGGGAGACAGGCTGGGAAGGAATAACCTCACTTGCCCAGAATGTATTATATCGTTTTCTTCTTCTGTCAGGTAGGTGCTTAAACATGGATATGTTTACTTTAAGTGGATTCACTGGTGTCATAAAATCAGAATATATATTAAACATTATTAAAAAGAAATAATTTCCTTGGCTTCTTATTTTCTCAAGTTGCAGACGTGACTGAGGTCTGGCTAAGCAATCCTGAAATCACACCTTTATAAAAACTACTTTTTTTATGATAAAAATATCAAAATGTATTAACCTCAGTTCTCTAATATAAGGATTAATGAGTAGAACCGTGTAGACTTTGTACAGCAGAAGTCTTTCATAACTCTTACCATGTTAAAATGATTTTTAAAGAATACATTCCGAGCTCAGACTCCAAAGTCAAAAGTCATTATTTTACAGAGTGCCTGCCACTACCGCTAACCATGGAGGGATCAAAGAACATTACAAATCAAAGGGAATTATACATCATTCAGGCACTACCCTTTCCCCTTTATTTTGAAGGTGACATAATCTAAGCTGACGACCATACTATGGCAAAAAGCTATGTCGTGATAGAGCAGCAAGCAATATGTTTTAGCTAGGACTTTCCATTACTGATAGTACAAAACCCATCCAAATACCCTAAAGGGGAGAAAAAAGATATATTGGTTCATGTTATTAAAAAGTTAGGAAGGGGGATGGGTGTGGTGGCTCACGTCTGTGATCCCAGCACTTTGGGAGGCCAAGGCAGGCGGATTATCTGAGATCAGGAGATATAGACCAGCCTAGCCAACATGGCGAAAACCCGTCTCTACTAAAAATACGAAAATTAGCCGTGCATGGTGTTGTGTGCCCGTAATCCAAGCTACTTGGGAAGCTGAGGCAGGCAAATCGCTTGAACCCAGGAGGCGGAGGTTGCAGTGAGCCGGAATCGCGCAGTTTGCACTCCAGCCTGGGCGACAGAGCAAGACTCTTGTCTCCGGGGGGGGAATTAGAAGCAACTCGCCTCAAGTACCACTTGATCAGACAATATGAGCAAAACTCAGTTTCTTTCTCTCCATTTCTTGGATCCACTTTATGCTATATTGGCTCCATTCTCATCTTCTCAGATTTTCAGATTCTCCCCTCATAGTTAAAAAATAACTGTAGGTGTTTCAGCTCAATATGCATTCACGTCCTGCAGAAAAAAGAGCACCACTTTCAATTTGTTTAAAATAGATGTCCAGGAATTGAGGCTTATTGACTCAATATATAAATATATGTATTTTATATATATATATATAAATAAAATGGGTTATATGTGATCCACAAGACCTGGGTTTGGAGCTTCATCTGGGTGAGTGTGGCTTCTTAGAAACTGATGAGATAGATGCTGATGTGCAAATAATGAGCGCCCACTCTGTGGTGAGACTCTGGGATCCATGCTCTGTATCAACTGATCTTTTCACAGGACAGATTCACTGCGAAGGCTCAACGGTCATGTTGAACATAGCCCCAGATTATACAGCATGAGGATGAAGGAGACCTAGGAAAAATCTCAACTCATACCTCAGGGAAAGTCATTGAAACGAGTATGATCATATCACCCGGTTTAGAGCAATTGGCTAGAATACCACTGTGTATTTACAGCTGCTCCACAGTCCATGAGGAAATCCTGAAACCAATGCTAACGTGTTTCTCAGATATGTGTGCAGGGATGGATGAGGGAAAGAGAAGGGAAAATCTAAGTAAGCCTTTGTGTCTGTTGGATGTGAGTAAGTGTGGGATGTGGACGAGAAGGGGACATTTTAAATTAGATCAGATAAACCAGGGCTTAGTGTTAAATCTTCCATTATTTTTTGTCTCTTAGCCATATTATCAAATCATTTATGACATGGAAAAAGTAGAAAGAGAAATGTATGATATCACCTTATTTCATCAGCTATCAGGAGATTGAAAAGTAAGTTACAAAATACTTCTAAAACATGAAGAATCATAATGTCACTATGCCAATAGTAACACACATTGTAAATAATTGGTAGTTGGGAGATGTACGGATGATTCTGGATCTTGGCATAAACCTGTGACACCACCATGAGCCAGCTGCTTAACTTTCCTGGGGATCATATTAGGTCCCTTAATTATATTATTATGAAACAAGTTGGCTTTTCCCAAATTGTGTCTTATAAGATATTAGTGCATGTAGCATAAGAAAAGCTTTCAGTGTTCCATTAGGCTTGAGAAACATTGTATTTTAAAAAATTAAATGTAATTTATGATAGAACTTTTTATTGCCTTTAATATACAAATGAACATTGTAGGTCTCCAGGTATATCATACTCACTGATTCTCACATATATTTAATCCAGCAATTTTAATGTACAAGTTGTATTGTGAGCTATCATAAAAAGCTCCTACAAATAACTTAAATGTTAGAATTCATGTCATTATTTTAAAAAAGAGGATTTTCTAAAGTTACTTAGGATCTTCTAGAGATTCTTCTAATGACTAAATTATAATATTTTTTTCATAAGCAGCTATCATTCCTTTAAGATACTGAGATAAGGGATAGTGTGATTATGTTCATATAATGAATAATTAGAAGTAATTACAACTCACTGGAGTAATTCCAATATAAATTTAAATGTGGGCATAACGTCCTACATATTTGTTTCCCCTAGATATATCCGATGAAACAACTGGAATCATATATAAGTAAAACTGTGATGTTTTTCTGAAAAATTTATTAACTAACAGATAAAATGTTTGATGTTTAAATAGTCTCAGGCATTGAAAGGTAATTAAAATTTTCATTTTTGGAAACAGCTTTTATGTATTATACCCAAGTAATTCTTATAAATAATAAAATATTTAAATTTATTAAATGTATTACTTTGGAGAAATTGCATTAAAAAAGGAAAAATACCTGAAAAGTCAAAGAGCAATGATCAGTGAAAACACTAGCCTATTCTTAAAATGATATTAATATTGCTATCTAGCAAACAGCACTACCTCTTTTAGAATACTAACATTAGTTAGAAGGTGATTAAACAGCTGAAATAGCCAAGTGGTTGATAGTCCCCAAGAGCAGATAAAAATAGATTTGTTATTATTTTGTCAAGGAGTCATTGGATTCCATAAGGTGCGTAAATGATTTTCTGACTACAATGTGATGGCCAGTTTCCCAGTTTTTAAATTTTACCCAATAAAACACGGGCAGACTACAGTGTGAATTTGAATTTCCTCTCCCCATACTTTCCTTTCCCCACTTTCATTTCCTTTCCCCCTCAATTGCCAAATACATTTCCCATGTCTCACTTCACCAACACCTGCTCTCTTCCAGCAGAGGTTTTCACAGTTAATTTCTCTCCCATTGTTTTGGCGTATGGGCTTTACCTGGTGAAGGTATGTTCCCTTGAGTCTTTGCTTTTAAATTACCTCATGATACTCTGTACATGAAATTTCATGTAACTTGGGAAGCTTTCCTTTTCTTTTTCTTTCTCTGATCTTTTATATGTAGGGATTGTGATCTCCAAGCATGTCTAGAATCATACCAATTTTCTTAGCTAAAAAGCACTCCTTCCATCTAACTCTGCCTTTTCACCATCATCCACCATCTTCAAATGCAAATCTAGGAAGACACAGACTTTTTTTTTTTCTTGAGGAAAAGTCTCTCTAACTAGGAGGGTCAGTTTCATCACAGAGAATTATTTTTTAAATTTTGGTTTCATCATGTTTATTAGAACAAGAGCAGCATGTTTATTTTGATACCTGGACACATATTTCTATCTCTAGCCAAACTCTAATGATCTTGAGTCAACAGATTTTCATAGGTAAAAATATTTACAAGTAAAATAAAAAAGATTTTTCCATTAAAAGTTTATCTCTGCCTGCTTTGTCTGTTCATTAGTTTCAAAGGAATAAAACCAAGCAAAGTGTGAATATCTGCCTGATGTGTGACTATCCTTTACATCATTCACTGTCACTACTTTAGAGAACATTATCACAAGTAAACGCTCTATGGTATCTCCCAAACTGACCTCCTTCCTGTCTCCTATTCATTGTTGCTTGAGTTTGCTATCTGCAATATAAATTAACCTCATTTCTATTTTAAAATGTTTCATAGTTTTTTCTTCCCACCTTTCCTGCTTCTTCCTGCTCCATGCCAATTCTATCTTATCTGAGTTTCAGTCACAATAAATATGTCCATGTTTTCTGAGGATGCCTGGCTCTGTGTGTGTGTGTGTGTGTGTGTGTGTGTGTGTGTGTGTGTTGCCATTTCATGTTTGGTTCTTTCCTCCTATATTTCTGTTGTCCTTTTCTCTGTCTGAAGAATTCCTAGTCATTATTCTAGAGTCAAATTTTACTCTATCTGTAAAATCTTTTCTTACTTTCCCTAGATGTTACCTCCACCTTCATTTATACCTCCTTATGTCTTTTACATGCTGCTGGTTTACACTGTATTGTGTTACATGTATCTACATATACCTTTCTTCTGTACACTGCACATGAGAGTGCAAGTCAATGATCGCTAAGGTCAATAAATGGCACCCCTTTTCCCTGTCTGTCAAAACCAATTGGAAAACAGAGAAGTCAAGCAGATGGAGGTTAAAATATCACTCCTTCACTTGATAAAAATGATATAAGAGAATATGTCCTAGGCCAGGGGACTGGGTGGGCTTTTTATTGTTTCAGTCCTCAAATAGAGGTACCACCCAATCGTAGGCAGCCTGAGCTGTCATAGGAAGAGAGTTTGTCTGAAAAGCTCACCACTTGGCCAGGAGCAGTGGAAACCCATGTTCTTTGCAACCAGGCAGACATAAGGAGAGAAAGGGGATGAGACCACTTTGCCAGTTCCTTCTTTTTAAGTCATCAGTCAAATACATCTCTCCCCACCTTGGAAATGACAGAGAGATGGAGGACAGGGCAGAAGAATGGGGACAGAGCAGGAGTGTTTCTCTAGTGAAATATAAAGCAAAGGAAAGGAGGTTCCCACATGTGACAGTTTTACAAAATGTCTCCACGTGATTTGGTACTCCTCCCTTACAGAGGCAGAATCTATTATAATTCCCCTCCCTTGAGGGTGGACTGGACCTAGTGACTCACGTCTAGTGAAAACAATAAAGGGAAAGTGATTGTGTGAGACTTAAGAAATTAGCTTGTAAAAGGCACCATGACTTCCTTCTTCCATTGTCTCGCTCACTCTGAACAACATTAACTGCTGTGCTATCAGGATACACAGGGACCCTGTGGTGACAAACTCCGGCCTTCAGTTAACAGTCTTTTCCTCTAAATTCTTAATACAGACATCGCACTCAAAAGGAAGGGTCACACCATACTTAAAAATACTGGGTTTGCTCCTGGGTTTTCCAGCGAAGCCACTTCTTATGTGCACCCTACCGACTTGTGCTTCTTGTAACACTGGGTCTTTAACTTGCTGTCTATTAATTTTATTGACTCTACATAGGCAGCAGGCTATCCCTATGTTTTGTTGCACCATGGATATTCTCTCCATGTCCAAGGGTTGTCCTACAAGAAGTCAAGGGTTTCCATGGACTAGAAGGTAAAAAAAAAAAAAAAAAAAAAGGAGGTTAATCTGTAGCGTTCAAGACTAGACCAAAATAAAGACGCCAAGAACTGGGAAGATATCGGACCCTATTTATGTCCCATCAATAGAGTCTAAGGACTAGTGATATGGCCAGGAAAATTAGGAGTAATGAGGATTGTATAATTTATAAATATTCATATTGCTTATGACTGCAGTTTCCAGCTGCATGGAAGGTAGGGCCTCCTTCCCAGTCAGTCCCCTTCACCTCTCCCTAAAGTGTCTAATGATTTGTCCATCCACCAAGGGAATAATGATGAGGGAAACCAGCCCCTCCATAATCAAGAGAATTTTATTCTGAGTATTCCAAAAGTTAAAATCTCAATCAAAAACCTCAATGCAAAGCTCCTTTTTTTCTTCTGAGCATATACTGTAATTCTCTTTCATTTCAGATGTGTACCTGAATATTCTTTCAGATATATACATTACCTTGTTTACTTTGACTCTGTTGATTTCCAATGTATACCTAAGCTCTTTTCAAATGTCTATTTTACCTCTGGTTATTATTACACTCTTGTAAACTTGAATTGTTTTTCAAATGTATGTTATAAGTCTGTTTACATTTGAGTACAAGAAACTCCTTTCCCTGTAGATAACAAAATAATTTCTGGATTGGAGGAGTTTGGGAGGATTTGGAGCTGTGCTTACGGTATGTGAAGAATCGAGATGACACAAGCACTGGTTGCAAACTTGGGAAGGCTCGTCTTAGTTATTCCTACCTGTGTCTATTGAGGAAATAATAGAAATCATGTTTCACAACTATGATTAATAAATTTGTGCCATTTTTATATTTCCTGAATCTGTTATTCTTTAACTTTATGCTTCATTCCTTTTTTCAGGACTAGTTGTTATTTTAAAAATTTCCTTACAGATGTTATAAAAGACCTAGAATTTGAGTAGAAAAAAAAGACTGTTGGTTTGAAAGATCAATGTGCCCCAGCTTCACAAAATGCTCCATGGGGGTAGATTCCAAGTTCCAATGAGTTTTGAAAATGATGCATACTCTCTTCTCCTTTTTGGAAGTCAGAATGCAAATTTGTATTTTGAAAAAGCTGAGGCAACCTTCATAAAGAAGACTGGTTCACTTAATCCAACCCAATATTAGACCCAGGAATCATTTTTCCATCAAGAGCCAGGACTATACTAAGAGGAATGAAGTGAGTGAGATACTTGCCTGAGGCTCAAAATTTAAGGAAACACCAAAAATCTCAGCAGTCAACATAGATAATATTTGTATATATTATTTTTAAAAATCAGAATTAATGCAAAAAATCAATGATGAACAAGTTAGCAAAATTTGAAATAAAGGCATTATAAATGTTATGTTACTCTACTAGCATAGCAGGAAGTACCCAATGAGAAATACAGAATCAGAGCAGCAAGGTGAAGGATTTGATTCTCTCTTGATCACTTGCTTTATGGTTGGCACTGGTCTAGGCACAGAGGATACAGCAGCAGCCAAACCATTGCAGTGCTGTTCTTTGGTGGGATAAATAGAACACATGATACATATGTAAAATGCATTGGATGTTAGTTATAAGCTGTAAGGTGAAAAACATCAGGAAAGAGGAATAAGAAGAGCTATGTACATTTTGATAAGGGGACCCAGAGAGGCTTCTCTGAGGCAATGTCACTGAAGTAAAGACCCAAGAGAGATGAGGGAGCAGTCATGGAGAACAAACACTTTTAAGGATAAAGGAATAGCAGAGACAAAGCCCTAAGACAGGAGTACGCATGATCTATTCCAGGAACAGCAAGAAAACAAGTATGGCTGGAGCAGACAAATGGTCAAGGAAGAAGCATAGTTTAGGTGAGATGCAATAGATGGTGTAGGGCCTCAAGTCATTATAGGGGCATGGCTTTTACTCTCAGTGAGATAAGAAACCCTTAGAGGATTTGATCAGGGTAGTGACTCGATCTGACTTGCTTTCCCAGATGTACTGTGTAAATAAAACTTGCACCTATTACAATTTTATGCTCCTCTAGGTGGTTTTCTTGGTTAGAAAAAGAAGGGACAATGAGTTCAGATTTTTGGTGGGTGTATTAGTCTGGTTTCATGCTGCTAGTATATACATACCTAATATCGAGTAATTTATAAAGGAGAGAGGTTTAATGGACTCACAGTTTCACATGGCTGGGGAGACCTCACGATCACAGTGGAAGGCAAATGAGGAGTAAAGTCATGTCTTACATGGTGACAGCAAGAGAGCTTGTACAAGGGAACTTCTATTATTAAAACCATCAGATCTCGTGGGACTGATTTACTACCAGGAGAACAGGATGGGGGAAACTGCCCCCACGATTCAATTATCCTCCACTGGGTCCCTCACACAACAGGTGGGTATTACGGGAGCCACAATTCAAGATGAGATTTGGGTGAGGACACCGCCAAAACTTATAAGTGGCTAGGGGTTATATCCTGGGTTGTGAAAACAGGGTTTGTACATAGTCTCACAAGGGAGGATAAGGGTAAAGTTGGGATAATATTTCATAAATCATCTTTATGTCTCAATAGAGTCATCGAGAGCTGCATCAATAAATTTGATTTTTAAGTATAAAAATAAATGTAGATAGATAGACATAGAAGTAGCTGTAGATAGAGCTGAAGTTGCAGCTGTAGATGTTGATGTGCAAATGTATATGGATATGGAAATGGATATATATAATGGTATATTCTAATTATTTAAGATTTCTTTTCTTATGTGTTTTGACTATTTGGATATATAATTTATATCCTTCTTAATCAAACATGAGAATGCATGTGATGTTCAGAACTTAAAAGAGGAGACATCTTTTTGCTTGTGCCTGTGTGTGGGGTGGGGTGTGTGTGTGTGTGTGTGTTTGTGTGTGTGTGTGTGATTTCCTATTATTAAGGGCTGGCACAGAATTTTATAATATTCTCTGCTTCTAATATAAACTGGTTTAGTATCCAGAACTTTAATCTCTTTTAAGTTTTCTTACTTAATTTATTTTTGGAATTTGTGAAACAAGAAGCATTTTGCATGTTGGAAGTTGGCCTTATTTGTGAATACTGCTACATCCAATTTTCATCAAGATTGGTAGCAGACAGCTGCTGATATGGGGAGTCAGGCTTCTTGGTGCCAAAATCTACTCTCTGGGATATAAAAGCAATTTTTACTGAAATCAACAAAAGCTTTACCCAGAGCTCAATTTCTATCAAAAGCCAAAATCTGACCTTAATTTCTATTATATTTGCTTGGAGAGAATAGAATAGTGGAACAAAATGAGAAGTGCCACTTGCCAAGCTGATATTTAGCCAGTAAGTCTCAGCTTGGCCACAATGGTTGCTTATAACTAGTTCCCCATCTTGAGAGAATGTTGCCCCGGCCTTGCTGGGAGCTAAATGTTTTGATTGTCATCTGAGTTTAGGGACTGAATATGGCTTTTATTTTGTTTGCTTTTAAATCCAGGTCAAAATCTAAGAAATAATAGAATAAATTTCCAAAAATGACATAGATACTGAGGAATTTGAACTGTCACTAATACATATCTTCTCCTTTTCTTTCCTCTCTAAAATGATGGCAATAAAGCTTGCATAGTTTGTTATACAGTTATTAATGTTGTCAATGAATTAATAGCAATTTAAGTTAATAAGACTTAATAATAAATTCGTACAACTTTAGCATCTATGAAGCAGTCAAATGTACCTGACATTAATCACAACACTGCTGTCAAGATGTTTAAGCAGTAAACATGATGGGTGACTCTTACAATAGCCTCTAGAAAAAATTTTCCATATCTTGTGAGACATTAATTTTCCCATTGCTAGAATTAAAAAAGAGAATGATTCTATATTCTACTTCTTACATTCTTTTAGTTTACTGTGAAATTAAACTCACATACTCCATAATAAAGCAAACCTTTAATACCACTCTGCCCTCTTTACATAACCATATCTATTTTACCATTTACAAATGAAAAATGTCATTGTGTGCTTTTATTCATACACATCGAGGCTTTATCTATTTGAGGCACTACCGAAAAAGAACAATGAGTTATGACTTGAACCAATTGACCTACTCTTCTCTACAGTAGCCAGGCACAAATCTCAGCTTTCAGCACATTTGCAGTAATGAAATATGGCTTTGTACTGATTTCCAGCCTAATCTATTTTATTACATCCAGAGAGACTTTTATAATCTCTGGAAGTGATGTTCATAGTGGTAAGATATGATGATACTATGACAGCATTTTCTGCAAGAATATATTCTTGTTAAAAGTCACTGTAGCCCAGAAAGTCACATGCAAGCACCCCCTCTATAGTGCTTTTCCACAGAATGATGGTAGGAATCCCAAGAAAAAGATCCCTTTTGGCTGTTGAAATGTGTCATTATGAATGAGTGTTCAAGTCATTTTGATCATTTTAGCGGCCTACAAATTTCATGAATGGAGATATTCCTTTGTCACAGTGTGATCTAAATCCGTTCTGATCAAAGATAAAAATTCCTTCCAGGTTAATCACAAGATCATACAGAATTTGTGTCCAATTGTGGTTATTGCTGTCATCAGTAGGAACCAGAGGATTCCTTATATATCAAATGGCAAGACTCAAAAAACAAGGTATAGGTATGAACCAGAGTCTGAGTTTCACAGAAACAGTAACATGATGGCATAGAGTCAGACAGTGAGGGAAGTTTTTAGAGACTGAATTGTGTCCCCCAGAATTCATAAATTGAAGCCCTGATCCCCAATATGACTGTATTTGGAGATGGCCCTTTAAGGAAGTAATTAAGGTTAAAAGAGGTCATGAAGGTGAGGGTGTAATTTAATATGACTGATGTCCTTATGAGAAGAGAAAAGAACATTAGAGATATGCACAGAGAAAAGACTATGTGAGGACACAGCAAGAAGATAGCAATTGGCAAGCCAAGGAGAGAGTCTTCAGGAGAAACCAAATCTGCTGTCACCGTCATATTGGACTTTCATGCTGCAGAACTGTGAGAAAATAAATTTCTGTTTAAGCCACAACTGCTATGATATTTTGCCATGGCAGCCCTAACAAACTAATACAGAGGCCTCAGCCCTTTCTTTTACTTTACTTTAAAATCATACTAGTATATCACCTGGCTCTTAATAATTTAGAAGGTAGAGAGTATGCCTACAAATATACATCCTATTTCAAAATATTTACATTAGTATGTAATACAGGCAATGCAATTTTGTGCACACCACTGCAAATGTGATGTCACTCTTTTCTTTTCTCTCTTACTGCCTACACTACTACTTCTCAAATCCAATCCTATCTTTTTTTTGTTATTTAACTTAAATCCCGAAAAGATGCTCCACAGACATAGATTTTTTTTTAAATAATAAGCTTGATTATTAAGCTTATTATTATTGAGCTTGATGTTAATTTCCTCAGGGTTAACGCTCAGGTTGCTTTTAGCTATTCTGTCCTGAGGTTAGACCATCCCAAAGTCTTCTCTTCTTTGCCCCTAAGAATCTGAGCCTTTTAGATTCTCCTCCTCTCATCTCCCGCTGCCTCACTTCAGCAGTTGACTTTATATGGAGTAGAGAATGCATACACTAGAAGCTGAATGAAAGGTGGTGGAACCACTGGAACTATAGAGAGGATGAAAGTGAGAAGGTCCAAAAGAAGCAAAGCTTTTTGCCAAACAAGGGTGGCAATTTGTTGCATGTGGAGAGAGTTAAGCTAAGCCTCATGTCCTGATGTAGCCCAGGAGCAAGGGATATAGTCCATGGAAACCTCTAATTAACCTTTGCCATGTGAGAGTTTCTGTATCAGATCGACTATGTCATTTAAACATAAAGAGAAAGAAAGCTAACTCTTTTCCAGGTTTCTGTGTGTATGTTTGGCTAGCTAACAGTACAGCCTTTTTTGTTATGGACTGTTGCAGCTTCTCTCTTCTTTGGTAACTTGTGTTATGCCTTATTGTTCAACAGCAAATTTCCATAGTCTAAGATGCTGGCCACTTGGACCTAATCCATTATCAGTTTGTATTTTAACTGTGCTTTTTTTCATCATAAGAAATCCAGTTTTTGTCTCAGAAACTTCAAGGAGTCTACTTCTCCAAGAAATTCTTATTTCACTCCCAGTTCATGATAGGCCACAGAAGTATTTGGTGTTAGCATTCAGCTTCCATTTCTCGAAAGGACTGAAAGCAATAAAACTTTTATAAAAAATTGACAAAAGAATCAAATAAAGAAAGGGATGTCCCCATACTTGTCTGTCCAGAATCTCTGGCATGCATAGATAAAGGACCTCCATGATCATTAAAACCAGGGTCCATGACTAATCAAGGAAATAGGCTAAGAAGAACAAAATAGAAACTTCATCCTTAACCATTTCAGGCAAGATGATTAAGTGCAGAAATATCTGGGTCATCAGCCAAAGAGAGCTTGACACCAGTTTAAACTGGAAATAAACAGAGAGCTGTAGAGGAAGGGCAGGGTGACTGGTCAAATGAGAATCTTTGATCAGATTTCATTAGGTCATCTCATGGAGAATCAGGCTAAAATCTACTATTGGGCAAAGAGTTTCTCTCCTACAGGTGAGCAGAAAAAGTTATTTAATATATATTTTATATAAGATACACTTCCTAATATCAGAGTTTCTCTAGCTTTAAAATAAATAATCTTCTTCCTTTATGACTGTTATAGGAACATTTTAATAAGATACTTCCTGTAATATCTGTTAAATTTCTTTGAGGAAAAACAGAGGAAAACAGAATCTATTTTTCACATTAAAAGACTAGTTGATGCCGGTCTGCTTTATAATATAGCTTCTGAAAATCTCCCTCAACTGCATGCCTTTAAGCAGATAATTTTAGCTAAGTAGTGATTTTTCTAAGTAATGTGTTAGGACGCAAAACAAAACAAAGCTATACATTATAATGTAATCAATGATTAATTCATATTTTAGCTTAAACTGTAGAAAATTCTGAACTTATCAAGAAAATAATTTCAAGATAACTGTCCTAGATAAAATAGATTACCCCAGAATGTATGTACTAGGAAAATAGAATTTAAATTTATTTCTCCCACTGATAACCCAAATAAATACAAAGTCATCATTATTTTTCAACAAGACATTATTTTCAGAAGCTATTAACTCTTTCAGACCATTTGAATGTGCACAAAACAAAATAGAATGTTTTCAGTCTCAAAAGAATGGGACTTTTCTTAGTGCCTAATTAGCTTTCTTTTTTTAACTTGGGCGATCTGCTCAGAGTCAGGTCACCTCTTCAAAGCAGGCCCAGCAAACTCACATTATACAAGGTCATAGTCAGTAGATGGAGTTTCCAAGCATGTCAGGTCATATTTCCTTTGGAGGTACAGGAAATAGAGAAAAATCAGAAAGTACAGGTTACCCAACAGGCCAAAAAACAACTATGTCAATTACTCCCTAGGGTAGTCCACCATAACTGCAAGAGTCCACACACATAATTATTAGTGACACAAGCATTTGCTTTGGTCAACTTGATATAACTTCCTACCTGAAATAGTAAACTATATGGGCAAATAAGCCCCCTTTTTTGCATTTTTATCAAATGGGATTCAGTTAGGGTCTTTAATCTAATCAAACAATTCACAAATAGTTCATACATTATAAAAATGTAGGTAAAGTAAATATTCTTATTTAGATACAAATGAAAGCATGGATATTTGAATTTTATTTCAACCAATAATTGCAGGTATAGGGCTGCAACTATCAACAATTGGTACAGTTAAAAGATTTTTCCTTTTCCTCTTTGATAATTTATTTTCTGGAATTGGTGCTAATAAAATCCAATTTTCAAAAGTGAATTTGAAAAATAATAAAATGGTACAATGATATGTCCTATAAACTCACCACTTATATTCAATAGATATGTTTCAAAAAGTACACAAATTTAAATATAAAAAAAATCATATCAAATACATTAATGGTTTTCAGAGGTAAAAATACTCCAAGATGATCGTTAGAGAAAGCTAATAGAGCTTTCATATAAACATACGTACCAGAAAAAAAAGAAAACACTTCTCCAATTTTTTTTTTTTTTTTTTTTTGTATCTCGGTCTCAAATATTTATGCAAAAATTCTGCCATACTCATGTATTTAGTCTAATGATGTTAACTGTCTTTCCGGTAGTAATTTTATTTAGGAAAAGAAAGTCTTACCATAGTCTCTCCTGAAGTGACATCACAATGACTTGTGAACTTTTCTTACACTCTGCCTCGAAGTGATTTCATGCTGGCTATATTAGTTTTCTATTACTACTATAACAAATTACCACAAGCATAGCAGCTTAAAGCAATACCTGTGGGGACTTCTGCGTTTCAGTTTCATATTTTAAGAAGCTTAAAACCCTTCTCCCATTTGCCCTGATAATACTTGCTGGCAGTACTTGTGGTTGCGACATTTACCCCAAAATAACTTTGCCACAAAATATCTTGCTTTTATTATTATTTTGTGTCACTCTAGTATCTCAGCTTTGGAAACAAAAGACATCATTCTATTTATAGCATTCTGGTTTTAGTGGTGGTATTTCTATTTACAAAATATAGTAATTCTTGAAAGCTAAAAATGTGAAATCCTAGAAATGGTAGCATTCCTACACATGATGTTAACATCATTCTCAAACAGTTGTTCACTGAAGATTCATTTGATGAATATGATGTTTCTGAAATAGATGATTTTGATGATTCAGACTATTCTGATGTTAGTTCTATTTAGAAATAACTCCAATACCAGTTTTTATGTTTCATTTTCATGTTGAAAATCAGTCATATTTGCTTCAGCCTCAAAGAACATGTTTATATAAAATTAAAAGAGTACTGGCAGTGAGCTGTACTTCTTTTTTTTCTTTTTTTTTTTTCATTTCTAATTTATTTAATAATATGTATTGGGAGTCTTCAGAAACTATTCAAAACTTAATTCTCTGGCAGATAGAAAAATGTATATTTAGTTCATTGTACCATCCCCATCACCAAGCACAGTGCCATGCACTTCGTTTTCCTAAATGGGAAAAGGGTTAAAGTCAACATTCTTTCCAAGAACTAAAAAGCTGAGCAGACTGAGAAAACAAAAACTCTTCTTGAATCTGTAATAAAGATAAGGACATAGGGCAAACCATTAGCCTCAAGATTGGAGAGATAGACAGACAAATACAGGGTGTCTTGGCTTCACTGAGCAGTGACTCATGAGGAGACATTGCTAGGGGAACCAGTGCCAGGGTAGGAAAACCTGAGCTGTTATTGATGAATTGCTAGAGGCTCAGTGTGGACAAGTCCAAGAGTTAAAAACTCCAGGAGACCCAATCAAATCATAGGGAGACTGCCACAATACTGTGAGATTTACTTCCAGGAACTCCACCAGGTTCCCACTGTAAATATGAGAGAAAAGTTCCTTCATGCTTCCAGTAAGGGAAAGGGAAAAGGAACCATTTTGCAATTCACTAAGTACTTGGCTCTTCTTAACAAGGCATTACCTCAAGAGAAATGATTTCACCAGATCCTGATCTGCTGGGATTTTATCAGAGCAGAAATGACTGAGGGAAGGGAAATATCCAGTTCCAGCTAATGTCAGCCAACCTGTTCCACCTAAGGGGGAAGAAAAAAACCTAGAAAGACTTGTGACATTCACACTTCAGTAGCATTGGCCCATTAAAAAACTAAAATGTAATGATAGGACTATGTAGTAAATTTCTCCTCCCCACACACCTCATTATCACATTGCTAAAGGCCTATTTAGAGCAGTTCCTCTTATCAGGTACATTGTGTCTGGCTGTCAAGAAAAATTACAAGACATACCAAGAAGCAAAAATACAGTTTGGAGAGACAGAGTAAGCATCAGAACCAGATACGGCAGAAATGCTGGAATTATCAGACAAGGAATATAAAACAACTATGATTAATATGCTCTGGGCTCTAATAGATACTGGACACCATTCAAAAACAGATGAACAGTGTAAGCAGATATATGGAAATCCTATGAAAGAACCAAAAAGAAACACTAGAGATCAGAACCACTGTGACAAAAATGAAGAATGCATTCAAGGAGCTTATTAGTAGACTGGACTCAGCTAAGGAAAAAAATCTATGAGCTTGAGCATATCTCAAAAGAAACTTCCAAAACTGAAAAGTGAGTATAGCAAAAACTGGAAAAAAAAAAAAAAAAGAACAGAATATTTAAAGATTGTGGCACAACTACAAAATGTGTAAATACACATAATGGGAAACCTGAAGGAGAAGAAAGAAAGGAAAAGAAGAAGAAACATTTAAAATAATGATGACTGGCAATTTCTCCAAATTAATGTCGGATACCAAACCACAAAACCAGGAAACACATAGAACATTAAACTGGATAAATGCAAAAATAAAAAATAAAATAAAAAACACCTATACTTTTACGCCTAGACATGACACTTTTAAACTACAGAAAATCAAAGATAAGGAAAACATTTCAGAAGTAAGAAGATAAAAATACCTTACCTATCAAGGGACAAAGATGAGAATTATATCTGACAATTCCTCAGAAACCACGCAAGCAAGAAGAGAATAGAGTGAAATATTTAAAGTGTTGAGAGAGTTAAGATACCAACCTAGAATTCTGCAGTTTATGAAATTATCCTTCAACAGTGAAAACCAAAAAATGAAAATAAAAATTGAAGGAATCTGTTGCCAGGAAATCTGCTTTGCAAGAAATGTTAAAATAAGTTCTTTAGAGAGAAGGAAAATTATATAGGTCACAAATTCAAATCTACATTTAAAAAAAAAGAGGATTGAAGAAGAAATAAGTGAGGGTAAAATGAAAATTTTTAGTTTTTACTTAATTGATTTAATATATAACAATTTGCTCATAATAACAGCAATAATGTATTCATTTATATTTGCTTATATATGTGTGCATACTTATAAATATGCACATATGGGTAAAATATATAACAGTAATGATACAAGGAACAGAATGTAGGAATTAGCATTATTTGGGGTACTCACAACTGCTAAAGTGGTATAGTGTTATTTGAAAGTGGATTTAGATTAGTTGTAAATATATACTGCAAACTCTAGCACAACCACTAAAATTTTTTTAAATGTATAACTTACATGTTAATAAAGGTGAGAAAGTGAAATCATAAAATGATCAATTAGAACAATAAAAGTAGAAAAAGAGTGAAAAACAAATTCAAAATAAAGACAAGGACAACAAATGTAAAATAGTAACATATGGTAGATATCAATCCAACTACATCAATAATCACTTTAAATATCAGTGATATAACTATATCAATTAAAAGATAGAAATTGTCAGAGTGGATCAAAAAATAAGTCCCAAATACCCAGATACACATTTTCTAGAGCAACCAACTTCAAATATAGAAACATATTTAAAAAGCCAAAATTGACAAATGGGATCTAATTAAACTAAAAAGCTTCTGCACAGCAAAAGAAACTACCATCAGAGTGAACAGGCAACCTACAGAATGGGAGAAAATTTTTGCAATCTACTCATCTGACAAAGGGCTAATAATATCCAGAACCTACAAAGAACTCAAACAAATTTACAAGAAAAAAAACAAACAACCCCATCAAAAAGTGGGCAAAGGATATCAACAGACACTTCTCAAAAGAAGACATTTATGCAGCCAACACACACATGAAAAAATGCTCATCATCACTCACCATCACAGAAATGCAAATCAAAACCACAATGAGATACCATTTCACACCAGTTAGAATGGCAATCATTAAAAAGTCCGGAAGCAACAGGTGCTGGAGAGGATGTGGAGAAATAGGAACGCTTTTACACTGTTGGTGGGACTGTAAACTAGTTCAACCATTGTGGAAGACAGTATGGCAATTCCTCAAAGATCTAGAACTAGAAATACCATTTGACCCAGCCATCCCATTACTGGGTATACACCCAAAGGATTTATAAATCACGCTGCTATAAAGACACATGCACATGTATGTTTATTGCAGCACTATTCACAATAGCAAAGACTTGGAACCAACCCAAATGCCCATCAATGATAAACTGGATTAAGAAAATGTGGCACATACGCACTATGGGACACTATGCAGCCATAAAAAAGGATGAGTTCATGTCCTTTGTAGGGACATGAATGCAGCTGGAAACCATCATTCTCAGCAAACTATCACAAGAACAGAAAACCAAACACTGCATGTTCTCACTCATAGGTGGGAATTGAACAATGAGAACACTTGAACACAGGAAGGGGAACATCACACACTGGGGCCTGTCATGGGGTAGTGGGAGGACGGAGGGACAGTATTAGGAGATATACCTAATGTAAAATGACAAGTTAATGGATGCAGCACACCAACATGGCACATGTATGCATATGTAACAAACCTGCACATTGTGCACATGTACCCTAGAACTTAAAGTATAATTTTAAAAAAACAGCAAAAAAATACACAAAAAGAAAACATATGTAAACCAAAAGGATAGAGAAAAATACATCATGCTAACACTAATCAAAAGAGATAAGGAATCAAAAATAGAAAAAAGGAATAAAGAATAAGGAATCAAATAGAAAACAAATAACTAATCAAAAGAAATAAGGAATCAAATAGAAAAGAAATAACTAATCAAAAGACATAAGGAATAGAAAAGAAACAAGGAATTAATTTCAGACAGAACAGGCATCAAATCAAGGAAAGTTATTATGGATAAAGAAAGGCTTTGCATAATGACAAAGGGATATAATAGTACCAGTAATGAACAAGTGGAATTTGAAATTAAAAACATAATATAATTTACCTTACCACCCCCCCAAATGAAATACTTAGGAATAAATCTAACAAACTATGTACAACATGTGTATGAGGAAAACTGCAAAACTCTAATGAAAGATAGCAAAGAAGAACTAAATAGAGAAATATGCTATATTCATGGGTAGGAATACTCAATAATGTCACAATGCCCATTCTTCCCAACTTAATTTATAGATTCAATGCAATCCCAATAGAAATCTCAGAAAGTTATTTTGTTGATATTGGCAAACTGATTCTGAAGTTTATACAGAGAGGCAAAAGACCCAGAACAGACAACAAAATATTTTAAAAGAAGAATAAAATTGGAGAACTCACACTACCTGACCTCAAGGCTTACTGTAAAACTATAGTAATCAAGACAGTGTGGTATTGGTGAAAGAAGAGACAGATTAATAGAACAGAAAAGAGCCCAGAAATAGACCCATGTAAATCTAATCAATCAACTTTTGACAAAGCAGCAAAGACTATACAATGGACAAAAGATAGTTTTTTTTCCAACAAACACTGCTGAAACAAGTGGACATTCATATGCAAGAAAATAAATCTAGACATAGACCTCATACCCTTCACAAGAACTACCACAAAATAGATCATAGCCTAATGTAAAAAGTAAAATGGTAAAATATTCAAAAATAACATAGCAGAAAATCTACCTTGGATTCAGCAATGACTTTTAGATATAACATCAAAGGTATGATCCATGGAATAATTAATAAGTTGGACTTTATAAAAATTAAAAACTTCTGCTCTGTTAAAAAAAATGAGAAGACAACCCAAGAGTTGGAGAAAATATTTGCAAAAGACATATTTGATAAAGGACTTATCCAAAATATACAAAGAATGCTTAAAATATTCTACCCAATAACCCAATAAAGAAACCAGCAACCCAACTGAAAAATGTACCAAATGTACCAAAAATGCACCAAAAATTGAAAAATGTCCAAATGTACTTAACAGACACCTCACCAAAGAAGATATAGAGACAGCAAATAAGCATATAAAAAGATACTCTACAATCATTGTCATCAGGGAACTACAACTTAAAATAACGAGATACAGATACACACCTCCAGAGTAGCTGAAACCTAGGCCACTGACAACACCAAATGCTGGCAAAGATGTGGAGCAACAGGCAACTCTAATTCACTGCTGGTGGGAATGCAAAATGTTGTAGTCCCTTTGGAACACAGTTTGGCATTTTCTTAAAAAAGTAAACATACACTTACCATAAGATCCAGCAGTCCCACTCCTTGGTATTTACCTGAAGGATTTGAAAAAAGCATGTTTATACAAAAACCTGCACATGAATGTTTATAACAGCTTTATTAATAATCACCAAAACTTGGAAACAACCATGATGTCCTTCAGTACATGATGGGTAAACTGTGGTACATCCAGATAATGGAATATTCAGTACTAAAAAGAAATGAGCTGTCAAGCCATGTAAAGATATAAAGGGAACTTAAATGTGTATTATTAAGTGAAAGAAGCCAATCTGAGACAGCTACATAACGCACGATTCCAACAATATGGCATTCTGGAAAAAGCAAAGCTATGGAGAGAGTAAAAAGATCAGTAGTTGTCAGAGGCTGGGAGAAGTGAGAGATTAATACAGAGGACTTTTAGGGATGTGAAAACACGCTTTATGATACTATAATGGTGCATATGTGTCATTATATGTGTTCAAACCCATAGAATGTACAACACCAAGAGTGAACTCTAATGTAAACTATGGACTTTGGGTGACTACAATATGTCAATGCAGGGTCATTAATTGTAATAAATGTACCATTTAGGTCGTGGGTATTGATAATGGGAAAGGCTGTGCATGTGAAAGGGTAGGGGATATATTGAAAACCTGTGTACCTTCCTCATAATTTTGCTGTGAACCCAAAACTATTAAAAAACAACAACAACAACAAACATACATTATCCCATGGTTCTGTAGGTCAGATATCTAGATTGACTCCACTAGTTTTCCTGCTCTAGAAACCACAAGGACATAATCAAATTATCAGCTCACTGGTCTCTTATTGAGAGTCCCCAAGAAGGACCCTCTTCCAAGCTCCATCAGGTTGTTGGCAGAATCCAGTTTCTTGGAATTGTAAGACTGAGGTCCTATTTCTTTGCTGGCTGTCGGCTGGGGACAACCCTCAGCTCCTAGAGGCTTCTCTCCAATTATTGCATATGGGTTCCTCCATCTCAGAGCCTGCAACAGGGCATTTAATCTTTCTCATATTTGAAATCTCTCTGACTTCCTCTTCTGCTTTTAAAGACTCAATGAGACATTGAACCCAACCAGATCATCCAAGAGCATTCCCCTAAAAGTCATCTAATTAGTACACTGAAGTTATCTGCAAAATACCTTCCTAGCAGCGTCTAGATTAACATTTGATTAAATAACTAGAGGACAGGAATCTTGGGGGGACATCTTTAGCCTTCTGCCTACACACTGACTAATACTGACATCACAAGTGGCTCAAATATAGCCATAGTAAATATCTTTTAAAATCAGTAGTTGTCTTTCCTGCAATGATTTTTTAAAAAGAAAGAAAAAAACTTTACTTTGGCTCTCTTGAGGAATCTCAATTAACTTGTACAACCAAACATCCTGAAAAACTACAGGATATGGAAAGAAGGCAGGCTAAATTTAGAAGTGGAATTATGAGAGAAACAAAATACACCCACTGACTCCAAATGTATTTTGACCTTTCATAATGCCGAGATTTTAAAATAAACTTTTGGATGTGGGCTGCATCATGTCACAGCCATTTATATCCTCTAAAGGTGAATAAGTGTTTATCATTTAAGGGTATATGCTAAATGCCTGACCTCACAATAGATATTTTTAGTTCAAATTTTAAAGTACTTTTATTGAAGAAACCCTCAATGGAAACACTTAACTTAGCTATCAATGTTTTGCTTTTATTTAGAGTCTTCAACTCTGTTTAGGTGAAAATATTAAAATGGATCAATATCAGGCTTACCAGATGACACTTAAACTATTTCCACTCATAAGGTTTAGATACTACTGGGTATTAATTACTAGGAATCACAAAAGCCTTGCAAAATTTATTTTGCATGGGCTAAAGAGCCTCCCAGGAAAGAATTGCTCTTACAGGAATGAACCAGGTATTTGAAATGACCTTCATCTTCAAGGAAGGGTAGGCATATTGAGTTCAATGTGCAACTGTCATTCAGAAATAAAACAAGTCCATCTGAGAAGCATTCTGGAGAAGTAACACCTGAAAGATCTAGCCATGTGTCTTCATTTGGCTCTGAAAAAACTGGGGAAATATAGTTCTCTATGTTATCTAGGAAGAAAAGAAAAAGGAGTGAGCAAGAGTAATGTCTATCAAGAAGTGCTGTTACTTTTATTTTTATGTGAATTTTGAAGAATTTACACTTTTCTAAATTTTCTTGTAATTTCTGAAGTTTTGATTATTAATAATCTTGGATATTCTATGCAGATTATATTATTTATAAAATGATGTAAATTTAGTCTATTTCTTTCATATTATATACCTCTTGTTTCCCCTTTACATATTGATCTGTCTCCAGGAAAGGTGTAATCTTATCTTATTCCTGAGTTACATGGAAATGCTTCTAAGCTTTCACTATAAAATATGGCTTTCATATAAGGAGTGAGGAAAGGATCCAGTTTCAGCTTTCTACTTATGGCTAGCCAATTTTCCCAGCACCATTTATTAAATAGGGAATCCTTTCCCCATTTCTTGTTTCTCTCAGGTTTGTCAAAGATCAGATGGCTGTAGATGTGTGGTATTATTTCTGAGGACTCTGTTCTGTTCCATTGGTCTATATCTCTGTTTTGGTACCAGTGCCATGCTGTTTTGGTTACTGTAGCCTTGTAGTATAGTTTGAAGTCAGGTAGCGTGATGCCTCCAGGTTTCTTCTTTTGACTTAGGATTGTCTTGGAGATGCAGGCTCTTTTTTGGTTCCATATGAACTTTAAAGCAGTTTTTTCCAATTCTGTGAAGAAACTCATTGGTAGCTTGATGAGGATGACATTGAATCTATAAATAACCTTGGGCAGTATGGCCATTTTCACGATATTGATTCTTCCTATCCATGAGCATGGTATGTTCTTCCATTTGTTTGTGTCCTCTTTTATTTCACTGAGCAGTGGTTTGTAGTTCTCCTTGAAGAGGTCCTTTACATCCCTTGTAAGTTGGATTCCTAGATATTTTATTCTCGTTTAATTCAAGATGGATTAGAGACTTAAATGTTAGACCTAATACCATAAAAGTCCTAGAGGAAAACCTAGGTAGTACCATTCAGGACATAGGCATGGGCAAAGACTTCATGTCTAAAACACCAAAAGCAATGGCAGCAAAAGCCAAAATTGACAAATGGGATCTCATTAAACTAAAGAGCTTCTGCACAGCAAAAGAAACTACCATCAGAGTGAACAGGCAACCTACAGAATGGGAGAAAATTTTTGCAATCTACTCATCTGACAAAGGGCTAATATCCAGAACCTACAAAGAACTCAAACAAATTTACAAGAAAAAAACAAACAACCCCATCAAAAAGTGGGCAAAGGATATCAACAGACATTTCTCAAAAGAAGACATTCATACAGCCAACAAACACATGAAAAAATGCTCATCATCACTGGCCATCAGAGAAATGCAAATCAAAACCTCAATGAGATACCATCTCACACCAGTTAGAATGGCAATCATTAAAAAGTCAGGAAACAACAGGTGCTGGAGAGGATGTGGAGAAATAGGAACACTTTTACAGTGTTGGTGGGATTGTAAACTAGTTCAACCATTATGGAAAACAGCATGGCGATTCCTCAAAGATCTAGAACTAGATGTACCATATGACCCAGCCATCCCATTACTGGGTATATACCCAAAGGATTATAAATCATGCTGCTATAAAGACACATGCACACGTATGTTTATTGCGGCACTATTCACAATAGCAAAGACTTGGAATCAACCCAAATGTCCATCAGTGACAGATTGGATTAAGAAAATGTGGCACATATACACCATGGAATACTATGCAGCCATAAAAAAGGATGAGTTTGTGTCCTTTGTAGGGACATGGATGCAGCTGGAAACCATCATTCTTAGCAAACTATCACAAGAACAGAAAACCAAACACCGCATGTTCTCACTCATAGGTGGAAACTGAACAATGAGATCACTTGGACTCGGGAAGGGGAACATCACACACCAGGGCCTATCATGGGGAGAGGGGAGGGGGGAGGGATTGCATTGGGAGTTATACCTGATGTAAATGACGAGTTGATGGGTGCTGACGAGTTGATGGGTGCAGCACAGCAACATGGCACAAGTATACATATGTAAGAAACCTGCACGTTATGCACATGTACCCTTGAACTTAAAGTATAATATTAATAACAACAATAATAATAATAATAAAGAAATCCTCAAATCCTTTCAATAATTATGTTTCTATTTTAATTTTACTAAATAAATATATGTCCAATTGTTGGTTAAAAAAATAAAATAAAATATGGCTTTTACAGAAGGTGATTAGTTGCTGCCTTTCATAAAGACCAAGCCAGGTCCCTCACAATTCTAGTTTCAGAGTTCTTTTATAATGAGTAATTATTGAACATTTTAGTGTTGGTTTTGTATCTACCGATCTGATCATGTTTTCCTCCTTTAATCCTTGAATGTGTTGAATTATATTGATAGATTTTTTTTCCCATAGTCTTTTGGAGAAACAGGTGTAAATTATTTAGTGGTGATTGGTGAGATTTTGGTGCACTCATCACCAAGCAGTGCACACTGACCCTAATCTGTAGTCTTTTATCCATAACCCCCCTTCTACCCTTTCCCCGAGTCCCCAAAGTCCATTGTATCATTTTTATGCCTTTGCATCCTCATATGCTCCCACTTATAAGTGAGAACATACAATGTTTGGTTTTCCATTCCTCAGTTACTTCACTAAGAATAATAATCTCCAGCTCCATCCAGGTTGCTGGAAATGCAGCTTTTTATGACTGAATAATATTTCATCACATATATATATGTACCACAATTTCTTTATCTACACATTGATTGATGGGCATTTGGGCTGGCTTCATATTTTTGCAATTGTGAATTATGCTGTTATAAACATGCTTGTGTAAGTTTTTGTTTTTTTTGTTTTTTTTTTGTTTTTTTTTTTTTTTTTTTTGTATAACGATTTATTTTCCTCTGGGTAGATACCCAGTAGTGAGATTGTTGGATGAAATGGTAGTTCTACTTTTAGTTCTTTGAGGACTCTCCACACCAGCTTTCATAACGGTCATACTAGTTTACCTTCCCACCAGCAGTGTAGAAGTGTCTGTTTTTCACTGCATCCATGCCAACATCTATTATTTTTTGATTATGGACATTCTTGCAGAAGTAAGGTGGTACCACATTTTTATTTGCATTTCCCTGATAATTAGTGATGTTGAGCACCTTATCATATGTTTGTTGGCATTTGTATGTCTTTTGAGAATTGCCTGTTCATGCTCTTAGCTGACTTTTTGATGGACTGTTTGTTTTTTGCTTGCTAATTTGTTTGAGTTTCCTGTAGATTCTGGATATTAGTCCTTTTCCAGATACATAGATAGTGAAGATTTTCTCCCACTTTGTAGGATGTCTGTTTACTTGCTGACTATTCCTTTTGCTGTGCAGAAGCTCTTTAGCTTAATTAAGTCCCACATATTTATCTTTGCTTTTGTTGCATTTGGTTTTGGGTTCTTGGTCATCAAGTCTTTTTTTATGTAATGAATTATCCATAAACTCCCAGGACATAGTCTGTTAGGTAATGTATTTGTACATGTGTTTGTACGAATCTGTGAGTATATGTTAACATATGGTTGAATTTAATTTAACATTTTATTTAGGATTTTTGTTAAATGAAATTAGCTAATAGTTTTGTTTGTTTGTCTAGTTTAGATATCAATGCTATCCTGTCCTGCTAAATTTTTTGTAGCTGTCTTTTCCAATATAAATAACAGGTTGCATGTGATAGAAAAATTCTATTCTTCAAATTTTACTAAAACCCATAACAACATTTGGATTTGGCAGCACACAGTGGAGGAAATTTTTGCTACTGATTGTATTCTTGTATACTGTTTTATCTGGTCAAGTTTTTTTTTAAAAAAACATAGTCATTAATTTTGGTGATTTCCATGTTTCTAAATAATTTTTGATTTCACCTAGTTTTTCACATTGTTTATAACTTTTTCAAATTGTTTATAACATTTTTTAAAAACAATGTCTACTTGCCTATGGAGCCCATTTTATTTCTAATATTGTAAATCTATTTTTTTCTTTCTGCAACTTTGACAGTTTCATCTATCATTATTTAAGAAAAAGATAAGTACTTTGGTTTTGTTCACATTTGTTTTTCCATTTGTTAGTCTGTTTTAAAATTCATTAAATTTAATTTTTTATTTTTTATTTTCTTCTTTCTATTTAGTTATATTTCTTTTCAATACAACCCAACTTTTGAGTTAATTAATTAGCTTAATTATCAGTGTTTGTCTCTGAAGAAATAAATTTAAGGTAATAGTTTTACTCCAAAGTGATATAAGGACCACCTAATTTTTCCTATGATTTTCTATTTAAATCATGAATTATTGAGCAGTCCATTTTTAAAATTTCGAATGTATGGAGATTTTTGTCACTATCTTATAGTTGTTGGTATTTAATTTCAAGCATTATGCTCAGAAAATACGATCTATAAAAGGTTAATAATAATTTGAATTTGTTGAGATTCCCTTCATGGCATAATATACCATCAAGGTTTATATATTTCTTTAAAATCTTGTTCAATTTTAGTAATGTATATGTTTCTAGAAAACTATCAATTTCTTATAGGTTTTCAAGTACATAAACAAAGTTTTTCATTAATTGCATTGTTTTAAAAGAATGTGTGCTCTATTTTGGCTATGTAAAGGTCTTTGTGTACCTATTAGCTCAAACTTACCAATTGTATTACTAAATCATTTATGTCAATAATTATTTCTCATCTGATGATTATGTGAGAATATAATCTCCTGGAATGATTATGAAGTTCTAAGTAATTTGCTGTAATTCTATCAAATTTTGCTTGATATATTTCAAAGTTCTGATGTTAAGTCCATGAAAGTCTATAATAATTATATCTTCCTGATATTGCTTCTTTTTTGCACTAACTTCTCCTCTTTTGCTTTTTTAAAATGTTTTCCACATTAAGTTAATTTTGCCTGACAATAATATTACCCTCTGGCTTTCTTAATAGTAGCAGTCCACAAAGTGTTGTCCAGAGATTCCTGGAGGTCACCGAGACCCTTTCAGAGATTCTGTGACAGTAAAACTATTTTCTTAATAATGCTAAGATGTCTTATTTTTTTTTTTATTCTCCATATCTTATGAGTGATGGTGGAGTTTCCCAAATACTACATGACACGTAGTATGGCAACAGATTGAATGTAGGCATAGCTCTGAGAATCTAACCACCCTGTATTAACTAAGATATTAAAAATGATTAATATTGTTAATCAGTGCAATTATTCAAAGTAATTTGTTTTTGCTTAAAAAAGTTATTCTTCAAAAAAGTTATTTATATTGATATATAAGGGGTTTATTGTTATTTTTAAAGGAACTAAAACTATTTCTCTTAATATCTCTGTTTTGAATTTAGTAAGGTAAACACCAGTGAATATAAACCATATGAACCAAAACTCTTTGGGGTTCTTAATATTTTTTAAGAATGCAAAAGGTGCTAAAACCAAAGCAATCAAGAACAATTACTTTAATTTTAAAATATGTATTTGCAACATTTCTATTAATATGTTGAGTGTTTAATTGACTCATAAAGAGCAGGTATATATTTTAATTTTTTTTAAAATTCAATCTCTTAGTTCACACTTTAATAAATTACATTACAATACATTGTGATTTCTAATATATATCAACATATATTTCTATTTTTTGCTGTTTTTCATATGTTATTCATTTGCCTTGTCTCAGCATTTTACTATTTCCCTAGCACCTATTGAATTAACCACATTTTACTCTACCAATCTATCTCTAAAAATGCAAATTGCCACTCTTTATATTCTTTTTTTTTTTTTTTTTTTGAGACGGAGTCTCGCTCTGTCGCCCAGGCTGGAGTGCAGTGGCCGGATCTCAGCTCACTGCAAGCTCCGCCTCCCGGGTTCACCACATTCTCCTGCCTCAGCCTCCCGAGTAGCTGGGACTACAGGCGCCCGCCACCTCGCCCGGCTAGTTTTTTGTATTTTTTAGTAGAGACGGGGTTTCCCGTGTTAGCCAGGATGGTCTCGATCTTGTGACCTCGTGATCCGCCCGTCTCGGCCTCCCAAAGTGCTGGGATTACAGGCTTGAGCCACCGCGCCCGGCCCACTCTTTATATTCTTAATACAGAATATAAACTAATACATTTATTTTTTAAAGAATCAATGTTTCTATTTTTTTCTTAAAAACATATGGAGAATTTCGCACTATTTTACTTCTTAGCATCTTCCACTCTGTCCCATTTTCCAGCATCTTCTATCTTTGCCCTGAAAGGTACAATTTTTAACCATGTGTTAATTCTGCCATCCTGATTTAAAAAACAAGATATTTTTTCCAATAACAGACAATTTTTGCCCTAAGAGAAACTCTGGAACCCACTGTTAATATAAAATTTTCTACCCTTACACCTTCAATGACTTCTGATTTTCTTTTTTTTAAGCATAAAGAGTTTAATATTTAAGACTCTAATCAATGTTAATCCAAGACAAGTAGTCTAGTCTGATTCACCACTGTTTCCCTACCTAAAGCACACACTTCAACTTAACTGGATTACAGGACACTTCCTGGACATATGCCATCATTAGCCATCTCTATGTCTGTGTCCATTTGCTATTTCTGCCTTGAATTTCCTCTTCAGTCTTCAGTTTTCTATAACTAGCTTGACCCATGGTCTGGTTCAAATGTTCCTTCTTCCAGAAAGATCTCCTTGGGAGGCTCATATGGAAACAATCCTATACACTCTTAAACATTTTGTATTATTCAAAATGCAGGCATCCTAATGTTGAATTGTTTGTAGTTATTTGAGAGTTTACTCTCTTTCCCCAATTACATGATATGTTTTTTGAGGGAAGAAATTATTTAATCCACTTTTTAATATTCTACATCACTAAACAAAGGATTATTCAGAAAGCATTAGGACAATTAATAATTTCCAGGAATATACCTATTGAAATCAACTGATATAGAGTTAAACAATTACTTTTGTATTTCCTAAAAGAAAATATTGATGCCTTTTTAAGACAGGAGAGATATTCTCTGCACACAGTGGATTCTCTTGTTTTGGGTATATTGGGACTCCTTTCAACCATCAGCTGACAGGGAGAAAAGAGACACAGTTGTGGTCTCCTCCATCCATGCTCTGTATTCATAGCATCAGCCAAAGTCCAAGAAGCAACCAAAGAAGCAAACTTTTTAGCTACTGTCATTGCCTCTTTGTTTACTGCCATTTGCTAAATCATCACAGGGCACTCCTGCAAAAGAGCTAATGAAATTACTAGGAAGAATCAATATCGTGAAAATGGCCATACTGCCCAAGGTAATTTATAGATTCAATGCCATCCCCATCAAGCTACCAATGAGTTTCTTCACAGAATTGGAAAAAACTGCTTTAAAGTTCATATGGAACCAAAAAAGAGCCCGCATCTCCAAGACAATCCTAAGTCAAAAGAACAAAGCTGGAGGCATCACGCTACCTGACTTCAAACTATACTCATAAGGCTACAGTAAATCCAAAAACAGTAATGGTAATTGGTACCAAACAGAGATATAGGACCAATGGAACAGAACAGAGTCCCTCAGAAATAATAATTACATCTACAGCCTTTTCATCTGATCTTGACAAACCTGAGAGAAAATAAGAAATGGGGAAAGGATTCCTATTTAATAAAATGGTGCTGGGAAAATTGGCTAGCCATATGTAGAAAGCTGAACTGGATCCTTTTCCTTACTCCCTATAATGAAAATTAATTCAAGATGGATTAGGAGACTTAAATCGTTAGACGCATACTAAGCAAAGTAACCTAGAGGAAAACCTAGGTAGCCATCTTGTGGACATAGGCATGGGCAAAGACTTGCTGTCTAAAACACCAAAAAGCAACGGCAGCAAGCCAAAATTGACAAAATGGGATCCTATTAAACTAAAAGAGCTTCTACAAAAGCAAAAAGAAACTACTCATCGTGAGGAACAGGCAAACTCTACAGAATGGGAGAAAATTTTGCAATCTACTCCATCTGACAAAGGGCTTAACATCCAGAACTCCCATAAAGAACTCAAACAAAGCCATAAGAAAAACAAACAACCCCATCGTAAGTGGCAAAAGGATATGAATAGATTTCAAAAAGAAGATATCTACAGCCAACAACACATGAAAAATGCCCATCAATACTGGCCAATGAGAAAATGCAAATCAAAACCTCAATGTGAGATAGCATCCTACACCAGCTAGGAATGGCAATCATTAAAAAGTCAGGAAAACAACAGGGTGCTGGAGAGGATGTGGAGAAATAGGAACACTTTTAATTGTTGGTGGATTGTAAACTAGTTCAACGCATTGCGGAAAACAGTATGGCGATTCCTACATGATCTAGGAACTAGATGTACCATAAGGACTCCAGCCATCCCATTACTTCGGGTATATACCTAAAGGATTATAAATTATAAAGGCTCTAAAGACACATGCACACGATGTTTATTGCAGCACTATCTACAATAGCAAAGATTCTTTGAATCAACCCAAAATGTCCATCAGTGACAGATTGATTAAGAAAATGTGGCACATATACACCATGGAATAATTTCATGCAGCCATAAAAGGATGAGTTTGTGTCCTTGTAGGACATGGATGCAGCTGGAATCCATCATCTTAGCAAACCATCACAAGAACAGAAAAACTAAACACCGCATGTTCCCACCTCATAGGTGTGGGAAACTGAACAATGAGATCACTTGGACTCCAGGAAGGGGAAACATCACACAATCGGGCCTAATGGGGAGGGGGAAGGGGAGGGATTGTACTGGGGAGTTATACCTGATGTAAAATGACGAGTTGATGGGTGCAGCAATAAATTCAACAAGGCACGTATGCATACATATGTAACAAACTCCTGCACGCGTACATGTACCCTACAATCCTACAGAAAAAGTATAATAATAATTAATAAATTTAAAAAAAGAAATTACTAAACTCATTAACAACAGTGGTCTGTGCACATGGTTTCTTAAGCATTTCAAAACAGTTTTAAATAGCATTAGTGCTTCTTTATTAATATCCGAAATGCATTCTTTAAAAAGGAAGGAAATATAATAGATTACTGAATTAGAGTGTGCCTATCACATACAGGATGAAAATAATATATTTTTAGCAATGATTTATTTTATGCTAATTCCCTCTGTTTTCACAGACATGCATTACTATATAAACTAAAGAATATGTTCATGTATGTAAACCATAATTTGAAAATAGTATCTACAGTCCACTTTTCAAATATATATCATCCGGTATTTTTAGTTTATTTCAACATAATTATCAAGTTCCTGCTATTTTCTAGGTACGACGTAAGACATTAAGTATATGAAGATAAATAAACACACTCTCTATTCTCAGTGCACTGGAGGCAGTGGAGTAAATAAACAACTAAAGAGACAATGTCAATATAATGTGGTAGGATCTCTGAAAAGGGGTATTACTGCACATATTGGGATTTCAGGAAAGGCTTCCATGATGAGCTCACCCCGGTCATATTCTTGAAGGTGATTATGAGTTAACTAGAGAATTGTCATTAAGGAGGAGAGGTAGAGCAAGATGGTAGAATACAGAGCTCCACTTGTCACCCCCTACAGCATGCACAAGAACACCAACTTAACAATTATCTACACAAAAAATAACACCTTCATAAGAACCAAAAATCAGGTGAGCCCTCATAGCACCTGGTTTTATCTTTGTATAGCTGAAAGAGGAGGCACTAAAGAAATAGAAAAAAAAAAAAAAAAGTCTTGAATTGCTGACGTCACCGCTCGCGAACCACCTGACAGTGATTTGATGCAGAGAGCATCTATAGGTGCAGTAGGAGGGAGAGCAGAGCAATTGTGAGGCCTTGAACTCAGTGTTGTCCTGTTGGATCAGAAAGGAAAACTGAGCCACACTCAGCAGATGCCCATCCACAGAGGGAGCATTTAAACCAGCCCTAACTGGAGGGGAATGACTGATCCCAGGGGGTAGAACTTGAGTTCTCACGAGCCTAAACACTGAGAGCCAAAGTGCTCTGGATCTTTAAGTAAACTTGAAAGGAAATCTAAGCCATAAAAACAGCAACTCTGAATGGTATTGCCTAGGTTTTCTTCTAGGATTTTTATGGTTTGAGGTCTAATATTTAAGTCTCTAATTCATCTTGAATTAATTTTTGTATAAGGTGTAAGGAAAGAATCCAGTTTCAGCTTTCTACTATGGCTAGCTAGTTTTCCCAGCGCCACTTATAAAATAAGGAATCCTTTCCCCATTTCTTATGTTTGTCAGGTTTGTCAAAGATCAGATGGTTGTAGATGTGTGGTATTATTTCTGAGGGCTCTGATCTGTTCCATTGGTCTATACCTCTGTTTTGGTACCAGTACCATGCTGTTTTGGTTACTGTACCTTGTAGTATAGTTTGAAGTCAGGTAGCATGATGCCTCCAGCTTTGTTCTTTTGACTTAGGATTGACTTGGCAATGCGGGCTCTTTTTTGAACTTTAAAGCAGTTTTTTCCAATTCTGTGAAGAAAATCATTGGTAGCTTAATGGGGAAGGCATTGAATCTATAAATTACCTTGGGCAGTATGGCCATTTTCATGATATTGATTCTTCCTATCCATGAGCATGGAATGTTCTTCCATTTGTTTGTGTCCTCTTTATTTCATTGAGCAGTGGTTTGCAGCTGTCCTTGAAGAGGTCTTTCACATCCCTTGTAAGTTGGATTTCTAGGTATTTTATTCTCTTTGAAGCAATTGTGTCATTCATGATTTGGCTCTCTGTTTGTATGTTATTGGTGTATAAGGATGCTTGTGATTTTTGCACATTGATTTTGTGTCCTGAGACTGCTGAAGTTGTTTGTCAGCTTAAGGAGATTTTGGGCTGAGATGATGGGGTTTTCTAAATATACAATCATGTCGTCTGCAAACAGGGACAATTTAACTTCCTTTTTTCCTAATTGAATACCCTTTATTTCTTTCTCTTGCCTGATTGCCCTGGCCAGAACTTCCAACACTATGCTGAATAGGAAGGGTGAAATAAGGCATCCCTCTCTTGTGCCAGTTTTCAAGGGGAATGCTTCCAGTTTTTGCCCATTCTCAAAAGCAATAGCAACAAAAGCCAAAATTGACAAATGGGATCTAATTAAACTAAAGAACTTCTGCACAGCAAAAGAAACTACCATCAGAGTGAACAGGCAACCTACAGAATGAGAGAAAAATTTTGCAATCTGCTCATCTGACAAAGGGCTAATATCCAGAACCTACAAAGAACTCAAACAAATGTACAAGAAAAAAACAAACAACCCCATCAAAAAGTGGGCAAAGGATATCAACAGACACTTCTCAAAAGAAGACATTTATGCAGCCAACACGCACATGAAAAAATGCTCATCATCACTCGCCGTCAGAGAAATGCAAATCCAAACTACAATGAGATACCATCTCACACCAGTTAGAATGGCAATCATTAAAAAGTCAGGAAAAAACAAGTGCTGGAGAGGATGTGGAGAGATAGGAACACTTTTGCACTGTTGGTGGGATTGTAGTCTGGTTCCACCATTGTGGAAAACAGTATGGCAATTCCTCAAGGATCTAGAACTAGAAATGCCATTTGACCCAGCCATCCCATTACTGGGTATATACCCAAAGAATTATAGATCATGCTGCTATAAAGACACATGCACACGTATATTAATTGCGGCACTATTCACAATAGCAAAGACTTGGAATCAACCCAAATGTCCATCAGTGACAGACTGGATTAAGAAAATGTGGTACATATACACTATGGAATAATATACAGCCATAAAAAAGGATGAGTTTGTGTCCTTTGTAGGGACATGGATGCAGCTGGAAACCATCATTCTCAGCAAACTATCACAAGAACAGGAAACCAAATACCTCATGTTCTCACTCGCAGGTGGGAACTGAACAATGAGAACACTTGGACACAGGAAGGGGAACATCACACACTGGGGCCTGTTGTGGTGTGAGGTGGGGGAGGAGGAACAGCATTAGGAGATATACCTAATGTAACTGATGAGTTAATGGGTGCAGCCCACCAACATGGCACATGTATACATATGTAACAAACCTGCACGTTGTGTACATGTACCCTAGAACATAAAGTATTATAATAATAATAATAATAGTAATAAACAGCAACTCTTAGGCTATTCCTAGTACTGAACTGGGCCCAGAGACAATGAACTTGCCAGGGTGGTTGAGGGAGGACACCCGATCTAGTGATATATGGTCTCAGGTGCTGACATCACCCCTCCCCTAACTCCAGGCCAAAGAACTTGCTGTTCCAAAAGAGACCCCTTTCTTTCACTTGAGGAGAGGAGAGGGAAGAGCAGGGAGGACTCTGTCTTGCATAGGATAGGGCACTGGTAAGAGTTGTGAGGCCTCCATTCCAGGCCTTAGCTCTCAGACAACATTTCTAGACACACCTTGGGCAAGAAGAGAACTTACTGCTGTGAAGGGAAGGACCCAGTCCCAGCAGCTTACATTACGTGATAACTGAAGTATCTTTGGGCCCTGAATAATCAGCAAAAATACCCAGGTAATACGTGGAAGGTCTTAGTTGAGCCTCTGAGACTTGCTGGTTTCAGGTGAGAACCAGCACATTACCAGCTATGGTGGCTGCAGTGTGAAACTCCTGCTCGAGAAAAGCAGAGCAAAAAGTAAATGGAACTTTGCCTTGTACCTTAGGTACCAACCCAGCCACAGCCAAGTAGAACACCAAGTGGGCTCTTAGGGTCCCCAATTCCAGGACTTGACTTTTAGACAGGATTTCTGGACCTGTCTTGGGCTAGAGGTGAGCCCACTGCTCTGAAGGGTGAGTCCCAGGTCAGGCAGCATTCACCACAAGATGACTGAAGAACCCTTGGGCCTTAAGGGAACATTGGCGGTAGTCTGGCATTACTCTTTGTGGCTGGTGGTTGTGGTGGCTACTGTGTGAGGTTCCTCTGCCTTTAGAAAGGGGAGGGAAAAGTAGGAAGGACAATGTCTTGTGGTTGGAATGTCAGCTCAGCTGAGGTACAATAGACCACTGTATTCATCAGGGTTCCCTCAGAGGGACAGTACTAATAGGACATATATGTGTATGTATATGTATACACACACATGTGTATTACATAATAAACATATATTTTTAAATTTAATATGTATACATACATTTATTACATAATAAACATACTTTTACTTAATATGTATAATTATTTAATATGTAAACATAATATATGTGTATATATATGTAGGGGAGTTTATTAAGTATTGATTAACATGATTACAAGGTCCCAAAATAGGCTGTCTGCAAGCTGAGGAGCAAGGAGAGCCAGCCCAAGTCCCAAAACTGAAGAACTTGGAGTCCCATGTTCCAGGGTAGAAAGCATCCAGCACGGGAAAGATATAGGCTGGGAGGCTAGGCCTGTCTTGCCTCTTAATGTTTTTATTCCTGCTTTATATTCACTGGCAGCTGATTAGATGGTGCCCACCAGATTAAGGGTGGATCTGCCTTCCCCAGCCCACTGACTCAAATGTTAATCTCTTTTGGCAACACTCTCGAAGACACACCCAAAATTAATACTTTGAATTCTTCAATCCAATCAAGTTGACACTCAGTATTAACCATCACAAACATCAAGTAGACTTCTGAAGTTTTTGACTCTAGACCCTGACCACAGGTGATAGCACCTGTGGACCCACCCAGGTCCTGGGGGAACTTGCTGCTCTTAAGGGAAGGAAACGGGCCTGGTTGGCTTTGCCACCAGCTGATTACAGAGCCCCAGGGCCTTGAGCAAACATACGCAGTAGCCAGGGAGTGGTTACAGCAGGTCTTGGGTGAGACCCAGTGCTGCACTGGCTTCAGGTCTGACTCAGCACAATCACTGTGGCTGTGGCCACAGGGGTGCTCGTGTCACTCTACCTCCAGTTTTAGGTGGCTCCAAAAGAGAGAATCCACTTGATTGGGAGAAAGTAAGGAAAGAGAGCGAGAGTCTCTACCTGGTAATCCAGAGAATTCTCTCAGATCTTGTCTAAGACCATCAAGGTGGTACTTCTATGGGTCTGCAAGAACCATAATATTATTGGGCTTGGGGTTCCCCTTAAAGCAGATACAGCTCAGATCGCAACACCCAAGTCTTTTCAAATATCTGGAAAGCCTCCCCAAGAAAGGTGGGTACAAACAAGCCTAGACATTGAAAACTACAATAAATGTCTAACTCTGCAATGCCCAGACACCAAAGAACATCTACTAGCTTCAACACCATCCAGGAAAGCATGATATCACCAAAGTCACCAGGGACCAATTCTGGAGAAAGAGAGCTATGTGAACCTTCAAACAGAGAAGTGTCATTAAGGCATTTCAGACAGAGGTGTAAAGTACTATTCTATACACTTTTAGAAATACTAAAGGGCTGTCCTGAGTACCAAGGACCGCAGTCAGCCAGTAAGTTGGTGAATAGAATCTTGTATTGCATGATAATAAGCTAAAGATTAGGTGATAGTTACCATCTCCCACCTTGTTGCAGGAGAAGACTAAACTCCTGTAGAAATAGCAGGTTCTCCTGAGAAAACATAGTCCCATAGTCACAATTATCTCCCTTTCAGAGATCACATGAAGAATTTTAAAGGCTATAAACAGTCCTGAAGTCAAGAAGCTGGCTTTATGTTAACTCAACATCTCCCATACATACTCGGATTCTAACAGTTTTTCCACTAAAACATGATTAACTTCCAATGTGACTCAAGTATTTGACAAAACATATTTTGAGCAATATTGAACATAAACTATGGAATAGCTATTGAGCTCATCACTTCATACATATATTGATAAATTTGGACTTTATTTGGCATTCAGTAGGGAGCCATCAACATGGTTTCAGCAGAAAAATGGCTGGATTTGAGCCACAATGAGGGAATGTAACTCAACAGTGATACGAGAATGAATTGGAGGGGAGACAGTCAGGAAGTTCGAATATGAATGAGTAGATTTTTTTCTTGGAATAGTTCAAAATATAAAACTATAAATATATATTTTGGAAATGCTTCCAGGTTTAATAAATTATATGATAACATACTAGTGAGATTTCTTTGAAAATCTGTAACAGATGCCAGAAAGAGCAATATCCAGTTTATTATCAATTCACATATATTTGGGATCTCCAGGGGGACACTATGCTTGTATATAACAGCAAAAAACAAATTGCAACAGGATTGCTTCGCTGTGAAACTGAAAACAAAATCAAGATAAAAATAATTAGTTTCAAATTGATCTAATTACTATAGTCAGTCACTACTAAACTATTTATTAAGCACCCACACAGTCCATCATACTTTACTAGGTTCTTGTAAAAATCCATAAAGATGTTAATGACAGATTTTTTCTACCACACTAATCTGTAATTGGCATTAGAATATGAAAAAGAAGCCAGTGCTCCCTGTGGTGCATCAATGCTGAGTCCATACAAAAGACAACAGACAGCAGTGATCTGATCAGCCATTAAATAACTGTGTTCAGTGTCCAATCAAGAAACGTAGACCTTTAAACATTCCATCATTGGAGAGGATATTGAAATAGATAAATTACAAAGTTTGAAAAATACATATGTCTATGATTAGGTAGAAATCTTGCAGTAATGCACAAAGTCTGGGCCACAAGCAATTCTAGGGACCTCAGAACTGGGGTAATAGAAAATTCATGTATTTATGCAGTCAGTTAGAAAATTTATATTGAGCACAAATATGTGTATGGCACTGAACAAGCATAAGGATACAGTATGGAACAAAATTTTCTGAAATGCTTGCTTTTGTGGAAGTTGAATTTGGTCAAGGAGAGACAGCTCTTATACAAAGAAATAAGATTAGATATAGACATAGATAGCCGAAGAGAAATCAGGGAGAGTATAAATTAGGAGGCTGGAACCCTAGTGAGTAGAATTCATCCTTGGAATAGAGGCTTCCAAAATGTTGGGAGAATGTGAGAGAAAAATGTTTTAGGCAGAAGATATCGCAGGTATAAAGGCCCTGAGGCAAAAACATCTGTGGCCAGGTTAAAATAAATAAAAGAAGGAACAGTAGAAATAAGCTTAAAAAATAGCAAAGTATAGATTATGTAGGACCACTGTAATGAGTTCAGCTTTTATTTTGAGTGTGATGGACATGTTGAAGGGTTCTGAGAGATAAGTTCTCACATGATTTTATTTTATTTATTTTATTTATTTACTTTTCTTTTATTTTATCCTCTTCCCTTCTCATCATATTGTCAGATGGTTATATCTGAAACTCTGACATTATTAAAAACTGCTAATCTAATAATATCAGTTTTGATCATCCTCCTCATCAGTATCATCTGCTACTTTGCAATTTCACTCTTTATGGTAGTAAATCTTTAATGAATTTTTGATGCCACTAAGGACCTACAATTCATTTGTGGCAACTGTACTAGAAAGGGACTAGAAGGTCAGTTGACAAGGACATAAGTAGGCAAACTAGCCAGAAGACTTGTGCAATAACAAAAATGAGGAAAGGTGGAGGAAGTAATCGTGAAAAAGTGGTCAGACTTAGGACACATTTTGATGATAGGGCTGACAGGATTATTTTGGTGGAAAAGCCAAAGATGACTTCGTCTTTGGCTTGAGCAACTGGACAAATGAAATTGCCATCTAATGAAATGTGGAAGACTGTAGGTGGAAGTAGGTTTTAGGAGAAAGAGTGGAAGTTCAACTGGGGCATGTTAACCTCAAAATGCATGCTCAGCATCCAACTGGAGGAATGAAGTAGGCAGTTGCATAAAAGAGTTTAGAAATCAGGAAACTGTTCAGGGTTGTAGACAGAAAATTAGGAATGAATGTTGTCACCAAGGTAGAGAGCACAAATAAAGACAAGGCCAAGTACTGACCTCTGGAACACACAATAGTAAGAGGTCTGGGAAACAATGAAAAGTCAGTAAGGCAGATTGAGTAGAATGGCCAGTGACATAAGGAAGCCAGTAGAGTGCAGTATCTTGAAAGCCTAGTGCAGAAATTGTTTCAATAAAGAAAGAGCAGGTCAATTGTATCAAATAGTGCTGATAGATCAGCAAAATGAGAACCTAATATTAACTATTACACTTAGAAACCTGGAGATCATTGTTAACTTTGAAAAAAGAAAGTGTTAGTGGAGAGCTAGAAGCAAAATCCTTAGGGGAGTGAATTTAATAAAGAGGAAGAGGAAAAATGAAGCCAAATATAGATAATCCTTTTAAGGAGTTACAGTAAAAGAGAGTAGAAAAATAGGATGATAGCTTTCAAGACATGAGCATCAAGAGGCTAATTTATAATGGTTGATATATGTGGATGAATTCAATATACAGAGAAAAAATAATCATGTAAGAGACACCCAAGAATTTCCAGAGCTAAGTCTTCAGGTAGGCTATAATTGGCATCTACTGCCCAAGGTTTAATTTACTAGCAGTAAGGACAGTTCACATTTATTAATAGGAAAGAATTCACCCACATGTGGGTATATGGATATATGTGTATGAGGGAGAGATCTTTTCTCAATGCTTCTGTATTTTATCTGTGAACTAAGAAACAAGGCCATCAACTAAAATTGAGGATAGAGGAATACATGGTCATTGGAAGAGATAACATGCTGGAGATGTTGTCTGAAGATTTCAGTAGAGAAGAGTGTGTAAAGGGACAGAAAAACATGGTAGATTTGTCAGGCAATCCCAAGGTCCTATTTGAGGTTAATGATCTCTAATTTAAAGTAAGACCATTAGCATGATTTTGAGGGGGGGACACTCAGCCAAATTGAGCTGAGCTGAGGCTTGAAAGAAGTAGGTAAAGAGTTTAATTTAGCTACTGATGAGCTTTTGTAAGATGAGTATACCAAACCAAGATAAAATGTAAGTATACTGAAGATAGATTCTTTTGAGTGATTATTTATGGGCCATGGAAAGATTCTTTCGAGTGATTATTTGTGGGCCATGGAATTCAGGACAGATAAGTAAAGAAGTCAAATGTGATGACAGTAATGAAAAAGAAAAATAGTAGGAGAATCAAATGAATTGTAGGTCCTTAGTGGCATCAAAAATTCATTAAAGATTGAATACCATAAGGAGTAAAATTGTAAAGTAGTAGATGATACTGATGAGGAGGATGATCAAAACAGATATTATTAGATTAGCAGTTTTTAATAATATCAGGGTTTCAGATATAACCATCAGACGATATGATGAGAAGGGAAGAGGATGAAATAAATGAAAGAAAGAAATCCAAAGCACTGAAAAGCCAGGATATTAAAACGATTCTGTTCATGGATATTAAAATTATATGGAGTATTTTTCCAAGAGTTGAGAATAGAAAGACATTAATACTGGGAAGGTTTGGGCAAAAAAAAGAGAAAGGTGGCCGGGCACGGTGGCTCACATCTGTAATCCCAGCACTTTGGGAGTCTGAGGCAGATCACCTGAGGTCAGGAGATCGAGACCATCCTGGCCAATATGGCAAAACCCTGTCTCTACTAAAAATACAAAAAAAATTAGCCAGACATGGTGGTGGGAACCTGTAATCCCAGCTACTAGGAAGGCTAAGCCAGGAGAATCGTTTGAACCGAGAGGTGGAGGTGCAGTGAGCTGAGATCGCACCACTGCACTCCAGCCTGGGCAACAAGAGCGAAACTCCATCTCAAAGAAAAAGAGAAAGATAAGTGAGGTAGGACAGTAAGAGTTTCCAGATAAAAATATTTCACCTTGATTATGATTTTAGATATTCAGTGGACACCATTCATTAAATTTTATGTGCTGTGGGCCATCAGGGGAGCTTATTAAAAATCAAGATTCTGATTTAATTGGTCTGGGGTAGAAGTTTGGATCCTGCAACTATAGTATAGAAAGTTAAAGGAACAAGAAAGAAAGACACACACACACACACACACACACACACACACACACACACACACACACAGAGAGAAAGAGAGAGAGAGAAAGAGAGAGAGAGAGGAGACACAGAAAGTGTTTGTAACAAGATTTATGTTGAGAGAATACCAAATACACTCCGGAGACTCTTAATTTGTTTTTTCCTTTTTGTGTTTCTTATTTTCTTCCCAAGTACAGAAGACCAAATTAAACTATCATTCAAATATGAACAGAGGAAAAGAAAGTTTCCAAATTCTAAAACGAACCCAGCTATGGAATAGTTATTATTGATCCCTGATACATAGCCAGGTGTTTTGAATACATGTCTAAAAATGTGTTGCTTTGAATATTAACATTTTATTTAGATAGTTAAACCAAAATTGAAAAAAAAAAGTTCATCTCTTTCCCAGAAGAAACTACTGATGTCCTTTGCTTCCATTTAAAAGGGAATTCTGGTGAAAAGTTGCATTTTCTTTGTTTAAAGAAGCTTGTAGACCCCAAAGAACTAGGATTGTGCTTAGGTGGGGTTCATTCCGATTAAGAAAAAATGATCTTGATACAAATGAAAACCTATTTCCTAAATGATGAGAAATTTGGTATATAACACAGGTTTTTAAAAGAATGACATGAACTGTTTCATTAGCTAAAGTTTTGGGGTGCTATAGCACTCCACAGTGCTATAAAGGAAGGAAGGCTCCATTACCTATAACATGCTGTCCCTATATGGGCAATAGAAGAAACATACTTGGACCCCAGCTTCTTCTCTTAAGTTGCACCTACTGCTGGCTACAGGGAAAAAAAAAATCAGAGGAAAAATAGAGTTAACTCTTAATGGAAAAAAAAAAAAAAAGCAGGTCTTAAAGATTATGAATTGGATTGATGAGTTTTTCTTTTCTGAAGGACAATATTCACATTAAAGAGCTTTTAACTGTTCATGATGCAATCAAAAGGTTATGGTCGTCTGCTAAAAACTCAGTTTCAGCCACAGTTTATGTAAGTTGTTCACATTACTCACTCAGTAATGATGTACTTGGCCCCACTGTTTGTGGTCTGGTTCTCATTTGTCTGGTATTACATTCCAAAACTGCAATGACTCAGAAATGTTCCTTAGTTTTTACAGTAAGAAGAAATAGCAATGCTGTGCCTAAAACAGCTCAAGTTTAATCACTTATCTGTGGTCTTCCCGCAATCTATCTAAGCACGTGTATATAAGTGAAGACTTCCACAAACTGAATTAGAAGAACCAACATGTCTACCAGAAAACTTTCAAAGTTATCTTCTTACATTCATATGACATCAACAGAAAATTTAAACCCTTTGCAATACTGCATAATTTTTTATTCTTATCAGAATATAGCTGCTTAGTATTAGCAAGAAGGCTTTTCATAATACAGAAACATTTCCTTTTTTAAAATCAACATTTATTTTAAGTTCTGGGATACATGTGCAGGATGTGCAGGTTTGTTACATAGGTAAATGTGTGCCACGGTGGTTTGCTGCACAGATCATCACCCAGCTATTAAGCCCAGCATCCATTAGTTATTCTTGCTGATGCTCTTCCTCCCCTACATGCCACAACAAGTCCCAGTGTGTGTTGTTCCTCTCCCTGTGTCCATGTGTTCTCATCGTTCAGTACCCACTCATAACTGAGAACATGTGGTGTGTGGCTTTCTGTTCCTGCATTAGTTTGCTGAGGATAACAGCTTCCAGCTCCACTCATGTACCTGCAAAGAACATGATCTCATTCCTTTTTATGGCTTCATAGTATTCCATGGTATATATGTACCACATTTTCTGTATCCAGTCTACCATTAATGGGTGTTCGGGTTGATTCCATGTCTTTGCTATTGCAAATTGTGCTGCAACTAACATACTAGTGCATGTATCTTTATAATAGAATGATCTATATTCCACAGAGTACATACCCAGTAATGGGATTGCTGGGTCAAATAGTATTTCTGCTTCTAGGTCTTTGAGAAATTGCCATGCTCTCTTCCACAATGGTTGGACTAATTTACATTCCCACCAAGAGTGTACAAGTGTTCATTTTTCTCCACAACCTCACCAGCATCTGTTGTTTCTGAACTTTTTAATAATTGCCATTCTGACTGGTGTGAGATGGTATCTCATTGTGGTTTTGATGTGTATTTCTCCAATGACCAGTGATATTAAGCTTTTTCTATATTTTTGTTGGTCACATGAATGCCTTCTTTTGAAAAATGTCTGTACATGTCCTTTGCAAACTTTTTAATGGGGTTGTTTGCTTTTCTTCTTGTAAATTTGTTTAAGTTGCTTGTGGACTCTGGATATTAGATCTTTGTCAAATGGATAGACTGCAAAACTTTTCTCCCATTATGTAAGTTGTCTGTTTACTCTGATGATAGTTTCCTTTGCTTTGCAGAAGCTCTTTAGTTTAATTAGATCCCATTTGTCAGATTTTTATTTTGATGCAATTGCTTTTGGTGTTTGAATTGTGAAATCTTCTGGTGTTTTCATCATGAAATCTTTGCCCATGCCTATGTCCCAGAAACATTTCCAAAACAAAAAAGTATCAAATATATATGAAACCCCTAGAAAGTGAGTGTAAGAGAATACAAAAGTTTGTACTCAAATCTACTGGAAGAAATGATATATGCAAGAAGAAGCAAACTGGTGCTATAATGACTACAGAAGATAAAAGTAGTGGTAATGGGTAAAAAATATGAGTATATATATTTTTGACAATATAATTTTTCAAGAGACTATTAAGCTTTAGAGCTCTCAGAAAAAAAGAATGGTTGTCTTCTAAGCAAAAATAGAAGTAAGGAATTATATGAGGAGTTAATCTCAAAATATCTGTTTTCTACAAACATGACTGTCTTAGATTCCAGCAGAGAATGAATAGGTATTTATTCAATGAAGAAGAAAATAGCCACTTTCATGACTTACACCCTCCCAAGATTACCTTTCATATCCTCTTGAGTTGCCTGATCTCTTGCCTTTCTCGTATAGTAATTTATAGCTCCTCCACTGGCCAGCAATACAGTGCGAGTTTTACCAGAAATAGAGGAACAGCCTTAATTTAAGGCATTATCTTCCAAAGAAATGTATTTAAAGAGTACTTACTTATAAATATATTAAATATAATATAGTATAAATATGAATTAACTTACTTAGCCAGAATTCATTTATTATATAACATTGTTAAGAAAGGTCTTAGTCTGTTTTCTGTTGCTTATAATAAAATACCCGAAAACTAGGTAATTTATAAAGAAAACGAATTTACTTCTTATAGTAATGGAAGCTGAGAAATCTTAGGTCAAGGAACTGCATCTGTTGAGCACCTTCTTGCTGGTGAGGACTCTCTACAAAGTCCTAAGATAGTGCAAAGCATCACAGGGTGAAGGAGCTGAGTGTGTAAACTGAGGTATGTCTTTGTCTTCTTGTAAACCCAGCAGTCCCAATCCTATGATAACCTATTAATCCATTAACTAATTAAACCATTAATCCACTCATGAGGGCAGAACCCACATGAAAAACCACCTCTTAAAGGCCCCACCTCTCAATATTGCCACATTGGGGATTAAATTTCAACATGAGTTGTGAAGGTGACAAATATTCAAACTATAGTAGGGTCCTAAAGAGATAAAATGCAGAACAATAGAGTTTTGATGAGGGAAGAAAATTTGGAGAGACAAAAAGGTGAAGAAGTGCTGCCCATAGAGGAAAGACTTGATTAATCACTCTAGTGCTATCTTCAGGGTAGCCACAGAATGTTGAAACTAGAGGTTTTATCTGTGATTTATTGTTTTTTTGTGGCTTTTTTTCTCCATGAGGCATGGCCCTGTCAATAATTTTCAACAAGAACCTCAGAAAAATTTGGGAAAAGTGGATTCCAAAGCTTGATAGAAGTTCAACTAAAACAAGTAGAAGTCAAAGGACAGGAATTCAGTGCCATTCTCTTAACTATTTGAAATCCCTGTCATTCAACAAGGACTGTTTCAAATCTGGCAGAAATTCCTTATAAAGCCCTATTTTTATATTCAATGTTCACTTCAGGTAAAGTCTCAGATGTTGGGCAAGCTCTTTTGTTCAGTTACTCAGCTCTCTCAGCGTTAAAGTTTTAGGAAGCCATCTAAGGGTATCAAGACCCTGATTACTTTGAAATTTGTAACTAAGAGGTTATTTCTCATATTAGTGTGATGCTAGAATTCCTAGCTATGACACAGATAGTAGGGATAGCCTCCTTTCCTCATGGATACAAATGTTCGAGGAATAGGGAACATCTTCCCAAAAGAAGAAAATCATTTAGAGGAGGCAAAAAGAAAGCCAATAAAAATTACATTTATTCATCACCTCAGCTGCTCAGACTGGCCACACTGTACTTCAATTAGGAAATAAACTCCTAAGGATTTAAGGTTTGACTTCTCAAAGGCTCAGTTTACTTCTGTATAAATTGAGCTAACATATTGCATGATCTCTAAGATCACTTCCAGCCCCAAATTTTATGATTTCATTCATACAAGTCCAGCCAATTCTAACTCCGTTATTTTCTAGGCATTGAAAAGCCAACATTTGAGTTCATCTATTTCTCCACTTTGGTAAATCAGTAATGTCCTGGATGGCCCATAATCTTCTTCTGACAGAACAAACATAATATACTCTAGTTTATGTCACTTAAGCCCTCTGTGAGTTCTTGAAGATAATTGTTTGTGACTCAGCAAAGACTGTGGTCAATTTAAGTTCTTTAGTATGAAAATTATCAAGGCCTATGCATTTAAGTTATCCAGCTGAATCAGTCATTTTCATCTGTCCCCACTTTACAGAGGCTCTCTGCTTCCCATCACATCATTGCCTGCACCCATGATGACTTCACGGCTGACATTTGTGAGGGAAGAAAGAGGTTAAAAGGTCTTTCCTGTCACTGTCATTTCTTAAGTGCTTTTCTCATCATCTGATAAAGGGTTAGTATTTTTCTCACCTTTTCCCTTTAAGTGATTTTTAATGTTTTTATAAATCTTGAGTATCTTTTATCTTGATCATGTATTGTGTGTTTCTCAACCACAGCAGAGTAGAATATTAAAGTCATTGGACACAGAATAGGGACACCTATGTTTTTGCTGGATAATCTCTATAAAGTAATTAGACTCTCTGAGCTTCATTTTCTCCCTTGTTTAATGTTAGCAGTTCAGTACGTGATCTTAAGACCCCTTCCTCTTCTTAAATCTTCTAATACTCCTTATCATTGGATTCATCTCTGTAGCATTTCCACTTATGCCTCATTGATTCATAAACATGTTATTTATATGAGTAAGTGAAGTTGTAATCATAGAATTTTAGAGTCAGAAGGTTTCCAGCAATCATATAGTCTAATTCTAATATGTAACAGATAAAGAACCAAGACCCAGAGAAAGTGAGTGACTTGTTACATAAATAGTGACATGGTTGGAACCAGAGACTGGGTTGCAAGCTCCAGTGTTTTTCCAAATTCTAATATAGTTTTTATTATTTTTATGACTGTATAGAATCTTATTCTCATGCCTTCTATGTTCTATATGAGGGAACAGGGATAAGAAATACTCCTTATCCAAAATCAGTTATTAATTTCCATTTCCACCATCTCCTAATTTGGAGGACTTAAAAGTGAGGGAAGAGGAATACAGAGCCTGGAAGATGGAATAGGGATATAAGAAGAGTGGTGCATTAGTGCTCTGGGTTCCATATTTAAATGAGAAAAGTAGAGGTAATTCTTCTAGGATTCTACCCAGCACCCAGTATCTAAAACCATAGATTTTAATATACATAGCATGTAATACAGAGTCTTAGTAAATTACTTAACTGAAAGTCACATTGGGAAAGTTCTGTTGCTAGGGGAGAAGTCTTCAGTATTTTAAACACATCTTTCTCCAGAAACTCCTTGATGACAGGGATTGAGGCACTGCGGATACAAAGGGACATAATGAGAGATCCCAGCCTAGAGAGGGAGATAGATAAATTTATGAGTACAATGCAGACTGCTCTGTTCTGCGGGTGTATGTAACACAGTAAGGAGTAATACTTAACTGCATCTTGGATGGGTACAGGTTGAGAATAAGAGTGTTCCATAAACAGGAGACAGCACTCAGGAATGTAGATTATTATTAAATGACCTGCATCTTTTGAAATTCTCTCTGGCCATGAAGCTAGTGGAGACAAGAGGATAACCATGATAGGCCACAGGGAATTAATGAGGGCTTTCATGCTATGTAACTACACAATTGTATTTTTCTAAAAAAAAAAAAAAAAAAGCACTCTAATAGTTGTATTAAGGAATAGTTAGCTAACTGGGAACCAGAGGATGAGGGGTACAGAGTGGGTAGCGTGCTAAACTATAAACAGGAACTGGTTAAAAAGTCATTGTAGCTGTCATGCTACAATGATCTTAAGACCTCTTCCTCTTCTTTAAATGTCTTCTAACACTCCTTATCATTGGATTCATCTCTGTAGCATTTCCACTTATGCCTCATTGATTCATAAACATGTTATTTATATGAGTAAGTGAAGTTGTAATCATAGAATTTTAGAGTCAGAAGGTTTCCAGCAATCATATAGTCTAATTCTAATATGTAACAGATAAAGAACCAAGACCCAGAGAAAGTGAGTGACTTGTTACATAAATAGTGACATGGTTGGAACCAGACACTGGGTTGGGGACTAACATGAACATTATGGAGAAAGATGTCAACAGAAAATAGTTAGCAGGAATTATTGGTGAAATTGAAAAAGAGTGAAAGAAGACTTTTTTTTTTTTAACATTCAATATTACTAACCCCAGACACCATGAGAATAGCATATCCACTTATATTTAAATAAAGCACAGGAAGTTTAAACCCACCCCACCAAAATTGTGCTCTTATAATCATTCCTTCAGGTTAAGGTGCTGTTATCTCTTTGCATGCAAATATCCCCAATGATTATTACATATTAAATTATAATCAGTCACTAATAAGTTTTAGGTTATTAGTTGTCATGGGGAAGCCTGACTTTGGGCTTTCAGGGATAAAACACAGGATGAAAAGTTTAATGAGGAGTAGGTTGGTTCATGGTGAGGTGCTTAAGACAGATCTCTTTGAGATTTTTCACAATAGAGGACTTTAAGCACACAGACTCAGGATTAAGGCTCAGGATATAAAGAGAAAAAACGGCCGTAGGGCATAGAGGGGAGGGAGTTAGAGGAGGAAAGGCAAAGTAGGGATGAAGAAGGCAAACAGAAAGAGGCACAGCACTCTGGAAGCATCCCTCAGCTGAATTCAGCATCTGTCAAGCTGGCACCAGCACTAATCAATGTGACAGGAAAGTGAACCTGAAGCATAAACATAGGAAATCTGTTGAGCATAGTTTTTATTTTATTTTATTTTTTTTTGAGACGGAGTCTCGCTCTGCTGCCCAGGCTGGAGTGCAGTGGCCAGATCTCAGCTCACTGCAAGCTCTGCCTCCCGGGTCCACGCCATTCTCCTGCCTCAGCCTCCCGAGTAGCTGGGACTACAGGTGCCCGCCACCTCGCCCGGCTATTTTTTTGTATTTTTTAGTAGAGACGGGGTTTCACCGTGTTAGCCAGGATGGTCTCGATCTCCTGACCTCGTGATCCGCCCGTCTCGGCCTCCCAAAGTGCTGGGATTACAGGCTTGAGCCACCGCGCCCGGCCGAGCATAGTTTTTAAATGTGGTTAATTTTAGATGTGTGGACATCCAAGAAGAGAGAAACAGACATACAGGAATGACCATGGTCTCAATAATCATCTAGGTAGGATATAATCCAGCATTGGATCCAATATTTACTTCTCTTCCTTGGAGATTATTAGATCAAACCACATCTGCTGCAGAAGAGACCACAATCTCCAAAATCCTTAGTCAATGAAGAGCTAGAATAACTGAATCTGCTAAAATGAATTTCAGCTGTTTCTTGACTCTTTTGTTTTTTCTGGGAAACTAATATTAAAGAAGAACTTAGGCTTGCCAGCTTGTAATTTTGCCAACAAAGGACATTTAAAAGAAAATTTTACCATCTATGCTTTACTTTCTTCATCATTTCATAAATAAATGGGCATCTTAATACCAAATAAAAGTAGGAAAAAAGTTTCTTACAAGAATGGGTGGTCCTTTAAATTGAATAAATTTAATGTTATGGAGATCTTATTGAGTTTCTCATTTTACCACTGACAGTTAACAACCTAGCACCTGCCAAGGAACTGTATCCAAGAATCACCTTTAAAAGATGACAAGAAGGCTCAAAGACAGGAGCGCAGCAGTTCCTGGGTCAGCTGGTGCCCTGTCAGCAGGAGGAGTCAAGGAGCATAATCTACCTTCAGGAGAGGTCAGGATCAGACTGATTAGCTGCACCATAAAGTAGCATTTATGCACAGACCAAAGGCAAACAGAATTGTTGTTCTTTTTCCATGCCCACGTTCTCTGCCAATTGAAACTGTTTCAGAATGTTATTAGATTCAGGTGTTCCTGCAGTTGTCCACTTCCTACCCTCTTAACTCCCCCTTTCCTGAGATTGTGTAGTAATGTAGGAAGCTTCTGGCATCCACAATTTTGTTTTCTTTCCGAATAGTTAGTTGCAAACTCCCTGCATGTTTCTTGTTTGTGAGCAGGTGGCCTGGCCTGCCAAAAAGAACTTAGGGTCTTGGATCTCCCCCGGAGTTTAACCAGGTTCCAAAATTGGTATCAGCCCTCCGAATATTACAGAGCCTCACGGGCACTTTCATGTTTGCACAGGGCAGACAGGTCCATAGGACAGAATGCTTCACCTCTACACCTCGTGTGTGATCCAGCAAGGATACAGCATGGCAACAGGATCCTTTTCTTTACTTTTACAAGTCACGGAAGAGATGAGAAAAGAGGAAGCAAGAGAAAGGTTCAGGCCAAGTAAGTCTTTCACAACTCAGGAGGTAGCACAGAATTCAGAAAACAACATCAAATCGCTTTTGCGAGGCTTCATTATCTGTGTTGCCTAAGCAGAGAAAGGCCACTCCTATTCAGAAAACATTTGCCGGATCTTGAGTTGGAACCTGTCCCTGTAGGAGGGATGCAAACTGGCGCTGCAAAAAGAAACTTACAAATACATGACATAGTCAGGAGCTGGAGATGCCTCAAGTTATTTATTTGACCACACAATAAAAGTGACAGGAGTTGTGTATCCTTGAACAACCTTCTCCCGGCAGAATAAAACCATGAAATGGCCTGTTTTGCTGCTAGATGTACTAAAGATTAGATAAGAAAGCAAACAGTCCCTCATGGGACACTTTAAGTTCTTTAACTGCCAAAATAAGATGCCATACTAGATCAAAAGCAGAAAGGATTCTAGAGTATCTATGAGTGCATCTCAGAAGCAGCAGTGTGATTTAAAACCAAAGCATTGGAATGGAGTTGAGTGTCAGATCAGTTTCTAGTAGAAGGATTTTGAGAAAAGGACTTCAGCATATGGTTTATAATTAAATGTACCATTTGTAGGCTTTTATTCTATCACTGTTCAGATTTCCTTGCTAATAGGCTCCAAAAACTTAGTAAATCATAGTGATCTATTAATCTGTAGGTCAGAAGAAAGCAGCAAAGTGGAATGAGAGTAAGTAGGGGTCTGGTTGCAATTCTGCCATTAACAACTTGTGTGCAATTCATCTAACTTTGCTATGTCATAGTTCCCTTGTCTGTAAACATGAGAGATATGGACTAAGGTCTTTTATAATTCTTGAAATTAACTATCTTCTGATCTTGATCTTAGCATAGCACTTTAGGTATCAGTAAAAAACCTTATGCCAATGACTATTCAATAGTAATCAGTATCACTAAGAACTGAATTAGGAAAAAGCCAAAATTAGGGAATATATGGCATACCAGTCTTTCTACAAGACCAAGACCACAATTAAAGGGATGTTGTCCATTACCAAGTGCATTTGCTGTGTCATATAAAACTACTAATTCTGGGAAGGGCAATACACGTATATTTCTAGACCACTGATATACTACTAATAGGACATAACACTCATGCATATTGTGCTGTAAGACAACTGCAAGCAGGCAAAAGATAGGAAAAATACAGTGTTCATCCACATTAGAAAATGATTATTTTCCTCATCTAAAAAAATCACCAGTCACTTCATTGAGATGCTCAGCCATCCTAATTTGACCAAACTTAATCCAACTTAGAAAATGTGTGTACATATAATACACATATTTTTATTAAAATACTTTTTTATTTACTGAAAATACAGTTCCTGAATGTATCTGTTATATGTGTCTCTAGTCAATGATGACATAAAGATGAAAAGTTTGGTTTGTTTCTATACTGACTGTATTACATTCTAAGTGGCAAACTGAGTAAGACAATAAAGACATTTTGTGATAAAGGTATGTGAGAAATCATAACCTTAACAAATATGAACAAAGTGCTTTGGCAGACCAGAGAAGTCAGGATTAATAATCCTGCTTTTTTTTAGAGGGAAGTAATCCAAGAAATTTCACAGACAACGACACCTTTGAGGTAGATCATTACACATTTGGCCTCTTTTTCAGCAAAAGCTTTTAATTAAATCTAAAGTGCAAGGCCTGTGAAGGGCAAATGCCCTTCAGACAGAAGACCATTTGCAAAGGCATGGAAAAATGAAAACGCAGTTAATAGTTGGTGTTCCCATGTGACTACATATTAGAGATCAAAAGAAAGAGGTCACAGTAAAAAAAAAAAAAAAAAAAAAAAAAAAAGGAAGACTTTTATACAATGCTAAAGGTTTTCTGTGTTACCTATAGACAATGAGAATAAGACAGACAATAAGAAAGAGTTATCAAAACTGACAGCATTTATTCATAAATGGATTAATGATGAAAAAAACTCTCTAAAAATCACCAGGAGAGCCCAAAGATCCAAGAGATTGCACAGTTCAAATTCACCTGGACCTTAGCTGCAGTTTGGCACCACTGGTGGCCATTTCTAATTGGGTTTAAATATCCATGGGGAAGATTACGGTTCCTGTGGGGAGACTGGACTTCTATGACACAGTCAATGATTCCAGTAGGTTAATGGCCCCTGCTTCCTTGACTTAATTTTTTGGGTTAGGAGAATGCTGGCAACACAGTTTCTTGCAGTTCCTGCCCTATTTTTTCTTCACTCTTCTTTTCTTTCCTTTTGGCCACCTTAAGAGACCGACTGCAGAGGGCTGGTTAGAGGATAGGAAAAGATCTCCAATCCCTTTGCGTTATTGTGACATTAATTAGTCTTAAAATTTAGATGACTACAATGGAAATGACAAGAGTATTAAAGAGTGTCTAGCATTCTCTTTCTCATCATAATATTAAGTTGGATGTGTACCTTGATAATCAGTTTGAAAAACTGATGAGGAACATGAAATGGCAAAAGTTATCGACACCTATAAAATCCACAATTTTGAGGAACAAAATTATCTATGACGTCATCCAGTGCTAATTTTTTACTTCTATGTGTTTAGCAGATAAAGAAATTGAGGCCTAGAAAGGTTCACTTCCCTTTATACACAGTTATATAGAGTATAGTAAGAATAAAGATCTGGCTAAAATTTTGTTTTACTTGAGTGATTTTCACATTTCTCTGAATGAGGTAGGTTTGGAAAATAAAGTCATCACCAAAAAATCCTTTTAACACACACACATATATATATATATATAAATAAAATGGAGGGCAGGTAGATCCGAGCCCATTCCACATTAGCACAATACAAGAATCAGACCAAGTTTCAAAAGTTTTAAACACAAATCATGTTTCCAATATTTTAAATACTCTGGTTGACTTTTTATGAAAAAGTTTTTTAAAAGTGCACATACCTTCTAATTTTATGAAATCAACCCAAACCACAATTTAGAAGTATCAAAATACAGTCTCATAACAAGCAAAAAACAAGTAAAATAGACAAACAAACAAAATCTAGACAAACAAGGACAGAAACAAAAGAATTCTCCCAGGACTTCTAACTGAAATCATATCCCAAAATAAAGAATGGGCTTAGGGCCAACTTCCAGAGCAAAGAAATTTAGATTCATTTCTGAATGCTTGGATACTTCCTTGGTCAGTGACTAAAATCTCATAAATTTAACCATGTAAGCAGCATTTTTAGCCAGTCTTCTCACTGCTAGAGCAAAATGAAAATGACAACTCCCTCCTCAATTTGAAAAATACTACTATTGCCTGGGTAGTTAAGAAGTCCCAGATACATAATTCTTTATAATAAATAACAGAAAAATATAGAGCGATATAAAAATAACTCTTAGATTAGAAAATTTTGGATAAGAAGAATGATAATATCTCTTTGCAATGTCATTTAGCAAATGCACTGAAGGTTTGTTTTTGATAGAAAGAGCAAAATCCTCACAATGAAGTAATTTTCAAGAAAAACAGTGACATCCAATGATGACCTATGAAATGACAAGGGTAGTCATGGTTAGATCTGGCACTGGGCAGGATAATAAAAGCAAAATGATGTATATCACTTTTTCAATTCTCAAAAAATCTTCATCCATCCAGATAGCAGATGTCATGAATGCCCTGTGCCATATCCCCAGTTTACCTCTGAGTTCACCTGTAGCTAAGATGGATATTTCCCATAACCATTGACAGGGAATCTTTCTGCTTTACTGCCTGAGGCCTTTCTCTGGCTCCAGGAGAATTTGTTCAGACTGTCCATGGCTCATGTGGGGATTAAATCTGGGGATTTAATGGCCCCAAGAATAACCTTCAAAGTAACGAGGAAAATGAGTCAATGGTAAATGCCTCAGATGCCTTGTCCTTCTGTGGTATAATTCTGAGGCATATTCTGCACAGTGGCGCAGAGGGTTTCCAGTAGGCTTTACCCCCAAGTGCTAACATTGGGAACTCACTCACATTCACATCCTATGGATTCTGCTCTCTTTTCTGTCTTCCCTTTCTACTCAAACTTACCGTAAGAAGCTCCTCAAAAAGGTACCTGCAGCTGGACTTGGTGGCTCAAGCTTGTAATCTCAACAAGGTGGGAGGATTGCTTAAGCTCACAAGTTTTAGACCAGCCTGGGCAAAATAGCAAGACCCTATCTCTACAAAACATACAATAAAAAATTAGTTGGGAGTGGTGGCACACACCTGTTGTCCTAGCTACTCAGGAGTCTGAGGCAGGAGGATCGCTTGAGCCCAGAATATTAAGGCTGCAGTGAGCTGTGATCATGCCTGGGCAACAGAGTGATGCCTGTCTAAAAAGAAAAGCTCCCTTCATTCAAGTTCTTGTCACAATATCTGCTTTTGGAGGAATACCAGCTACAACATTCCAGGTGTCTGTCTAATATTCCCTATTTTAGAGAATGCTAGGCAATCTTTAATACTCTTGTCATTTCCATTGTAGTCATCTAAATTTTAAGACTAATTAATGTCACAATAACGCAAAGGGATTGGAGATCGCTTCCTATCCTCTAACCAGTCCTCTGCAATTGGTCTCTTAAGGTGGCCGAAAGGGAAGAAAAGAAGAGTGAAGAAAAAATAGGGCAGTTAAACAAATAAGCAAGAAAAATAAAATATTCCCTGTGTTACCTTCTCATGGGCTGCCAATTAATCTAGCTTAATAACTTTGAACAGACACTGGGCTATGAGTTTAGAGGTTGAATTGTAATCCTGTTAATTTATTGTGTGTCCTCTGTGAGACTTAGTTTTGTTCACTGAAAAATTAGGAGGTTGGATTTTATGTTCCGTAAAGTGCCAATGGGGCTTCACTCACTCTTTACCTTTTATTTTATTTTAGGCTTGAAAAAAACAAATAGTACTGGGAAACAATAATGAATGGAATAATAATCTGTCACAGTCTTGTCTGAGAACCAGGATACATTTGCATTTCTTACCTTGTGTTTAATTATTGTTTATTACCTGGCAACTCCACTATAGCGTGAGTTCCTTGAGGCTCAGAAAGACGTCTTATTTATCTTTCCATTGCCAGATTTTAGCACAGTCCCTCATAGGTGTTTAATAAACATAGTATTTAATAAATGCATTATTAATAAATTAATAAGTAGTATGTACAAAAAGGAAAAGCAAGAAGACTGTCTAGACATATGGAAGAGACAATATAAGCAGTAGGTTAAATCAAAGCCAGGCACAGAGGCTCATGCCTGTAATCTCAGCACATTGGGAGGCAGAGGTGGAAAGACTGCTTGAGGCCAAGAGTTCAATACCAGCCTGGGCAATATAGTGAGACCCTCATCTCTACAAAAACAATTTAAAAATTATCCAGGTGTGATGGCACACACTTCTAGTCCCAGTTACTCAGGTGGCGGAGACAGGAGGATCATTTGAGCCCAGGAGTTCGAGGTTGCAGTGAGCTATGATCATGCAGCTGCACTCCAACCTGGGTGAAAGAGCGAGACTCTGTCTCAAAAAAAGTAAAAATAAAAGAAATATGTTAAGTAAGATGGGGCTAGATTATAGTGTTCTGAGTGATGGATACTGGGCTTAAGTCAAAGGCCTTACACATAAAGTATTTACCAACACATAAAGTATTTTTGAGCAGGAATGACATGATAAGAGAGAAAGGTGATACAGGATGGAAAGGGAAAAGAGAGAGAATGAAGAGAAACAGCTCTCTATTTAGCTCTCAACTGCAACATAATAACTAAAAAAAACTTTTTCAATGTTTCACACAGTTACAATGAAAATATAATTCTTGTGTTTGTATGATTATTAAACTAACAGTAAATCAATAAATGTTATTTATGGATCATAAACATATGATATTCATAGATAGGTGCAAACTATGGCATAATAATCGGCTCATAATTCATTTCAGTATTTTGTGTACTTTCAGTGAAAATATTTTTGAGGTTACCAAGTTGGTATTACTTTGTTTATTTCACAGTTCTTAGTCACCAGGCTTAGTTCACAAATTCCAACTGTTTTAAGAAATCAAGTTCATCTTCAGAAAATGAAAATGTTTCAACATTGAAGAAGCTGAAAATAGTAGAGACATCAAACCCATTTATATAAATAATATCTATTGAATTAAAAGAACTTCCATTTTTACAGTCATGACTTTTATTAAAAGGACTAATTATTCCAAGATGTGTTAGCTCCAGCTAGCAAAGACAGAGAAGCCTGAGAGTCAGTTTCAAAATCTTTCTGCTTATCCTTCTCACCCAGTCACCTGCTCTGACATAAGCATAGCACACCTGCTCTTTCTGCATCTAGAAAATGAATTCACCAGCAGATCACTGTCCTTATGGCCAAAAGCAACAGAAGACATACAAATACTGCAAAGAATAACTTGCTTTTATCTAAGAATCCTTTCTAATAGGCCACTGACTTTTTTCTTCTTCTTCCTCCTCCTTCTCCTCTTCCTCCTTCCTTTCCTCCTTTCCTGCTCCTTTGCTTTCCTTCCTTCCTTCCCTTCTCCTCCTTTCTTCTTCTCCCTCCTTGGATTTTTCTCCTGGACTCATGTACCTGCTGGGACTACCTTAGGTCTGAAATGAGCTTAAATAGACCTCCTAGCACCAAAACATATACAAATACTGGTGTAAAATAAACATACATAGTCCATCAAAATGCCATCATCATTCTTCACAGAACTAAAAAAAAAAAAATTCCTAAAATTCATATGGAACCAAAAAAGAGCCCACAGACACAAAGCAAGACTAAGCAAAATAATAAATCTGGAGGCATCATATTACCTGACTTCAAACTATACCACAAGGTCATAGTCACCAAAACAGCAGGCACTGGTATAAAAATCGGCACGTAGACCAATGGAACAGAATAGAGAACCCAAAAATAAAGTCAAATACTTACAGTCAATTGATTTTCAACAAAGCAAAGGAAAACAAAGTAGGGAAAGAACACCCTATTCAACAAATGCTGCTAGGATAATTGGCTAGCCACATGTAGAAGAATGAAACTGGATCCTCATTTCTTACCTTATACAAAAGCCAACTCAAGATGGATCAAAGACTTAAATTGAAGACCTGGAACCATAAAAATTCTAGATTACATCACTAAAAGTCTTCTAGACATTGGCTTAGGCAAAGAATTCATGACTAACTTTTGTTGCACAGCAAATGCAACAAAACAAAAATAAATAGATGGGGCCTAATTAAACTTAAAAAAACTTCTGCACAGCAAAAGAAATAATCAACAGAGTAAACAAGCAACCCACAGAGTGAGAGAAAAATATTCACAAACTATGCATCTGACAAAGGACTAATATCCAGAATCTACAAGGCACTTAAACAAATAAGCAAGGAAAAATAAAATAATCCCATCAAAAAGTAGGCTAAGGACATGATTAGATAATTCTCAAAAGAAGATATACAAATGACAAGCAAACATGAAAAAATGCTCAGCACCAGTAATTACCCGAGAAATGCAAATCAAAATCACATTGCAATACCACCTCACTCCTGAAAGAATGACCATAATTTAAAAATCAAAAAACAATAGATGTTGGCATGGATGTGATGAAAAGGGAGCACTTTTACATTGCTGGTGGGAATGTAAACTAGTACAACCACTATGGAAAAAAGTATGTAGGCTCCTTAAAGAACTAAAAGTAGAACTACCATTTGATTCAACAATCCCACTGTGTCCGGAATTGGTTCCTTCTGGTGGGTTCTTGGTCTCACTGACTTCAAGAATGAAACCGCGGATCCTCCTGGTGAGTGTTACAGTTCTTAAAGATGCTGCATTCAGAGTTTGTTCCTTCAGATGTTCAGATGTGTCCTGAGTTTCTTCCTTCTGCTGACTTCAGGAGTGAAGCTGTAGACCTTTGCAGTGAGTGTTACAGCTTAAAGATGGTGTGTCCAGAGTTTGTTTCTTCAGATATTCAGATGAGTCTGGAGTTTCTTCCTTCTGGTGGGTTCGTGGTCCCACTGACTTCAGGAATGAAGCCACAGACCCTCACAGTGAGTGTCACAGCTCATAAAGGTAGTGCGGACCCAAAGAGTGAGCAGCAACAAGATTTATCATGAAGAGCGAAAGAACAAAGCTTCCACACTGTGGAAGGAGACCTGAGTGGGTTGCCTGCTGCTGACTCGCTTGGCCAACTTTTATTCCCTTATTTGGCTCCACCCACATCCTGCTGATTGGTCCATTTTATAGAGTGCTGATTGGTTCATTTTACGGAGCACTGATTGGTGCTTTTACAATTCTTTAGCTAAACACAAAAGTTCTCCAAGTCCCCACCTGACCCAGAAGGTCAACTTGCTTCACCTCTCGCCACTACCAGGTGTCTACTCAGAGGAAAAGAAACAATTATATGAAAAAGACACCTGTACATGGATATTTATAGTAGTACAATTTGCAATTGCAAAAAAAAAGGAACCAGCCTAAATGCCCATCAACCAACGAGTGGATAAAGAAGATGTGACATATATATACCGTGGAATACTACTCAGTCATAAAAAAGGAACAAAATAATGGCATTTGCATCTATCTAGATGGAATTGGAGACCATTATTCTGAGTGAAGTAACTCAGAAATGGAAAACCAAGTGTTGTATATTCTCACTTATAAGTGGGCACTAAGCTATGAGCCTACAAAGGTATAAGAATGATATAATGTTCTTGTGATAGTTTGCTAAGAATGATGGTTTCCAGCTGCATCCATGTCCCTACAAAGGACACAAACTCATCCTTTTTTATGGCTGCATAGTATTCCATGGTATATATGTGCCACATTTTCTTAATCCAGTCTGTCACTGATGGACATTTGGGTTGATTCCAAGTCTTTGCTATTGTGAATAGTGCCACAATGAACATACGTGTGCATGTGTCTTTATAGCAGCATGATTTATAATCCTTTGGGTATATACCCAGTAATGGGATGGCTGGGTCATATGGTACATCTAGTTCTAGATCCTTGAGGAATCGCCATACTGTTATACCTGATGTAAATGACGAGTAGTTGGGTGCTGACGAGTTGATGGGTGCAGCACAGCAACATGGCACAAGTATACATATGTAACAAACCTGCACGTTATGCACATGTACCCTAGAACTAAAAGTATAATAATAATAAAAAATAAAATAAAATAAAAAGAATGATATAATGGACTCTGGGGACTCAGTGGGGAAGGTTGGGAGTGGAGTGAAAGACAAAAGACTAACATTGAGAACAGTGTACACCAAAATCTCAGGATAACTACCACTAAAGAAGTTATCCATGTAACCAAACACCATCTGTTACCCAAAAACTATTGAAATAATAAAAAATAAAATAAAACAACATAGCCAAGCTCAAAAGAAATAATGAAAAATTGGGAAAAGTGATAAGGATATTCAAATCGAGAGTTTTTGGTGTACAAGATACCACAAAGTATATTAAATATGCAAGATGTTATACAAGGCTGAGAACAGCAGTGGGGTGGTCAAGCATATATACTAACGACCAGAAGCTGAAGTTTTTCAGCCACAAGAGGACATGAGATTTGGCCTTGGTCTTGTGCAAGATGAGGAGCTGGTTCATGATTTAAGCAGATATCATGAATGTAACTTACAATCATTCTGGGGAAGATAGTTGGGGAAATGTAAACTTGGTGTGAAAGTGTCAACACCCCAAACACAATTTATAAGAAAAGAAAATGTACCTTTACCATGGAGATATCTGGAAATTCCCACCTTTACTAAGTGACCAAATTTAACATTGTTCATGAGAGACAACCTAGCATGTGTCACTTGATGCAATGAAATATGAAGTGAACTTGAACTGTATTGCCTATGACGTGTCACTCCCAGAAAAATTTAAGCTGAATCTAAAGTCTCTGAACCTCCAGTTTATAGGCAATAAAGAACCAAATTAAACAGTAACATGAGAAACAATCAGACAAACTCAGAAAGTGGATAATGATGAAAGAAAACTGTCCTAGGAACTTCCAAAAAATCAGTGACATAGGAAAAGAAGGTAGAAGGATTGTTCTAGATGTAAAATCGCTAAAGAGACCTAACTGGCAAATGGAACGCAGGATCTTTGATTGGATCCTGGATAGAAAATAAAAATCAATAAAGGACATTTGGGGACAATTGAACTTTGAATATATACTGGATACCTTATTTTATTGAGGAATTATTTATTTTCATAGGAGAATATCCTTATTTTCAGAAGGTACATATTAAACTGTTTAGGAATGAAATTGCAAGATCTCTGATACTTACTTTCAAATAGTACCACATTAATAAATGTGTGTGTGTGTGTGTGTGTGTGTGTCTAGAGATAGAAAGCAAATGTGACATTGATAACAATTTTTGAATTCAGGTGAAATGTGCATTGGTGTTTATGATACTATTCTTTCAATTCTTCTGTGTACTTTAATTTTTTTCAGAATAATGCATTTGGGGAAGATTTAATAGAAAATATGCTAGGATCTTACAGAGTTTTACAATTTTTTTATTCTTTTGTATTCGTTTATGGATGTCACGAGTGTTTTCTCTGTTGTTAAAATTCTATTTTAACAGGGGAAAAATGTACAGATAAAAATATACATCTATCTATGACACAAAACACCAAAAGATGCTGTTTAATTTCAGCCCAGTAAAGAGAAAAGTTGCTAAAAGTAGCTGTAAATTAACCATTGTACCATGACTGTATTTTCTATATAACTTTGGATTCTCTCTCTTTCAGCCATGTGTGCCAAGTCATGAACAAATTTTTAAGCAAACTTCAGACCAAACATGATATGCTTATATTTTAAAAAGGGAAGATACTATTTAGTTAAAAAAAAAATCAGAACTGTGTAATCCTCTGGCTGCATCATAGTCCTGAAAGGCACAGTAAAAGTATATTTTATTCTGAAACTTAATTTCCTCTATTATAGAATAAGAATTACTTGACAGTTTATCCTACTTCTACTTCAACAGCAGCCTGGAAAAAAAAATTCTAAAAGAACAGTCTATTATGATTAATTCTTCTATTTTATCATTATATTAAAAATGAATGACCTAGAAAATAATATAATGATAAAGGATCTAGGTCATCCAGATCACTTTTAAAAATAAACTGTACACAGAAATTCTAATTGAGCATGTACAGTTTAAGTAACTTTATAATAGATTTTGTTGTTGTTGATTTTTATGAGAATATCTCCCTCATATGATGGAGGAGCTCAATTCAGGTCTTTGGAGACTGGGATCCTAGACCTGAGCAACGGATTGGTGTACAGGGAATTGGAGCAGCAGGAAGCTTACCTGGACCAGAAGGCAGCCAGAACCAACCAAATTTCTATTACAACAACGCTGTTGCGGGGAGAGTGAAACTAAGAATGACGGGGAAGTAGAAAGCTGATCTTGTTTTAAAGACAGTTGAAGCGGTCGTGGATAAGAGGGATTTCTGACTACCAGCATACATCTCTGGGCTTCAGTTTCCTCAAGGCAAGTCACTGTAAGAATGGACAGAAATAAAATGCAAGTTATTTAGACCACTGCTATGGATTAAATTTTATCCCCCTCAAATTCACATGTCGAATCGCTAAACTCCAGTGTGGTGGTATTTGGAGACAGGGCTTTTAGGAGGTAATTGGTTTTTGATGACAGCATGAGGATGAGGCCCTTATTATGGGCTACTGCCATTATAAGAAGAGAAAGGGACACCATATCTCTCTGTCTATACCATGTGAGAACACAGTGATAAGGTCACCATCTGCAAATCAGGAGGGGAGTGCTCATCAGAACATCACCATCTTGGACTTCCATCCTTTAGAATTTTAAGAAAATGAAAGTCTGCTTTTTAAGCCACTAAGTCTATAATATTTCATTGTGGCAGCCCAAAAAGACCAATATAACACCCATATTATGTAAATGTTGAAAATTAGAGTGACAGAATATGGATATAATTAGTATACCTATTTTATAAAAATAAATATTCAGTTAAGAACTGATATACAACTTCAGAAATTGTCATATTAAAAATAATTTCAATAAATGAAAAAATACAATAGGTAAAAGCAAACAATAATTTGGTTCATCAACAATTTAGTCATAGTTGAAGAAAGAATTCATAAACAGAAAAACTACATTGGGAATTCATGCAAAATGTAGCAAAGTTAAGAAAATGCAAAATATTATTAAAAAAAAAAAACAGCATAAGATATTGGCAGGATCAAATAAGAAGGTCTAATATATGTCTATTTGGAGTACTGAAGCCCAGATACAGGAAGCACAATATATAATGAGACATACAAATAAAAAGAAATTCATGAATGAACACATTACAGGAAAACCAGGGATAAAAACCACCAAAAACAGAGAGAAAAACTTTAAATGATCCAGATAGAAAGAATGGATTAATTACCAAGATTGGCAGTGTTCTCGATTACAACAGTGGCAACTAAAACATAGTTTGAAGTTTTTCAAAATTTCAAAGACAGAAAATAGCTACCAACCTAGAATTTTGTTTTTAACTAATTTATCTCTCAAAAACAAGAGTCAGCTAAATACATGAAGGGATAAACAATATCAAAAATGCTTCATCTAAATAAAATTCTGAAGGAAAAAAATAACATCAAGGAACATTAAGAGATTCAAGTTGAGTGGTGAACACAAGCGTAAACATACAAGTAAAAGATGAGAGAAATTGTCTTTATAAATACGATACTTCTAAAAATGGTTTTCAATTTGTGGGGTGAATAAATACAAAACTTAAGTATTAAACAATAATAGTATATGAATTAGAAAGTGGAAGATGAGAGTTAAACTGTCAGCAATCCTTTTATTATTTGAGACGAGAATGGAGCATCAAGATAGGCTGCAATTTTAGGCTTTCAATATGTGTAGTATTAGAGTTGTATTTCTGCTTATAAAAAGCCAGAAAACAACATTGTACTCACCTTAATATTGAGAAAAAGCCAGATACAACATCATAATTGTTCTTTAAATTATCAGGAAGTGACTAGATTAATTGAATTCAAAAGAATGGCAAGTCCTGCCAAAGAGATATCATGCAAATAAATCCCCTTTGTTTCCACTTTGCCAGACCATGAGAGCTGCAGGAACCATGATTACAATGACTGAGAAAAAATAACAGTTTTTAACAAATTTCTTAAAGGCCAATCATGATTTAGCAAAACATTATAGAGTAACTGGAAGCCCCAGATACAAGGAGAGTTTCCACCAATTTACAAACTCATTCCTGTGGGTTTCCACTGGGTACTCATGAGAAAAATTGAAGGCAAGGCAGGAGAACAGAGGGAAAATACTGTCAGTGATATTTTGGCATAAAACCATAAAACTTCCAAGGACCTCTCTCTTCTACAAAGCAAAAGCTTTAGGACACTAAGGGTGATGGGCAGGAAACCCTTTCACCTCCAGGGACCAGGAAAAAATTCACTGTTTCTGATAATAGGATAGAAGCAAAACCCTTCTGCTTCTGGAGGAAGGACAAAAACAAACCGAAAACAAACCACGCCTAGAAGTCAGGCAAAGATCTAGTAATTCCCAGGAAGGGGCAGAAGTAAAAGCTGACTGCCTCTGAGAAGGGGACAAGAAAGTCTCTCCTATACAAGATTCTATGCTGATACAAAATTGATCTATGACTTCTGGCAGAGGGGCAGGAAATTATTTACTACTCAAGTCTCTCACAGATTGAAGGAAGAATTTGGAAACTATGGACTGGGAGGCAGGGGTGCTGCAAAAACCTCATCCCCAGGTGCACAGGGCCTGCCTAATACTGAGTCTGGAGCAAGAGAATTAAAAATCCCTCTGTCCCCACCACAAGACAAACATTTAGCAACTAATGAAGGAACTCTTTGTGAAAGGGACAAAACTATGAGAGATACCTTCTATTGTACAGGCAAGCAGGGGTTTTTGAAAGCTGAGGGTAAAGTAGGAACACTAGAAAACCTTTTAGTATTTCAGGTGCCATGTAAAGAAGCTACAAACCACTCCTGGAGGAATTTGAAGCCTGTAGTACATAGAAAATAACTACAGCAGCAACGACAAGCACAAACATGATCAAAAACTGACTAGATTGACTCATACTTTGATAGAAGAAATAGCATGCCAATTAGTTGGTACAGATATGGCTTACCTCCGTTTGTACTATTCTTCTACAGATAATGTTGACACTCAACCAGAAGTATGAGATATTTAAAAAGCAAGAAAAAAGTTGCCAAGAGATAAAATAATCAACAGAACCCAACCTGAGATAATCAATGTTGGAAATATAAGGAATGGAATTTATCATACTTTTAAATATAATAAAAGATTTAGAGTAAATGTGTAAAATATGCATGAATTTTAACAGAACGGTATAACTATAAAATAGGTGGATGGAAATGCTAAAAGCACAAACATGGCCTCAGTGATAACCTCTTTAATAGTCTACTCAGAAGACTGGTCACGGCCCAGCAAAGAATTAGTGAGCTTTGTAAGTCAGTATAGAGTATGTAACCTGAAATGCAAGGAGAAAGGGGTGAAGAAAAAGAGCATTTGAACCTGTGAGACAATGTAAAATGGTCTAATATATGTGTAATTGGAATCAATGAAGGAGAAGAGACAACAAGGCAAAAAATATTTGAGGAGATACTGGTCAGGAATTTTCTTTTCTAAGACAGGGTCTCACTTTGTCACCCAGGCTAGAGGGCAGAGGTGCAATCATGGATCACTGCAGCCTCGACCTCCTAGCTCAAGCAATCTTCCCACATCAGCCTCCTGAGTAGCTGAGACTACAGGTGCATGCTACCTTACCCAGCTAATTAAAAAAAAAAAAAAAAAAAATTGTAGAGACAAGGTCTCACTATGTTGCCTAGGCAGATAATTTTCAGTATTAATGATAGAAAACAAGCCAGAGATAAAAATGGCTCCAAAAACTCCAACCAGAGTTTAAATTTTAAAACAAAAATGACTAAACACATTGAGGGCAAATAGCTTATTTTTTTTTTAATTGAAGTACATTTCTCATGAGAAACTGTATAAGCCAGAGAACAATAAAGTACTAAAAGGAAAAAATAAAAACTGAGCTAACTAGAAATCAGTACCCAGAAAAAGATCTTTCAATAATGATGGTAAAATAAAAGCTCTCTTGGCCAGACGCAGTGACTCATGCCTGTAATCCCAGCACTTTGGGAGGCCGAGGTGGGCAGATCATGAAGTCAAGAGATCGAGATCATCCTGGCCAACATGGTGAAACCCCATTTCTACTAAAAATACAAAAAATAGCTGGGAGTGGCGGCTCACGCCTGTAGTCCCAGCTACTAAGGAGGCTGAGGCAGGAGAATCACTTGAACCTGGAGACGGAGGTTGCGGTGAGCCGAGATTGTGTCACTGCACTCCAGCCTGGCAACAGAGCGTGGTCTCGTCTCAACAACAACAACAACAACAACAACAAAACTCTCTTAAGTATATAAAAAGGAGAGATTTCAAATTTGGATTTACACAAAGAAACAAAGAGCCCCAAAAATGGTTAAAATTAGAGTAAATATGAAGTATGTTCTTTATTTTTAATTACTTTAGAAGATAAGCTACCTAAAGTAAAAATAGGAGCAAATTATTATTGAATTATAATATATGTAGAAGTAAAATAAATGACAACAAAAGGACAAAGAATGAGGTAAGTGGAAATATATGCATATAAAGTTCTTACATTAAAGGTAAAAATAATATTGTTGAAGGTAGACTGTGTTGACTAAAAGGTGTATATTGTAAGCAATAGAGTAACCACTCTAAAATTTAAAAAGAGGTACCACTAGTAAGCCAAGAATGATAAAAACATATCATCAAAATTATCAATTAATCCAAAAGATAGCAGAAAAAGGCACAAAAGAAAGAAATTAGAAGAAATAGAACAACAACAGCAACAACAACAAAGTAGCTGAAACCTCTGCAGACGCAAACGACTCTGTCTGACAGCTTTGAAGAGAGCAGTGGATCTCCCAGCACGGAGGTTGAGATCTGAAAACAGACACACTGCCTGCTGAAGTGGGTCCCTGACCCCTGAGTAGCCTAACTGGGAGACATCCCCCACTAGGGGCAGACGGACACCCCAAACCTCACACGGTGGAGTACACCCCTGAGAGGAAGCTTCCAAAGCAAGAATCAGACAGGTACACTCGCTGTCCAGCAATATCCTATCTTCTGCAGCCTCTGCTACTGATACCCAGGCAAACAGGGTCTGGAGTGGACCTCAAGCAATCTCCAACAGACCTACAGCTGAGGGTCCTGACTGTTAGAAGGAAAACTAACAAACAGGAAGGACACCCACACCAAAACCCGATCAGTACGTCACCATCATCAAAGACCAGAGGCAGATAAAACCGCAAAGATGGGGAAAAAGCAGGTCACAAAAGCTGGAAATTCAAAAAATAAGAGCTCATCGCCCCCTGCAAAGGAATGCAGCTCATCACCAGCATCGGATCAAAGCTGGATGGAGAATGACTTTGATGAGATGAGAGAAGAAGGCTCCAGTGCATAAAACTTCTCAGAGCTAAAGGAGGAATTACATACCCAGCGCAAAGAAACTAAAAATCTTGAAAAAAGAGTGGAAGAATTGATAACTAGAATAATTAATGCAGAGAAGGCCATAAACGAATGGACAGAGATGAAAACCATGACACGAGAAATATGTGACAAATGCACAAGTTTCAGTAACCGACTCGATCAACTGGAAGAAAGAGTATCAGTGACTGAGGATCAAATGAATGAAATGAAGTGAGAAGAGAAACCTAAAGAAAAAAGAAGAAAAAGAAATGAACAAAGCCTGCAAGAAGTATGGGATTATGTAAAATGACCAAATCTACGTCAGATTGGGGTGCCTGAAAGTGAAGGGGAAAATGGAACCAAGTTGGAAAACACTCTTCAGGATATCATCCAGGAGAACTTCCCCAACCTAGTAGGGCAGGCCAACATTCAGATTCAGGAAATACAGAGAATGCCACAAAGATACACCTCAAGAAGAGCAACTCCAAGACACATAATTGCCAGATTCACCAAAGTTGAAATGAAGGAAAAAATCTTAAGGGCAGCCAGAGAGAAAGGTCGGGTTACCCACAAAGGGAAGCCCATCAGACTCACAGCAGATCTCTCGGCAGAAACTCTACAAGCCAGAAGACAGTGGGGGCCAATATTCAACATTCTTAAAGAAAAGAATTTTAAACCCAGAATTTCATATCCAGCCAAACTAAGTTTCATCAGTGAAGGAGAAATAAAATCCTTTACAGATAAGCAAATGCTTAGAGATTTTGTCACCACTAGGCCTGCCTTACAAGAGACCCTGAAGGAAGCACTAAACATGGAAAGGAACAACCGGTACCAGCCATTGCAAAAACATGCCAAAATGTAAAGACCATCGAGGCTAGGAAGAAACTGCATCAACTAACGAGCAAAATAACGAGTTAATATCATAGTGGCAGGATCAAGTTCACACATAACAATATTAATATTAAATGTAAATGGACTAAATGCTCCAATGAAAAGACACAGACTGGCAAACTGGATAAAGAGTCAAGACCCATCAGTCTGCTGTATTCAGGAGACCCATCTCACACGCAGAGACATACATAGGCTCAAAATAAAGGGATGGAGGAAGATTTACCAAGCAAATGGAGAACAAAAAAAAGCAGGGGTTGCAATCCTAGTCTCTGATAAAACAGACTTTAAACCATCAAAGATCAAAAGAGACAAAGAAGGCCATTACATAATGGTCAAGGGATCAATTCAACAGGAAGAGCTAACTATCCTAAATATATATGCACCCAATACAGGAGCACCCAGATTCATAAAGCAAGTCCTTAGAGACTTACAAAGAGACTTAGACTCCCATACAATAATAATGGGAGACTTCAACACTCCACTGTCAACATTAGACAGATCAACGAGACAGAAAGTTAACAAGGATATCCAGGAATTGAACTCATCTCTGCAGCAAGCAGACCTAATAGAAATCTACAGAACTCTCCACCCCAAATCAACAGAATATACATTCTTCCCAGCACCACATCACACTTATTCCAAAATTGACCACATAATTGGAAGTAAAGCACTCCTCAGCAAATGTACAAGAACAGAAATTATAACACACTGTCTCTCAAACCACAGTGCAATCAAACTAGAACTCAGGACTAAGAAACTCAATCAAAACCGCCCAACTACATGGAAACTGAATAACCTGCTCCTGAATGACTACTGGGTACATAACGAAATGAAGGCAGAAATAAAGATATTCTTTGAAACCAATGAGAACAAAGATACAACATACCAGAATCTCTGGGACACATTTAAAGCAGTGTGTAGAGGGAAATTTATAGCACTAAATGCCCACAAGAGAAAGCTGGAAAGATCTAAAATTGACACTCTAACATCACAATTAAAAGAACTAGAGAAGGAAGAGCAAACACATTCAAAAGCTAGCAGAAGGCAAGAAATAACTAAGATCAGAGCAGAACTGAAGGAGATAGAGACACAAAAAACCCTTCAAAAAATCAATGAATCCAGGAGTTGGTTTTTTGAAAAGATCAACAAAATTGATAGACTAATAAAGAAGAAAAGAGAGAAGAATCAAATAGATGCAATAAAAAATGATAAAGGGGATAGCACCACCGACCCCACAGAAATACAAACTACCATCAGAGAATACTATAAACACCTCTACGCAAATAAACTAGAAAACCTAGAAGAAATGGATAATTTCCTGGACACATTCACTCTCCCAAGACTAAACCAGGAAGAAGCTGAATTCCTGAATAGACCAATAGCGGGCTCTGAAATTAAGGCAATAATTAATAGCCTACCAACCAAAAAAAGTCCAGGACCAGATGGATTCACAGCTGAATTCTACCAGAGCTACAGGGAGGAGCTGGTACCGTTCCTTCTGAAACTATTCCAATCTATAGAAAAAGAGGGAATCCTCCCTAACTCATTTTCTGAGGCCAACATCATCCTGATACCAAAGCCTGGCAGAGACACAACAAAAAAAGAGAATTTTAGACCAATATCCCTGATGAACATTGATGCAAAAATCCTCAATAAAATACTGGCAAACAGAATCCAGCAGCACATCAAAAAGCTTATCCACCATGATCAAGTGGGCTTCATCCCTGGGATGCAAGGCTGGTTCAACATACGCAAATCAACAAACGTAATGCAGCATATGAGCAGAAGTAAAGACAAAAACCTCATGATTATCTCAATACATGCAGAAAAGGCCTTTGACAAAATTCAACAGCCCTTCATGCTAAAAACGCTCAATAAATTCGGTATTGATGGAACGTATCTCAAAATAAGAAGAGCTATTTATGACAAACCCACAGCCAATATCATACTGAATGGGCAAAAACTGGAAAAAATTCCCTTTGAAAACTGGCACAAGACAGGGATGCCCTCTCTCACCACTTCTATCAAACATAGTGTTGGAAGTTCTGGCTAGCACAATCAGGCAAGAGAAAGAAATCAAGGGTATTCAGTTAGGAAAAGAAGAAGTCAAATTGTCCCTGTTTGCAGATGACATGATTGTATATTTAGAAAACCCCATTGTCTCAGCCCAAAATCTCCTTAAGCTGATAAGCAACTTCAGCAAAGTCTCAGGATACAAAATTAATGTGCAAAAATCACAAGCATTCTTATACACCAATAACAGACAAACAGAGAGCCAAATCAGGAATGAACTTCCATTCACAATTGCTTCAAAGAGAATAAAATACCTAGGAATCCAACTTACAAGGGATGTGAAGGACCTCTTCAAGGAGAACTACAAACCACTGCTCAGTGAAATAAAAGAGGACACAAACAAATGGAAGAACACACCATGCTCATGAATAGGAAGAATCAATATCGTGAAAATGGCCATACTGCCCAAGGTTATTTTTAGATTCAATGCCATCCCCATCAAGCTACCAATGAGTTTCTTCACAGAATTGGAAAAAACTGCTTTAAAGTTCATATGGAACCAAAAAAGAGCCCGCATTGCCAAGACAATCCTATGTCAAAAGAACAAAGCTGGAGGCATCACGCTCCCTGGCTTCAAACTATACTATCAGGCTACAGTAACCAAAACAGCATGGTACTGGTACCAAAACAGAGATATAGATCAATGGAACAGAACAGAGTCCTCAGAAATAATATCACACATCTACAGCCATCTGATGTTTGACAAACCTGAGAAAAACAAGAATTGGGGAAAGGATTCCCTATTTAATAAATGGTGCTGGGAAAATTGGCTAGCCATAAGTAGAAAGCTGAAACTGGATCCTTTCCTTACTCCTTATACGAAAATTAATTCAAGATGGATTAGAGACTTAAATGTTAGACCTAATACCATAAAAATCCTAGAAGAAAACCTAGGTAATACCATTCAGGACATAGGCGTGGGCAAGGAATTCATGTCTAAAACACCAAAAGCAATGGCAGCAAAAGCCAAAATTGACAAATGGGCTCTAATTAAACTAAAGAGTTTCTGCACAACCAAAGAAACTACCATCAGAGTTAACAGGCAACCTACAGAATGAGAGAACATTTTTGCAATTTATTCATCTGACAAAGGGCTAATATCCAGAACCTACAAAGAACTCAAACAAATTTACAAGAAAAAAACAAACAACCCCATCAAAAAGTAGGCAAAGGTTATGAACAGACACTTCTCAAAAGAAAACATTCATACAGCCAAGAGACACATGAAAAAATGCTCATCATCACTGACCATCAGAGAAATGCAAATCAAAACCACAATGAGATACCATCTCACACCAGTTAGAATGGCAATCATTAAAAAGTCAAGAAACAACAGGTGCTGGAGAGGATGTGGAGAAATAGGAACACTTTTACACTGTTGGTGGGATTGTAAGCTAGTTCAACCATTATGGAAAACAGTATGGCGATTCCTCAAGGATCTAGAACTAGAAGTACCATATGACCCAGCCATCCCACTACTGGGTATATACTCAAAGGATTATAAATCATGCTGCTATAAAGACACATGCAGACGTATGTTTATTGCGGCACTATTCACAATAGCAAAGACTTGGAATCAACCCAAGTCTGATGAATCAATCATCAGTGACAGACTGGATTAAGAAAATGTGGCACATATACACCATGGAATACTATGCAGCCATAAAAAAGGATGAGTTTGTGTCCTTTGTAGGGACATGGATACAGCTGGAAACCATCATTCTCAGCAAACTATCGCAAGAACAGAAAACCAAACACCGCATGTTCTCACTCATAGGTGGGAACTGATCAATGAGATCACTTGGACTCGGGAAGGGGAACATCATACACCGGGGCCTATCATAGGGAAGGGAACGGGGGGAGGGATTGCATTGGGAGTTATACCTGATGTAAATGACGAGTTGATGGGTGCTGACGAGTTGATGGGTGCAGCACTCCAACATGGCACAAGTATACATATGTAAGAAACCTGCACGCTATGCACATGTACCCTAGAACTTAAAGTATAATAATAATAATAATAAAAAGAAATTAGAAGAAATAGAAAATAAATAATAATATGGTAAACTAAATCCACAGTTATAGTTGGGTTTCTCTCACTAATGAAAAACATGTAGAGAAAAATCTGTTAAGGATATAAAAGACCCACAGAACATCACCAACCAATGTGACCTCATTGACATTTATAGAGGCTTCCACCCAATAGCAGGAAAACACATATTATTTTCAGGTGAATATAGGACAGTCACATAAATACACCATATTAAGGACCAAAAAATAAATACACACATATTTAAAAGAAAAAAAAAGAGGACTTCTGTTTCAGCTCTAACATGTAATGAGCTTTAATGCCATCATGCCTGTCCTTACAACTCGAAAAAGCTGAACAAATTAAATAATCAGCTTTTCTTGAACCCATAAGAGAACTGAATTTTAAAAGCAAACCACCTTCTCCAAAGCTGGACAGAAAGGCAAAATCAGAGTCATATCTAAGATCTGTTCATCTAGCAAATAAGCCAGTAGGGCCATAAAACTCATAGGGACACTTAAGTGGTAAATTTGATGAATTGCTGGAGATGAAATGTGGACTAACTTGAGAAGGAGAAATTTCTGCAGAACACAGTGTTAGGGGAGTGCTCACTCTATTGTGGGTTTTGTCTACACTTTGTAGAGTTTTATTCACCAGTTTTTCATAGTGAAAAAGCTGAGAAAGATCTCCTTGTGGCTCTAGCAGTGGGGAGGAGAAGAGTAACCACTGTGAAATATGTCCAGCCTTCTCCTTAATAAAGTGACATTTGCTAGGGAAAGAATTTACCAGAGCCTTATCCACTCATGGGGAGGAAATTTTTTCACCTCTAGCCTTCTCTAGTTTTTCTGTCTCACCTAAAAAAAAGGAGAAAGGAGAAATTTAAGCAACACTGAAAATCAAAGACCAGGCCCACTAAAACACAGGTTTAATCAGATGATTATAAAATGCTGCTCCTTCACCACACCATATCACTAACCAACAGAACCCTAGGAAAAACAGAGGATTACAGTTGAAAGAACTTCAAAATGCAGACTCTATTAAAAGGAGTACTTAGGGAAGTCCAAAGACAACAGGAGAGACAAAAACAAGCATCCTAGAAGAATTTGGGGCATCTGGCACCCACAGCTACAGCAAATATTAAACACAACTTAACTCAGGCAGATTAAAATAAAATCTCATTAAGGCCCTGTTTACAAGGCATACTAAAAGGCAAGAAAAAACACATTCTGAATAGAAGGCAAGCATTAGAACCAAACTCCGATATCATATAGATTATAAATTATCAGAAAAGAACATAAAATAACTATGATTAATATGTTAGTTAATATGGTAATATTTGAAGGCTTTAATGAAAAAAGTAGGCAATATGCAGGAACAGAGAGTAGTATAATCAGAGAAATAAACACTAATAAAAAATTGAAACACAATGATGGTTATCAAAATACAGAAAGGAAGAAAACCTTCAATGGGATCATTATATAGAGAACACATCCAAAGAAAGAATCAGTATGCATAGAGATAGGTCATTAGAAACGTCCCAAACTGAAATGGTGTAATGAATTGAATAGCAAGCCCCCCAAAAATATATCCAAATTCCTACTACTTGCCTTCAGAAATGTAATTAAACTAAGTATCACAAGATGAGATCATCCTGGATTTAGGGTGGGCACTAATTTTTTTTCCTTATAAGAAAAAAGCAGGAGATTTGAGACACAGAGTCACAAGGAAGAAAGGGATATGAAGACAGAGTCAGAGATTAGAGTTATGCATCCATAAACCAAGGACTCAGAACTCACTGAGAACGTATACTCACAGTCATGGGTGATTATGGGGAAAGGATACATTAAAGTCAGCCAAAGAAGAGACACATAGGGCAGAATTTGAGAGAGTTACAAAGGCAAGTTAAGGGGGATCTTTCCAAATAATTAAAGAACTAATTACTAGAAAGATAAAATAATTATAAATACATGCCTGCATAATAACATATACTCTAAATATATTTAAAAAATGGGATTATGAGAAAAAAAGATACTCATATTAATAATTACAGAACTAAGAAACTTCTAAATGATATGTTAAAAAATAATTCAACAAAATAGAGAATATTTGAACAACTCAACTTAAAAAGGTTGATCTGTTGGTCACATAGAAAATTCTATACCTAACAATTAGAAAATAAACATTATTCTCAAGTGTACATGGAGTATTTGTAAAAATGTATCACATACTGGACATTAAAAAAAGTTTTAACTAATTTCAGTGAAGAGGCAGTCTACAGAGATTTTTTCTACCTGCAACATAATAAGGTTGATACTATAAAACATTTTATATTTAAAAACATGAATAGCTATGGTTCAAAGAAGAAATTACAAAGAAATTTTAGAATACTATGTAGAATTAAAGAGTAATTAAAACTTGCATATCAAAATAATAGGATATCTAAAAGCAGTACTTCAAGAATAATGTGTGGCCTTATACACTTATTAAAAAATAATAAATTAAAATTCCAAAAATTAATGGGCTAAGGAGCTAGAAGAGAGTAAGAACAACATAAGAAACCTCAGAATATTAGAAGTAAATGAAACTCCAAAAGACTGGGGGAGAAAATAGATTATCAGCACTAAAATTAATGCAAAAGAAAATATAGCCAGGTGTGGCGGCTCACACCTGTAATCCCAGCACTTTGGGAGGCCAAAGTAGGTGGATCACTTGAGCACAGGAGTTTGAGACCAGCCTGGGCAACATGATGAAACTCCATCTCTACAAAACATAAGAAAATTAACTGGGTGTGATGGCATGTTCTTATAGTTCCAGTTACACAGGAGGCTGAGGGAGGAGGATCGCTTGAGCCCAGGAGGTGGACGTCGCAGTGAACTGTGATTCCACTACTTCACTCCGCCTGGATGTCGGAGTGAGACTTCATCGCAGAAGAAGAGAAGAGAAGAGAAGAGAAGAGGTACGTGTACTAATAAATTTAATCAAATGGATTGATTTTTAAAATTTGCAATTTAGATAAACCTGTTTTGTGATTAATCAAAAAAAAAAAAAGAAGCAGAAAAAACAGCGGTATCAATGTTAAGAATGAAAGATTAAACAAACACTAAACTTTTTTACCAAAAAAAAAAAAAAAATGAATACTATAAATAAATCTACCGCAATAGATTTGAAATAAATGGAGTAAAACTGATTTTTTAAAAACGGAAATGCTGAATAGTCTGATAACCATAAAAGTGAATCCATAATTTTAAGTCTTTCCACAAAGAAAATATCCTGTCCAAATTGTTTTATAAGTGAGTTCTACCAAACTTTCAAGGAACACATTTTTCTAATCATATAACTTATTACAGAAAAAATAAAAAGGAATCCTCTTTATTCCATTCTATAAAGCCAACATAATAACAAAATTAGATACCAAAATTAAAATATGAAAGAAAATTACAGACCTGTCTCACTCATAATTATCAAAATACTATCAAAAATTAATTTTGTGTAAATAAGAAATATGTTGTAACCCAGTTGTGTTTATCTTGGAAATGCTAAAAATAATCTACAACAATCATACAATGAGTTCCTCAAGGCTGGGAATTTTGTTCATAAGTATATCTCAAGTATTTAAAATAAGTCAACAAATAATAATATTTATTATAAGAATAAACAAATAAATAAATTCAAAAATGTTAGAAGCTTGCTGCTGTTAGAAGCAAGCTGTTATTCTCTCTTGCTGCTGTTATTCTCCAGTAAGAAGCATCAAACTAAGGAACAAGATGAAGACATTCGCTACTGTTACTTCAGTTGCCTGCTGCATCTGAAGTCTTAGTGCAATCAGAAAAGAAAAAAAGTTAAAACGAAACTTGGAAAGGAGAAATAAAACGCTCTTTGCTGATTATATACTCTTTTATACACAGAAAGTCTATAAATATATATATATTAATTAATCCAAAATAATGAGGAATAAATTAATATTTAACAAATGGTTCTTAGAAGCAAAACAAAATTGAGATGGAGTAGAGAGTTAAATATGAAGAATGAAAACAAAATAAAATTATAACTTTAGGTTCACATGAAAAGGAATTTGCTTATTAAACATGACCCCACCCCCCAAATAGCACACAGGAAATCAATATTTCTTTTTTTCATAAAAATGAATTCTTCTGTAAATCAAAAATATCATATGCAAAATCAAAGACAAATGCCAAAATGGAAAAAATAAAGTTTTTTTTAATCAATAAAGAAAAGGATTGTGATTTTTTCTCAAAAACAAAAGCTAAAAATGATTTTACAGAAATGGAAATGGAAATAAATATATAAATAGCAAAATTCAGCTGCCTTAATGAGAAAGATATAGAAGTTAAAATATTTTCATGTATGTTATAAATACATTTTTATTTTTCTGTCAAACCAATGAACACTATTGATTCTTACAAGATGTTCAAATTGGCATAACTTTTTGGCACAGCCACTCAGTGTTAAACCTTAAAACAGTTCAAACATTCTTTGACACGCTAATTTCATTGAGGTGAAGTGCACAGGCCTTGGAAATGGCCAATCCTGGGTTCAAACTCTGATTTACCCCTTACTAGCTTATTGACCCTGAGAACGTAAGATAGTAACTTATACCTACTTCATAGGTATTTTGTGAGAGATAAATGAGCTAATACTTACAAAGGGTTTAGCTCAGGGTCAGACCAATAGAAAATGCTCAATATATATTCACTCTCATTATCAGTTCTATGTTGAGTCCTTCCTAAGATAATCATTAGGGATGTACTTCAAAATGCACGCCAATAATCAAGAGAGAAACTTTTTTATAATGGTAAAACTGCTAAGTGACCTAGATGTCTAAAAACCTGGGGACAGTTAAGTAACTTAGATGAGCTATTTTGTAATCATTAAAAAAAGAAGTATTTGCTAACAGGAAAATATCACTATTGGATTAACTGGAAAAAATAAACATATATTCAAGTTTTAATATAATTTAAAAATACATCTATGTGGTATGTGTACCTGTGTGTGTAAACATAGAAACAAATTGACAACTCGAGGTGTTATGTTGGGGATGGTCACCAAACTAAGCAAACATGAAGTTTCTTTTATAAACAGAAAAATAGTGCATGTGCAACTTTTATACTAAGAAGAACACTTTTAATAATAACTACACACGTTAAGGTATTTTTTTCTCCTGACATTACATTTCTTTGTATCTTTTGGCATAAATTTTAACTGATTGTGATTCGTCACTTATTTTTTTCTTTCATAGTATCACCTTACAGGGATAAACTTTCTGCTTGTTCCTGCGATACCAGATATAGACAGGGAGTCATTAAGCAAGTAACTGTGTAAAGATACTGTATCCTGGATTTACCATTTACTCTCCTGACAGAATTATTCATGAGATTTAGAAGAGGGGTTTCAATTTAGGTGGATTGATATTACTTAGACAAAGGCCATAATATGTTGTTATTTCTTTATAATTCTGGTATATAAAGTTATTTAAATGTTCTTTCATTTACATGTTCAGAGGCAATAGTAAAATTGGATAGAAAATGAAGTGTTGAATAGAGGAATATTTAGTATCTGTCAGGTCTTTTCAAAAATATTTTAAAATACGTTATTGCATGAAAAAGTTTTAAAGAAAAAATGTGTACCTCTTTTTTTTTTTTTTTTTTTTTTTTTTTTAAATTTGATCAAATATCAAGAGCCCACTGTATGAATGATCCAGGGCTGGAGATGCATTGGTAAGCATGAGCGGAGACAGTTCCTGCCCATGGGGATCTTTCAATCTAGAAATTGAACCGAAGTGACATTCAAGTAATCCACAGAAAATGATCTTGGCCCTTTCCTGGTGAAATCTAATAGTACTCACCTCGTATATTAGAAATGTGATTCTCAATGTTGTAGAGGGCATAGGAATCAGAGATTGTATAATATGGAGATTCTCAGCCCTGCCTCTAGAGATTTAGGTATGGCAGATCTGAGAAAAGGACTAGGAGTCTGCATTTTTAGTATTTCTGACACAGATAGTCTGCATTCCACACTTTGGAAAACATTAGCATTTTATCTAACTAGCACTTCTGAATTTTGCAAAAGTAGGGGGAGATTAGATCTGTCTTCAAATATTTGGGAGCTCTTTCTGGCTTCCTGGAATGAACGATTGTAAAATGCTGATATAAACAGAGCATTCGATGATTTAACATAGAATCTGAACTATTAGACCTTGGTGACTGGTTCACTCACCATGTTGATGACTATACTACAATGTCAAGAATACACCTGACTCAACTCTTGAATGAGACAGAAACCCACAGTGTCTGATGTCAAAATTGATTGGTACTACCAACAAAATAGTGAAGAATCCAGCTGTACCTTGGGTTTGTCAAACAACTTGGACTATTTTTCAAACCTTTGGATTCTGTAAAACTAAAAACTCATTTTGCTAAGGACTTTTGCCCTTGATTCTTAATCCCATGTGTATTTTAAGAGAAATTTAATCATATGTTTCTCATTCATTTATACTTAAATCATCAAAATGTTGTTTCATAAGAGCTATTTGATGTCCAAGGTTTTCTGAACTTTGTAAACCTCTTTTCTTAGAAAAAGAATGTTGTGTTTGTCAGAGATTTGAGTCCTGGTCAAAATGCCAAAATCAGGAGGTTTCAGTGGCTTCCACATTTACCACAGAAAGCTTCATTTTTCTCTAGATTCACATAAAACCAAACCAAACCCCAGAGGTCAGTTGACAATATTTTTACTTTACCATGACCCTCTTTTCTCTTCAATTCATGTTGTAGGAATATACTGGAGAGTTTGACATTTTGCTCTGTGTTTATAAAATTTCTCCAATAAAATAATTATACAAGGTCTCTGTAACCTTGGAGACTGCCCACTCAAAACTATTCATATAAATTATCATACAAAGCCAAAAACACAGACTTTTGACATTTGAAACATAGTCCTGCAGACCAAAAAATAAGCAGTTTACATTTCAAGAGGGACTCCAATTCTTTTCAAAAGGTGTCATTCTATCTTCTCATTTGCAATTTTTAAATCAATAACAGAAATAGATTTAGAAAATAGTAATTGTTAGCTGAAGGCTTCTCTAATTTTCATTTACAAAGGAAATGCATATTGTCAATACTTGGGCAGTATTAAATGTCAGAATTCAATAAAAATGTATTTTCAAAATTATTCTATTAATGATTAGAAGTAATCAGCATTCTTTCAAGAAACATAGCACTTCAAAATAATAGTCACTTTTAACAGCATTTATAAAACACTTTGCATTATATGTTGCATGAGAAATAAAACACAAAATATGTCTTAAAATAGTTAAGGATAGGATTTTCTTCCAGTCATTTGTTAATTGTTATTTTTTTAAAGTACTTGAAAAACACCATTAAATGTCACCAAGATTTTAAAACTTTTGGTTCACAGAATATCCTGCTGCCTTTTTTGAGGTACTTCACAACAAAAACCCAGGGTCACTTAACTTGTGGTTTGGAGTCCTACAGGTTTTTAAATTTCTTCTTTATTTGGCTGAACCTTTGATAAAAATGAGACACTGGAGACTGTGAAACCTAAATAGATTTTGTTCTGTATTTTGCATTTTATTTACCCTTGCAAGTTTGACTTTCACAAAGCTTAATGGATACTTTTAAGGTTTTAGCAATTCTAGGTGTTTGGATTTTATGATTTTTCTTTAATTGCTTTTGTAACACACAGCCTTCTACTATTCATTAGAATAGCTCTACAAATGACTTAAGGTCTGTTGCTTTGACAAATAAAAACCAGGCTTATTATTCAGTCCATAACTAAACAATAGTTACAATGTTGATTATCGTTTGTTGGGCTTGCTTAAGAAAGCCCTAAGTAATTTAGTAGGATTTATAGCTTCCAGGATTTGAACAAGAGGTCACACAGGTCTTTACTTTTGCCAGCTGACCTTTAGTTTGAGTTTAAATTAACCCAATTTGTGCTGCTTTTATATCTACTCTCAAAAGTCAGGATGCATAGTATGTTACATAGATCTCTATAGCTGTCTAATCAAGTTATTTTCATTTTTTCATTAAAATTTAGTAAGGTAGCTAATTAGTTTAAGGAGAAGACTAAAGTTAATCACTTAAAACACAGCTATGTCAAAGAACAGTGAAATCAGTCACAGGCTTTAATGAATATTGGATGGCTTTCTACAAACTCTTCAGAATATTAGTTGGTAATGAATATTGAATTGCTTTCTACAAACATCTAAGAATATTTTTTCTATACACATTTCTGATGCTCTTAAATAAAGCTGTATTTGAGTCTGTTTTTTTACAAGAAGCGAAAATTCATAATAATCATTTAATCTGATAATTGCAGTCCAAGATTAAATGTTTGAAAAAAAATCTTGTCCTCCTCAGATGTCCTTACTGCCTAGCCTGTGAAAAAGGAAGAGAACATAGGAAATTTGGTTATTATTTTTTTGTTGTCTTTATAATTAGATACAAGTTTCATCTGCCTACATATTGAGCATCTGTCATATATCTGGTTTCATAGAGATAAAGGAAACTCGGTCAGAGTCAAGACTGGAATACTGTTTATCCTTTCAGCACTATACATTTCCTTCAACATTGATCTTTTATTATGTAGCTCAGTTCTCCTGGCACAGCATGAGACTTTATCAATGTCTATGTCTTTTTTTGTAAAGGGAAAAGCAATGTTTCATTTTGTTGATATTTTAATAACTCCGTGGCTCTTCCAAGACTGAATAGTACCACCTCCCAGAGAGGGGCAATACTTATTTTGTTCTAGTATGTCTGTTCAAAAATTAGCTCCTAACATTGTTATCATCTTCAATAGCTACCTCCTGCTAAGATGGTCAAAACTTTGTATTCATTGTAACAAACACAATGTTAGGATCAATGACATGATGTTTGCCCAAACAGCTTCAAATACAAGTACTTTTAACAGAAGGTGTGAGAGAGGAAGCAGTGTAACATAAAGGGTTCTGGAATTTGAATCAAGTATTTTAGCATCTGTTTTACTAATGGCGGGTACTGAAAATTACCATCTCTACATCTGCATCCTTATCTGTGAAATAAGAATGATACTTATCTCAAAAGGTTTTTTGGGGATTTTTTGTTCATGGATTTGTTTCTTTCTCTCTTGGTGGGAATTAAATGAGATTAATATAGAGGAAAGTCAAGGTGCAGGGCATGACAGGTAGAAAAAAATCATTAAATGACAATTGGATCAGAAGCAGAAGGAAAACCTCCACCATTCCTTTCAGCAACAAGTGTCATGCACTTAGCTGTTTGCTAGAAAATCAAACCCAGCAAAACACAATTCCTTTTCTTGAAGAGCTCAGTCATATTTACTAGAATCTAGGAACTATATATTTCCTGCATCATTTTATTATTATGAGAATCATCTACCATATCTTCCTCAGTCCAACTGGCTCAGATCAACGTAGAGAACTACCATTGTCAATCAGGATCAAGAATTATCTGCTGACAACTATTTGCATTTGTTCTCTCTCAATCAAGAGATCAGGTCCCAGCATGCTTAGTTCGTTCTCACACTGCTATGAGGAACTTCCTGAGGCTGGGTAATTTATGAAGAAAAGAAGTTTAATTGACTCATATTTCCATAGGCTGTACAGGAAGCATGACTAGGAAGCCTCAGGAAACTTACAGTCATGGTGGAAGGCAAAGGGGAAGCACGCACGTCTTACTGTAGTACAGCAGAAGGAAGCAGGGAAGTGTCATGCATTTTTAAATGATCAGATCTTGTGAGAACACCCTCACTATCACAAGAACAGCAAGGGGGAAATCCACCCCCATGATCCAATCACCTCCCACTAGGTCCTTCCCCCAACATGTGGGGATGACAATTTGAGATGAGATTTGGGAGCTAACAGACTATCAAAAATAAACTGTAGTGATTTCCTAAGAATAAAATGGTTTTAGTATTTTATATTATTTTATTATATGGAAAAGCAGTACTGGTTCTAATATTTTTGGGTAGTATGTACTTGAGCAAATCTCGTTCTATGTGTATATCTCTCATTTGATAATGCATAGGTTAGGCCAAGTAATTTTTTAAATCTCTTCTAATTCCAACATTCTTTTTTTATGACTCTGGCAGCTAGGTTTTTGAAAGAATGAATTAATCCTTTCAAGATAGGTAATTGTAGAAGAAGAAGTGTTATATTTAAAAAATTGAGAATAGCTACATCACTGTTGTCGACACTCAGAATAATGAGTCTTTATTAGTATTCACATTTATCTGAGGATGGAGACTTACAACACCTATATTTAAATCCTCTTCATGATACTATTTGCTGTGCTCTGGATGACTTACCCTCCTTATTAGGAATTATTTTATCTTTTCAGTTATACTTTCCACACAATTATTAATGCCTATTATTGGTGTTTTTAATATTAAAGTCCACACCCACTTTGCAACTTATGTGTGACTTGGCCAAAAACCTTTTCAAGTCTCAGGATTTTTTTTGCCCTCATAAAATAGAGCCAATAATACCAAACTTGTAAGTTTTTTAAGACTTTATCACAGTGCCTACCAAGAACGCAATAGATAGCTATTATTATAACATTTTACTTAAGAAATTAAGTATATACTGATGTCTTGGTATAGAGTTACTGACTTTAAACATATTCACCCAAATAGTCAAAAACCTACCTTGCACATATATACTTCACAGAAGAAGACTAAGAAAAATGTCTATGTAATCCTTTCACTAAAAAAGTTTGTAATCTAGATTGGGAAACAAGACATAATATTCAAGAAAAGTTGAGCAATAAAAATGTAATAATTATAACAGATGTCATAAAATAGTGTTTGTTAAGTAGCAAATTAATGGTATAGAAAATATATGGAAATGAATTTCAGAGCTAGGAGACATCACTGTTATAGAAGTCTGTGTGGAGCAGTTGACAATTAAGCCAAGCTAATAGGAATTGCTCAAATTGATGCAAATGGGAAAGAATCATTACTTAAGCCAAAGGAAAAGTTTTCAAGGATATACATAGTTACATCCTACACACAAGAACACACACAAACACACTGAAAATAACTTTTTCAGGATAAATGCTCTAATGCACTGAGCACATTGTCTAATCTATCATCAAACAGATAATAAATGTCACTTCTTATTACAGAGGGCACATATTTGTGTCCCATTGGGCAAATCAAGGCCACAAACGTTTTCTTTGGCCCATGTCAGAGTTTTACATAACATATAGGACAACTTTTTAAAAGTAGAAGATTTTATATTTGAAAAAGAAATCTAGCATCCTGGTTTCTCTGGAAAAATCTTAAATATTTGCTATAACTGACCTTGCATTACCTTAACATAAATCTGCTGGAACTGAACAGTTGCTGCTGTTTCCTTTAAACCTGACCTCAATCATGAAGGTCTCCATCAACTCACTCAGTGCTTTCAGATGTACTTATACCCAGCACATGCATTGGCTATGACCTTGCAGAATTTGGCATTAGCAACCTCAAAAACTCTGGAAAAGGCTTCATTTTCTCCCGTGTCCTGGGAGAGGAGAGATGCCATGAAGGCAGACCCATCCAGAGAACACCTGCAACAGGCTGAGAAGTAATCAATGAGAGAAAGATTTGCAGAAAAAAAAAATAGTAAAAGGCATCTTGCCTTCCTTTTTCCCTGTTTTCTAATCCCTTTTTAGAATAGATAAATGAGGCTACTTAGGATTTTCTAAGCACTTCATGTTCTAAAGGGTTAAATATGTGAACCAGTGAAAACATTAGTTAGTTCTAATCTATGCTTTGACAGTTCAAAGTTCAAAGTCTGTTGCCTTTGTATGACCATTTAGCCCAGCTCACTGAAAGCAGCTAGGAATTTAAGACTGAAGTCCTAGTGAGGAAGAAAGAATGGACATTTAGTGGGAATATACTTAGGTATACTTTTAAAATCTAACTGGAGCAATGAGTGGCTTAACAGGCTGCAAAGCAAGGACCAAGGCAGCAGTTGCATTTCCCTGTCCTCTGTAGGACATGCCTTAGGGTCACTGTATGGATTCTACAGCCTAAATCATGCTGGGTAACCCCATTTTCCTTGATAATCTTTGTCAATATATTTACATGTTTGTCCAAAATGTCTAGATTTGCTTAAATATAGAGTTGGCAATCTAAAATAAACTCTTCCCCACCCCCCAAAATGCAACAAATTGCTTCTTCCATGACTAAAAAGACCAGAAATGCCCACGGACCCTTTAAAACATGCTATAGCAGTCCAGAGTTGTCCTGCAAAAGGTCCAACAGCAAGAGGAAAACCACAATGAACCAAAAAGAAAGGCATTTGAAGCAGAATGTAAAGTTCAGGTCTACTGTTAAGGCACCATGCAGTTGTTCACATATTCTTGGGAGCTAGAAAGAAAGAAATGCAGCAAATAGTGAATAGGCAAGAGTACAGCTGGACCATTAGGTTATCACAACCTGTTGTAGTTTATCTTCATGGAGAAAAGAAGTTGTATTATTGGTTTTGCCACTTTAGTGGAACAGTAAAACCCTCACTAACCAGACACTTGAAATGTTATGGCCTGTTTTAGCCAAGTCTTCAACTGTGACGGGTGTTATTTGCCATCTTATCCAAAGAGAATGCCTCAGACCCCATCGCATCATATTAAGAACTGTCATCGTGTTGTAATAGGAGGCACTTAGCAAGTTTCTTAATCCTTTTGTGTCCTAACTTTACCCCTCTAAGATGGGGATAACAGTTCCAATCTATGTTGTTGACATTCTGTGTTTAGTAGAGTGTCTAACTCATAGTTAGTGTTGTTCATAAGTCATTCTACTTGAAAAATTATATATTATACAGTAATTTTCAATGTTGCATAGCAATTGAATTTTGTTGGCTTTCAAAAAGCTGAGTAATATTATCTTCATTTTTTTATATGGGAAATCTGAGACAGGACAGTGATTTGTCCAACGAAACCCTACAGGAGAGTGGTAGAGCACATACGAAAGCCCATGGTTCGTCACACAAATCTTTTTTTTTTTTTTTTGAGACAGAATCTCGCTCTGTCGACAGGCTGGAGTGCAGTGGCAAGATCTCAGCTCACTGCAACCTCTGCCTCCAGGGTTCAAGTGATTCTCCTACCTCAGCCTCCCGAGTAGCTGGGACTACAGGGACACACCACCACACCCAGCTAGTATTTTGTATTTTTAGTAGAGACGAGGCTTCACCATGTTGGCCAGGGTGGTCTCAATCTCTTGACCTTGTGATCCACCCACCTTGGCCTTTTAAAGTGTTGAGATTTACAGGCGTGAGCCACTGCACCCGGCCTCCTCACACGATTCTATGCTACCTCTTTTTTCTCCCTTTAATAAAATAAACATCTTCCAAGAAACCAATACAGAAAAATATAACTCCATGTGGTCATTTGTATGTCACTTTGATTCTCAGAAAGTGAACAGAAAATAGAAGAATTTCCTGTGAACAACTGAAATGCTTATTGATAAAAGTGCTAAAATTTTAATAAAGTGTCATTTACTTGTTTATACATAGGATGCTGTGAAGACTATCTTGCATGTAACCAATTTTAGCCTGTGAAGAATTTAATCCTGTTCCACAAAAGTCATCTTTCCAGGAAACACAGTCATTGAGATATCAATGCACAACTTCCATCTTTGTGATAACTCATAAAGTTTAACTTTATTTGTTCAAATACCTTCTGGAAAGAAAGAGAAAATTATTGTGGACTTTTTGGAATTTTCTGTGAAATGTGATTGAATGAAAGCACTCTCTCTTCTTCATAGACACTGCCCCTATCAAGAGGCCACCTATTAATAGTTGTAATATTCTGTTCCTGTTTCCTCAACTTGTTTGATATGGGGCAAATTCTTTCTAAAACTGGGCAAAGGTAATAAGATGGTTCCATTTAACAAATGCTAAAACTGCTACAATCCATGACATATGTTACTATAAAAATGAATTACACTTACCAATTCTTCTCTTTAGCAAGATAAAAAGCTCTTAGAATGTCCCATAGCTTAATACATTATTAAACTCATTCTCAAATATTTTCATAAATACATTTAAAAAATCATTGCTTTGTAACAATGCAATGTAAATGAAAATGTTCAGGTCATCCGCATCACTCCCAAAGTATTATTCTCAAACTGAGTCCTCTTTTATTTTCCTTAGAAACATGTGTTTGAAGGCTTCATTGAAATTAATAACAAGATTAGAGAGTAACTGCCATTTTTTACAGTTACTGATTCTTGACTTCCAAATAGAATGATTTGGCTCAAAGCAGGTGCTAGTTCTTTTCTTTTTTAAGAAATTAAATATTCATTATATCAGTGACTGTATTACCAAAAGGAAAACCAGGCTGCTATTCTTAGATACTGTTGTGAGTTACTTTTCAATGGTGACTTGAAAAAAATTTGATTTTTTTTGAAGAAAATATTTGGAGGTTGTGATATTCTGGTCCTATAGCTTTAGATAATATATAACTTTAGTTTACTTAAATTTATTTTATTTTAGTTCTAACAAATTATTTCATAAAGTTTTCATAATTTATATTTTTAAAATAAAGGAAGGCATTTCAGACATTAAAATAAGTAAATTCAATTTTTATTTTTAGCTCAATTTGGTTGCGGTTGCTGCTTTTAAAAACGTTGAGTGCTCTCCTATTATATCTTCTTTAAAATACTTCCAAAGTTAGAAGCAGATCTGTATTTTCTTTTCGCTGCACTTGCTCTCTTTCCTGCCTCCTGTTCTTACTGGAATGTTTTTGTTATCCCCAGTGATAGTCAACAGCTGTGCTGTCTCACAAAACTTATTAGCAGCTGTGAAATGCTACTGTCCTAAGTAGCAGTATTTGTTGATAACTGTTGAGATGTAATTGCTGTGATAATAAAATTACTTCACAGGCTTCAGCCAGTCTTCAGTCAACATTTACTGAAACCTACTGTTTGCAAAGTACTGGATTCCCCACACTCACAAAACTTAATTTAACTAAGGATGCAAAATGTAGGTGCTAAATTACTTTTACTGTATGTCAGTGGGGACAAATTAATACCACATCAGCCAAGTATGTATGTCTGAAGGGTGGCCAAATAAAACATAAAATAATCCAAAGGAGGATAATGATACTCCCATTTGGACCCAAAGGAAGGGAGTGGTGGTGAAAAAAGGCATCTTGTAGTTAATTAGCCTTGGGAAGGTGAGGTATGGAACATTAACAATGAGACTGGGGTATAATTGAAGCAAACACACTGTAATGCCTTTCTAGTCCCATACTTGCTAAACATCTGCAAAAAGGGAGAGGATGCATTCCAGTAAATTGCTTTTTCAATAGAAAAATGACTTAAATGAAATAGACTTACTGTATCATGATTTCAAACTTGAAGGAGATTGAGACATGATGTAATAATACTTAAAAATAGCTAAAATCCACAACTAACATCATCTGTAACTATAAAAGACTGAAAACTTTTCCTCTAATATCAGGGACAAGGCAAGAATTCCTGCTTTCAACACTTCTATTTAACACAGTACTGGAAGTTCTAACTAGAGATACTAGGCAAGAAAAATAAATAAGACATCCAAGTTGAAAAGGAAGAAGCAAATTTATCTCTATTCAGAGGTGATGTAATTTTATATGTAGAAAATCCTAAAGATACTACACACAAAAAACTGTTAGAACTAATAAATTCAGCAAAGTTGCAGAATATAAAATCAACATACAAAATTATCTGCATTTCTGAAAACCTTTTAATATTATCACATAAGCAATGCCTGAATTTTGGAGGGTACATATTGAAACTATATTATTCCATTTCTGACCCTTCAAAATTCATGTCCTCCTCATGTAAAAAACATATTCATTATATCCCAAAGCCTCAAAAATCTTAACCCATTCCAGTATGAAATTTAAAGTCTAAAGTTCTGAGTCTCACCTAGATATCATCCTGAGGCAAATTGCTTTCCAGCTATGAACTTGTGCAATCAAGCAAGTTATGTACTTTCAAAATACAGTGGTGGAATGGGCATTGGATAGGCATTCTCATTCCAAAAAGGAAAAAAAAAAATAAGCAAGATGAAAAACGGTAACAGGTTCCAAGTAAGTCTAAACCCTAAAAGGGCAAAAATCATTAAATATCACAGGTTGAGAGTAATCTTCTTTTACTCCATGTCCCAACTTCCAGGCATACTGGGAGGAGATTGGGTCTCCAAGGATCTGAGGGACCCCACCCCCATGGCTTTGCTGGGCATAGCCCTTGCTGCTGTTCTCATGGTTTAGATTCAGGTGTCTGTGGCTCTCTCAGACTAGCATTGCATGTAAATGGCTCTACAGATCTGGAATCTCAGAAGCAGCCCTGCCTCATGACTTGAGTAAATATTGCCCTAGTGGGAACTGTCTTTGGTGGCCTTCACCCCTCAGTTCTGCTGGGCATTGCCCTAGTGGAGACACTCCGTGGCAGCCCCACTCTTGCAGCAAGTCTCTGCCAAGCCCCCGAGGCTGTCTGAAATATCCTGTGAAATCTAGGTGGAAGTAAAGATGCCCCCACAGTTCTTGCACTCTGCGAACCTGCAGAATTAGCACCAACAGGACACTGCCAATGTTTATGGCTTGTGCCTTCTGGAGCAGCAGCCTAAGCCACACATGCACCTGCTTGAACCACAGGTGGGGCAGCTGAGGATCGCTGCACCAGAATTTGGGGAATAGGGACTTAAGACAGCCCTGGGTAGTAACCCCTGACGTCCTATATGTGCCCTGGGACGCCCCCCACCCCCAGCCCAAAACACACACACACTCAAAATCCATTCTGCCCTCAAGGCCCTGGCACTTTGGGCCTTTGATGGGAGTGTCAGCCCTGAAGATCTCTGAAATACCTTTGGGGTCATGCTTCCATTGTTTTAATGAATAGCATCTGGCTTCTTTTTTATTATTTTTAGTCCATACCAATCTCCTTAAGTGGTTGCTCGGCCACATCCTGGGTTTTTCTCTCCGACATGCTTTGCCTTTTCATTTCTTACATGACCAGGCTGATAATTTTCCAACTCTTTAAGTTCTGCTTCTCTTTTGGTTATAAATTCCATCTTTAATTTATATCTCCCTTTTCACATTTACTATTATAGGCCATTGGGAGACACACTTCTGAACACCACCACTGGAAAATCACACATGCTGGAATGGGAGAGTTCCCTGACCCTCTTGCAGGATGTGTGACAGGGGTGTGGCTGTTCGGCCGGAGTGTACACTCAAACCCCTTATGAGACAGGGAGTAAGCAGACAGAAGGTGCAGGAACTGGGTTGAGTACCCTTGGGCTTTAGCCACACAGCAGTATCCAGGGGTGGGAGCCTGCAACTCCTGAAGCCCAAGTGGGCATGTGTTACAGTGCGCTCTTTTAGCCTTGCCATCTGCAGATGGCTTAAGTGTTAACCAGCTCAGTGCTCTCTTGGTACCCAGGTCCTTGTCTGGTGTCCAGGAAGAATCAGGTCACACACGGACTTGAGGGATAACTGCAGGTCTTTTATTGAGTGGTGGAAGTGGCTCGCAGTGGTTGGGGAGCTGGAAGGCGGATGGAGTGAGAAGATGATCTTTTCCTGGAGTTTGGCCATCCAGCAACCAATCTCCTCTCCAACCTCCCCAGCTGAACTCCTCTAGGCCGTGCCATTCTGCTATTTCTGTTCTTCTGTTCATCTCCTCATGGAGCCAGGGGTTTGGGGTTTTTATGGGTACAGGATAGGGTAGCGTGGCAAGCCAAAAGGCAACTTTTGGTTGTGAAAACAGGAATGCCTGTTCTTATTTAAGGCAGTGGGTTTCCAGGCTTGAGGGTGAGGCCTTTGTTAGAGATCGGCCCTCTTCTACGCAGTATTTCCCTGTCTCCTGTCCGCATCAACACCACCTATAGGGACACCACAAGTACATACCAAATTAAAGTAGAGATTTCTATTTCCCTCTTCCTCATCTTCACCTCCCTCAATAGAGAATACAAGCCTTAAAAAAAAAAAAAAAAAAAGAAAGAGAAAAAATATCTCTGAGCCAGGCCATACCTCCTCTCTTCTGAGCCCTCTTAGACATAATCTCTGTCGTACTTGGGAAGGTATAGTCTAATTTTAACAACCAAAAGTCACCAGAGAGTTATAAAATTATTCAACATATCAATACATAGTAAAGGGGATTGGGCTGTAATAGAGTAGAGTCGAAAGTAATGAGAGATGAATTTTTTTAATTGAAAGAGACAGAATGTTGTGTCATAATTAAAAATACTACAATAGATACTGGAGCTAGATTGCCTGGGTTAAATCAGCTTGCAGCTTTTACTAGCTGTGTGATCATGAACAAATTACTTAGCATCTTGACATTTTGATTTATTTATTTAAAAAATGGAACTAATACTACTACCTACCTCATGGAGTTGGAAAGAGTATTAAATATGCTAATATACGTAAAGTGGGGGCATGAAGTCAGTACTTTGTAAGTCTTAGCTACTAGATATTGATACCCCATTAACCAGTTGCATTTGACTAAGTTTGAGGTTCACCTTTATACTTGAAAAGAATTAAATTGAATTATTTCATTTGTATTGATATATTATTCTCCATTGCTATAATTTTTTAAAAAGGAAAATATCCCAGAAAAAAAGGAAAAAAAAAAGAAAATTTATTTTTATGAATACACTAAATATTTTATGAGAGAATAATTAAAAGCTTATTCCTCGGCCGGCGGTGGCTCAAGACTGTAATCCCAGCACTTTGGGAGGCCGAGACGGGAGGATCCACGAGGTCAGAAGATGAACCTCCTGGCTGCTACAGTGAAACCCGTCTCTACTAAAAAATACAAAAAACTAGCTGGGCAGTAGTAGGGCGCCTGTGGTCCCAGTGCACAAAGGAGGCTGAGGGCAGGAGAATGGCGTGAAGACAGAGGAGGCTTGCAGTATGAGAGCTGAGATCTGGCCACTGCACTCCAGCCCTGGGTGACAGAGCCAGACTCTGTCCTCAAAAAAAAAAAAAAAGCTTATTCCTCATATATAATATTTAACACCCTATACCTTTCACTCTGATTCATTATTTGTTCTTGAAATATCTGTGGAATCAACTAAATCACAAAAGCAGAAGTTTGCTCTAAGTCAGACTGCAAGAGCAAACACAATACAGGAGAAATACATTATAGCACATCTCTTCTAGTGCTTTACAAAACTACATGTTTAAACCTCAAATTTAGAAAAGCAGCTTATGACTGATAGAAGGGGTACTCAAATGACATGCTTTGGCCTCTGTCAGTTTTTGGACATCAACAGCAACACGGTGGTGACACCATTCACTGTTCTTTTAAAGGAAAGAGAGCAATTTCAGCAACCTTCAATTCATTTAGTTACAGAAAGTTTAGCGAACTTCAGTTAATGCTAAGGCCTGTTGACAGGAGAAAGAATTCAGATTTCTGCCACTGAGAATTGGGGAAGACTGGTGACATTAATAAGATCCAGATCCCCAGGCTAAACAACTGTGATCTTCCTTATCCACTGTCCCACAGGGTGAGTTTGTTAAAGGTTTTCATCTCCTCTCAGTGGCTTTCCCTCCCTCCGCCCCTGTCTCTGATCTGCAACAGGGGAAGGGAAAAAGGAAAATAGGAGTAGAAGCCACCAGAAATTACCGTTCTAATTTAGCATTAGCAGGAATTTGTAAACCACCACTAAGTAGATAAAGCTAAGAGCTACTAACTACAAACATAACCAAACAATAACCTCTGTGACTGTTTAATGGAGACCTTGATTAGAAACACAGAAACCAGGAGCCTTTACTGGAAACTAGGGAGCAATAATGTATTCAGAGAGAAAGGCTAATGGGGCCTGCACAGAAAATCAGCATTCTGGAAAGAAAAGAGAGGAAAAAGGGAGGTAATCAGGTATAGAAGGAGTTAGAATTAATACAGCAATTTGAATTTGGCTGTAAAATATTGACAGTGAATTATTTTTCTGAAGTTAATGAATTAACACACTGGAATAAAGAACTGTAGTATTTAGAAACACTTGCCTACTTTAATTTTGCAGGATTGTATACAGATACAGCTTGATTTATGGGTTTTGCTTTAAAATGTAGTTTGTTGTTTAGAACTGCATGGGTCACCGAAAAATCTTTTCAGGGTATTGGATTTCATGTTGCATAGTCAGTTCATAGTAACATATTTTGCATATTTATTGTTTCCAAAGGCTTGAAAGTGGATTTAAAGAGCAAATTAGAGTGCACCTGGTAATAGCCTTAGAGGAAACTCCACAAGAATTACAGACATCATTTTCCGCATCAATAGTTACAAGTTTTGTCTACTGACAAAAAACGTCCACAATAGTGTGGTTGAAGTGTCTCTTACATTACCTAAGCACAAGTGTTTCCTCATATTTAATTTTTTCATTTCCAAAAATATATTTAGAAAATACAGTAGCATCTCACTCTTCCTAGTAATAATCAAGGTCAATGCTAAAGAAATTATCAGTTTTATTGAGCCAATATTCTATATTATGTTGTCCAATAGAGTAGTCACTAGCCATATGCTATTCAAATTTAAGTAAATTTTTAAAATAAAATTAAAAATTCAGTTCCTCAGTTGAACTAGCCATATTTTAAGTCAAATTTGACTAGTGGCTAGTGTTTTGGTACTTATAGACATACAGCATTTTTATCATTGCAAAAAGTTATATAGGACAGTGCTGTACAGTAAGTCGAAACAGTTCAGATGATTATATTTATAAAAACGATACAATTTCAATAAATACAAAAACATATTTCTTGCTATTATTTTCAAAAATTTTTCTAAACGGTAAATCTTTCTAAAATAGTATATTTTCTGTACTAAAATTCTATAGCATGTCTTATCTCTGCAGCTTCTCCGTTTTATGTGCTTATTGCCCAAAAAGTAAAATTTAAAGTATTAATTCATTAAAATAACGAATCCAATAAAACTTTAAAATAACATTTAATTTCAAAGATGCAACAAAAATTAAGGCTTTGTAGCCAGGTTATTCTAAATCATAATGTTTTCAAAATAATCAGATTAAATGAGACTAGTCCTAAATACGCCATGTACATAAAAATAGAAGCAGCTGTTTATTAGTCCAGGATTGATATTATGGAAACATTAAATATTCAGTAAATCATCAGCTTGTGTATTTCAATGGTTTTTTAAAAAAGAAACCAGTGCTAAATTCATATTAAATATTTCAAAATATTAATTCTTACAATGTCTTTTTACACAGAAGCCAAATAGAAACTAGTTAATTTGATCTCCAAGAAGCAAGCAGTTTTAATATTACTGATAGTAGTATCAGTAGTGGTGTAGGAACCCCGTGATCTCATGAATGATAGATCTAAGTACAACTTTTATTTGTCAAAACCATTGGATCTTATTTTCCTTTTAAGATACTGACTTATTTTAAAAAGTAAATAAAATTATGTATACATGTATGTGTATATGCATCTAAATAGAATCAGAGTTTTCACAAACACTCTTGAAAGAAAACATTCTGTCTTTAAATGACATTTAAGCAAAGTTTAATTTCAAGCAAAGTTTAACCTAAATATGTGAGGAGTTAATCTGATGCCTGTAACTTAGCACCTTTGTAATGTGGTAGTGGAAAGGAACGGATCACTTAATGGTTTTAGATGTTAGACTCTAGTGAACTAGGATGGGTTTCCTTAGTATGACATCAGTTTGTCTAGTTTATTAGCTTTGTAGTTTAAAAATGTATTATTCTTTTCTGTCTGCAAGCATTTTCATGACTTTTCTTCCTTTTGAAAAATGTTTCATTTGTTGTGTTATATAGGAAATAGTCCATTAAATAACCACTTAATTGCTAGAATTATCTTATTCAATTACAATTCAATTTCTTTTAAATGTATTTCTTTAAGGAAATTAAAGGATCCAATTGTGCAGACTTATGTCAATTTTCATTAGAAGGTCTCAGCAATTGAATTTTATGAATACTAGTACTTTATGGCCTTCAACTGATGAGGGGAAGGGACTATGCATTTCAAGTACCCTTAAATGTGAAATGAGTTTTGCATATCTTATGTATTCTCATTAACTGTACATTATTTTTTCAAATAGTTATTTCTTAAATTATCAATTATACTTTCGGTAACCAAAATAGTAAAATTTTTAATAACATGAAACAAACATTTATTTCTCTGGATCCAAATGCATGGTCAGGCCACACAAATTATCTGCCAGTTATATAACAGTCTTGTGAGAAATCTCAGACTCACGGGCATTTTTGCATGCTCATAACTTGTCTGATGTGTTTATTATGCCTGAATTGCTTTTTTTTCCCTTAAATTTACCATGTGTGGTCTGCCCATACTACAGCTAATTGGAATAGACATTGGAAATAAGTCAAAGCAACCATCCTGCAGGGAGAGTATGAGGGAGACTCGGACCAATGTGTCTTTGTGATTATGTTCACAGATTAATGTGGACAATGAGCTCATTAACTACTTCATTCGATAAAAATCAGCATCAAGATGAGTTCATCAAAACAGAAGTAAAATCAAATAGAAGACAAAAATTTTCTTTATCTACAATCTTATGTAGTTTGTGAAGGAAAAAAAAAATATTTTTAGAGCCATCCTCAAACAACTTTGATAATTTTATCCAGTCAGTTGTCTCTCTATTATAAATACAGAATGTGGAAGAAACACCAGTAGTCATTAGTGATTAGCTAAAACCATGCAGATTATGATAAGAGAGGAAGTGTAGGTCCACAATTGCTGACCTGACTCCATGTCTGTGTCCTTGGAGAGCACAAAAAAATCTCCTTGAACTCTCATTAGAATGTGTGTGTTTTGTTTTTTTTTAACCTCAATAAAGCTAGTTGAACTCTTCACTTAGGCACACCTTACAAAAGAGCAACGACTTTAGATAAAATAATTCCTCACACTTTCATGATTAGTTTGAGGCCTGGGTGTAGAAAGGGAAAAATGTTCAGTGTTAAATATTATAAGACTTCCGCAGTTTTATATGTAACATCAGAAGGAAGGAACTCCCTAAACAAGGCTATTTTCATGGTTCTCATTATCACATAAAGTTAATCAAAAACAGTTCAACCTCAGGCAAATACCCTGAGATGAACATATTAAAGAGAAATAAAGCATCTTAGTCACATGGATAATAATTAACTTTGAGAAAGCCCAAATCAAAGCAAAATATGGTGTATTTTCTCTGAAATATTTTCCCCTAAATACTAATAAATGCTGGGTTGATAATACATGCATTATACATTATCAACCCTACACTGTAGTGTATCATAACAAACCAGCAAGTGACTGTCCTCACTATGTTCTTTGGGCACATGAGGAGTTGTAAATATATGCCTGCATAATTTAATGCATGACACATTTATTTTGTTATGAAACTACATGTTAAAATGCTACAGTGCTATTGTTTTAAAACGTCAAGAGCTAAAACACTGACTACAGTATGCAATCCAGATGGCAAATTCTCAAGGCATAGGACTGGAAAATGAAAAAAAAAAATGAAGAGTTGTTTGGGTTTCTCAGTCATGCAGCTTCCTAGCTTGCTTTTACCTTTCAGCACTAGCAAGGATATAAATGCAATAAAAGCAGTTAGTTTAACAGAGAAACAGGATTTGTTACAGGTCTGCTAGTTGTTTAAAAACATCTTTATTCCTCCTAAAATGGCCTGGGCTATTTAAGTTCTTGTGTTGCACTAATTAATAATAAATAGAGTACATTAAAGTTGCTTTATTTATCTAACTTCCTATCACATGCAAGTCAATAAACACATATATTTATGTATAGTATATATATTTCTGCTATTTAAATTTTGCAGGATAAGAAATATCCAGTGAACTAATTTTCAGAATGTGTTTATGTGTCATGCGTAACGGATAAAACAACTAGTTAGAATATCAAAAATATAAATGCAATTTTCTTAATTAAAATGTCAGTCATGCAACTATGCTAAATCACATTTTAATCAAATAAACCCAGACCTTATAATTAAAGACAAGTACTTCAATTGTAGAATTTTAAATAGCTTAACTGTATATGGAAAATGTGGCTTGAAAATATACACACAATTAAGACAACTTCTTTTAGTCTTTCTGGTCAGCCTACTAAGAAGGATAAAAGTCTTGCATGTATTTGAGATTAGATACAGCATTAATTGGCAGCACTTTGTCACAATATCCCATTTAAGTAGTCTTGACTGTTCTTGCACAATAAACAACATTGTGTTTCTTTCAGTTTTTTTGAAAGTTTCATTTATATTGGAGAAAAAGCATCCAGAAGTTCCCCAAATCTCCAGGAGCCATGAGATATTTAATACAATATCCACCTCAGTAACTCAGTGATCACGTATTTCACCTATTTATTCTAAATTCCCTTTTTATTTTTTTAAAGGCAGTCTTCCAGCAGCTACAAACATCATTAATTGACTTTTCTTGAACCAAAGTTCATATTAATAAAATATAAATTAGATAACGGTTATTAGTGCAGCAACGACACTGAGATGAGTCTAGCCATAACATGTCAGTAACATGAAAAATGCTGGGTTTTTTTGGTTTGGAGTTTATCTGTGTTTTCAATCAGGCTTAGCCAACTTGAGCAAGTAGTTCTTGTGGGCAACAATTATGGGTTTTACTTGCGTATTTGATTTGTATTTGGGTCTTTTTTTCCTTATTTGATGACCAAGGCACACACAAATATTCGTCTCGAGCCTAAAGCCCTGAAAGTATGCCATTCTTTAGCTGATGAAATTCTAATCTCATTTTATTATGTAGTCAATGAGCTGCTGAGAGTTGCCTTGGCTTGTTAACATGATAGCAGACAGATGAGAAGAAATAAAAAGTACTGGCCTGTGAAAGCCAAATCAAAGAGCCAGATTGAGGAGATTCTCGAGTTACCCAGGTGAGGCCCTCAGTGCCTAGCTAATGACCCAGCTAACGGTCAGAATGCTGTAGTTTCCGTTTGGATGATCCAAACGTTAAAACATGGGACTTCGATGTCTGCATAAATGGCTGAGAATTTGCCTTTTCTTTGTAAGCTTACTATACAATAAACAAAAGACTGGTATTTGATACTAACCAAACATGGAGAAGTAACAGACAATAACATTGGATGAATATATTTAAGATACAAATCTTTATGTGGCATTGAAAAAACTTCAGGATCCTATGTTTCTGTATCATAGATTTTTAATTCTCCTTGAGGTTAAACCTACTGCCATTTACCAAAAAAATACTCATTTTCCATAGACATATAACAATATAAATTGCCTGAAAATGGGATAATGCTTTCATGCAGTGAAATATATTGATAAAATAAGAGAAAGTTACAGCTATTTTTTTTTAATGATTATAGGATTTAAGAGAAAGGATATGTGACAATACTCTGAAGAAATATTTTAGGTGTTGTAAAAACACTTGTATCTGGGAGCATTGAAATCTACAGACTGATATTTCCTTTTTGTTTTCTTTTTCAGAGCAACTGCTTACTGGATATTTAAGCTTTATGGTCAGCTGCCGGAAAAATAAATGCACCTTAATTTTTAAATTGAATTATAAAGCCAAAAAATCCTATTGCTCTATTTCTCTTATTTTGTTGTTTACATTTGACTTTATAATTTCCTTCACTTGAAAGATTTTAACCTTAAAGGAAACTTTACTCTCAACGTTTATGACAATTCATAGATCATCAAATTGATTATCATATTTTCAATGTTAAATATTACTTCATATGTCTATTTACAACCTTCAGAATAAGAAAGTCAGCTATGAAATACCAAGCCTTGACTAGTAGTGCCACCTAGCATCACAAAGAAAAAGTTGTTCAACTACTTTGCAAAGCATTGGAAATTTATCAAATCATCTAATATACTATCTCCTTGATCTTTAATCCAGAAGAAAATAAGCAGACATGGTCAATTAGAAGAAATGTACACAAAACCTATATATTTTTAGAGACAATATACTACATATTATGAATGTTCGCGTTTTAGGAAGATGCAGTGATGAGAGGTAGCAGTAAGATATAATTCCTGGTTTGCTGACTGACATGCTACCACTTTTTCCTACAAGTTAAGAAAATATACTGGGATTCAAATGAATAAAAATAATGTTTGTGTACTGAAATATTGGCTATGACCTAATTTATAGAATAAAAGTAAGTCATTCACAAGTATCAGTATTTTGAATACTGTGGCGACTAACAACTGATTGAGACCTGCTAGTGTTTTGAGTAATGAATTTAGAAACTTTGGAATATAATATAATGCTAATAAAGATATCACAGGCTCAAGCCTGAATGGAATTGAGGACAGCAATTCCAACCATCTCAGTTAAGATGCTTCTTATTGGTAATAAGTGAATAATAAGAGAGTAGATGACTCATGTCAGACCCATTTCTCTCACAATTCAGATGGACTTAGCTGTGAGACAGGGCAAGTCCTCAAATAAGACCATTTCATTCAAAGTCATTTTATAATCACTTTGATGAGAAGAAAATCACTAATTCTTGGTCACGGCCACTGTCTGTGTGGAGTCTACATGTTCTCTGCATGTGTACATGGCTTTTCTCTGGGTAGTCTGGTTTCCTTCCACATCCCAAGGAAGTTCACATGAGGTTCACTGGTATGTCTAAATGGTTCCAAAGTGAGTGAGTGTTGGGGTGTGTGTGGGTGCACCCTGCAATGTGACGGCTTCCTGTCCAGGGCAGTTCCCACCTTGCGCCCTGAGCTGCTGGGAGAGGATCTGACCACTGGTGACTCTAAACTGGAATAAGTAGGCTGGAAAAATGAATGCTTATTATAAAATAAAAGTTTATAAAATCTATGATAATTATATAAACGCATGACAAAAAAATGCAGTAGGAAAGTGCTCAGGCAGCCCACTGTATTTGTTTCTGAAGGAGATGCTCCTTACAGTTTTTGCTTTGCTAACATTTCTTCCTTGATTTAACACACCATCACTACAACTGCCATCACTCACTGATTCACCAAAAATTCGGTAAATATTTATCCTGTTTTCATTAATATTTCTTAAATGTACGGGTGGATCACAATTATTTCAATGTTTAATATTAAAAGTGTTTGGGGTCTTTATTTAGAAGTTTAATATGTTTTTGTGACCAGAAATATGCCATTGGAACTTAACTCTTTTTTATATCAATTAGCCTATGGTAAAGTGGGTTTCATTCAAGCTTGTCCAACCCACAGCTCATGGGTCACATGTGACCCAGGACTGCTTTGAGTGCAGCCCAACACAAATTTGCTAACTTTCTTGAAACATTATGAAATGTTTTCGTGATTTTATTTTTTAGCTCATCAACTATCATTAGTGTTAGTTTTTATGGTTGGCCCAAGATCATTCTTCCTCCAGTGTGACTCAGGGAAGACAGAAGATTGGACACCCTTGATTTCCAACAACTTGCTTAAAGTTGATGTCTCCAAAACCTACTGATGACCTTAAATGAGGGCTTACTATAATAAAACTTAAGTGGTTATCTTAGAAAATGGGGAAAACCATTGAACACAGGTCACACTCTGGGGCATACTCCTCTGGGAGTGGTCAGCTACTCAAATTAAAATATGGCAACAGAAAGGCTAACTCGAGCTTCTTTCAAACCAGTGCCCAGGTGTGCAATATCTAGAGAGTGAGACTCCAAAGGCAAATAACCTTGGCAGAAATAGGAGGATTTTCAGGATTTCAATTAGGTTAGGTTTAGAACTAGAATGGAACTGCAATACCTTTCATAAAGCGAAAGGGTGAATCCAGCAATATGCACTAGGCATCAGTATGTCTAAAGACAAGTGACATATAATATCCCAAACATACCAGACTTTAGCAAAAGTATTCTTCAACTCACCTTCTAGGAGGTAAGATGGCATAATGGTGAGGAGTATGATTTTGCAAGCTTCCTGCCTCACCAATTGCTAGCTATGTGATATTGGACAAGTTAGATCAGTTGTCTGCAATCCAGCTTCCTGTGAAATGGACAACAGGGATATGATTGAATGAAATGAAAACATTCGGCATTGCTGTAAACATCTACTAAAAATGTGTTATTATTATTTTATTATTGCTCCTCTCTTCTCAGGTTAGGTTTTGACACAGAATTCTTTCAGTGCCATTTCACCAGTTGGAAACCTCTCTGGCTGGTGGCACCTCTGCCCGGGCTTCACTTGTGTCTGCTGGGCTTCCTCTGCCCACTTGGCCCAGCAGGCTGTGCTCTGTTCACTCCCCAGCCCGAATCCCACAATCACCATGGCACCTATGCTCAGCTCACGGCAGGACCAGGCGTGCTGTAAGTGGCTTCTGTGGCTGGGTGTCAGCACTCAGACAAGGGGGTATGGTAGTGCCCTGAAAACTTGGAGATGCCAGCAACCACAGAGCCCCAAGGGGTGTTACAGCTTCTGCTTGGGGAGTCCCAAAGTCTGAGAACCCAGGAAGTGTTACAGCTCTCATTCATTTCCACTGCCTTCAGCTTCAGGGAACAAGAGTGTGTCACAGCTCTTTCTGTCCTGCCACCTGCAGCTGAGCAAATGGGGGCATGGGGCACCCAGCAGCTTTTTCTCCCCTGTTGCTTGGTGAGTGGGAGGGAGGGTTACAGTGTTATAACTCTTCTTGCACCTTCCATTTGGTGGGTTCTGGGTTCTTGTCCCGTGACCAAGAAGAATGAGATTACATGGACACCAGAGAGAGAGCAAGGCAGGGGAGAATTTTATTGAGTGACAGAGAAGCTTCTGAAAATGACAGGAAACCTGAAGTGGGTAGCCCTCTGTGTGAGAGGGGGCCTGAAAGCAGGTAGCCATCTATGTAGCTGAGTTCAGGTTTTTATAGGTTTGGAATGAGGAGGCGCAGGCTGTAGGTAGCCTTTGGAAAAGGTAACATTCCATTGGTTAAAGAGCATTATTCAGAGAGAACCAATCAGGAAACAGTGGGCAAACAAGAATAGAAGTTCACACACTGGACTCTATCCAAAACCAGCAGTTCGGTTTTCAGTCTTCAGGCTGTCTTTGGCTTGAAGGCCAGGTTTCACAAGGGACCCATGCCTGTCTGCCTAGGAATTTGTCTGTCTTCTAATGCTATCAGTTTGTCTCAGGAATGCCATGATTCTGGATCTTTAGGTAGAGAGTCTTAAAAGAGCTTCAGCAAAACATGACTGGGAAGCTAGCCACTCACCACTAATATGCAAACACATAGTTTCCGGCCTAATGGAACTGAGGAAATAGCACTGATATAATAAATATGGGATATTTGTCACCAAAAGATAAAATTATAATATTTTAACATATTTTCTATGCAACAGTCATATATTTTATATATATTAGCAAATATATTCAATATGTTAATTCATATGTATTAACAAATATATTCATGTGTATTAACAAATTTAATATGTGATCAATCTATTTAATCCTTTTTCTAAACTTTAGATTATAGTTTAGCAGAAGATATAATTAGCTGATATCAATAATATTTGTCACTCATTAATTTTTTCCTCCAGGATACAAGTTTTGGTGTCAGCAAATTGAAATACCTCTCAAATCTGTAATACAAGCATGATCTAGTCTTAAACAAGAACCACTCCTGTTATGACAACTATTACTCTTACTCCTTTTAAAGTTTACTCAGATTCTGAATTATGGATAATTACAAAGAAGCTTGGTGAAGTTACATAGAGGAAGAAGGTTTCATTTTTCAACTTCCCAGTGAAAAATAAGTAACACAGCATCACAGAAGGGAAAAGATTCTGTCCCAGAAGACAGTGCCAGGACTTTAGCTTACTTCTTTTGCTTCTGTGTTTGGTTGTCTTTGGCCATTTCTCAAGATGTGTAAGCATCTGATGTATTAATAAAAGGATTTTATTTGCAACCCATATTAGTTCCGATTTATTACACATATCCCCAATTATGATTTTCAGTGACCAAAATAAGAAATTTTGGGGACTGTAGAAAAAAATTTTTTTTCTGGTCTCCAGATTTAGACTAAAGGAGAGTGACCAATACAAGTCATGGGACCCTGAGAATGGGAAGGAGAGACACTGAATTAAATATCACTAGCAGAGATTCAAGAATATGAGAATCCCTAGTCCCAACCCTACCATTCCATAATCTTAATCACATGAATGGAAATAAACAACGTAAGAATACATTTTACTGGCTGGGCGCGGTGGCTTATGCCTGTAATTCCAGCACTTTGGAGGCCGAGGCGGGCAGATCAGGAGGTCAAGAGATCAAGACCATCCTAGCCAAGATGGTGAAACCCTGTCTCTACTAAAAACACAAAAATTAGTCAGGCTTGGTGGCAGGTGCCTGTAGTCCCAGCTACTCGGGAGGCTTAGGCAGGAGAATGGTGTGAACTCGGGAGGAGGTGGAGCTTGCAGTGAGCTGAGATCATGCCACTGCACTACGGCCTGGGCGACAGAGTGAGACTCCGTCTCAAAAAAAAAAAATAAATAAAAATAAAAAAAATACATTTTACCTTAATAACAGGGAGTCATTTGAAATATGGGACTTTTTTCTAGGCATTGTAGGGCAGGCATGAGAGCAAGTACTTACATTTAGAAATGAGAGCCTTGAAAACTGATATACTTAACTTCACAAAGTTCCACTTGCTTTCTAATCTTATTCTCCCTTTTCCTACTCCTCTGCTGATAAGATATAAAAGAAAGCTAATAGACCCATTTCCAGGTGAGTGGCCTGCTTGGATAGTATTTTGGAAATTTTAGATATCTTTCATCTAAGAGCAGGAAAGCTTAAGGATGTAAGTCTGTGGTGGAGAGCTACAAAATCAAATATAACTTGGCTATTTTCCCACTATGAAGAGTCACTATGAATAAAGTAAACTCGGATATTAGCTCAAGTTTGAAGGCTCTTTTTATTGTTTTGTTAATGACCTTGCACTTCTGTTGGCAGCAATGGAGGCCTGCAGAGGCTTTAGAAGAGGTTTCTGGGGGCAGTCATGAAACAGAATCACATAGCTTAGGTGAGTATTCAAATAGTTCATAGATGTGACATAATTCTCAGCAAATTTTTCAGAAATTGGTTTTGGATTGAGGAATAGCTGAATTTGAATTTATCCATGGCTCTTTCTTCTCCAAATTTTATCATCAGACTTTCTGTCAACTTTATTTTTATGGTAGATTGAATAACTGACCCCAATATTTCCTCCTTCCCTTATCTGTACACTTTGACATATAATTTTGCAATTCCTACCCCTAGAAGTGCTGTCTTTTCATACTGCATGGCTTGGCTTTGAGCTCAGTCATATGACTTGTGTTAACCAATGGAATGTGGCTGAAATAACAATTTTTAAATTTATGTTAAACTTCTGCTGTCACCATGACAAGAACATACTTAAGGTAGGCCACCAATATGCAAAGAATGAGTAGCACATGGAGAAAACCTAAACACACTCAATGGCTTTAGACCAACTCTCACTAAATCAAGACTAATCAGCTTAACTCCAGCTGACTTACAGATATGAGAGGAAGAAAGGGTTGCTATTTTATGTCATAGAGTTTTGGAGTGGCTTGCATGTGTCATTAACTGATTTACCTTTTTTGACAGTTTCCATTTTCTAAACTTTTAGGTCCTCTTTATGTCTCCTTTAATTTCTCTCCACTTCTCTCGTGTTTAAGATTCAACATCATAATCTTTTAAAATAATTTAAGTCAAGTCAATAATCTATTAAGATTTTGTTTTTGTTAGTTTGTTTAAGAGATATATTAACATTATAAAAATGTACTATCGGTATTGCACAGACAAAGTAGGTAATGTTTACAATCATATTATAATTATTATCAGTATAAATATTGCCTAGATGTTTGAAACATGCTTTTTCAGTTAAACATGCATGTTTTTCCCTAAGAAACTGTCATCAATAGATACTACATGTATATGTGAGATGTTACTAAGAGATTCATTAGTTTTTAACATGAATTAAATCAATCTTCAAATTATAAAATTCGAGTAACAATTTGATGTATGTAATTTGAGTAACAATTTCAGGTATGTAACAATTTGATGATTATAAGAAAGGCAATTAAATATCAGATAAGGAATTTACCCAAATACTTGATTTTTAAGAAAAATTAAGAAACTTAAAGCAAGTAAGAAACCAGTGCAATTCCTAAGAAAAACACAGCAGGTAATCACAATTTAGTTTATATTTGGTATAAGCCATATGTGATTTACTTTCACCATCTCATACATTTTCAAAAACTTATAATCTTTACACTATTCTAAACTTCATCCATTGAAACTTTTATTATAGACATATTAATACTAGATAACCTTGTATCCTATTTTTAAATGTGCTGAATTTTGCATATTCATCTTTTTATGTGCTTCATTATATGTTTAAATTGTAGACATATATCTTATAGGATATCTTGTGAATAATTAGAAACAATGCAGAAATCTCACTTCCTTTATTCTAATTCTCATATCCTCTTTTCTGAATGACTAACTTAATTTCCCAGATATTCTTTGAACCTGCAGTCTCATAATGCTTTAATATGTGTTCAATGTTCCCAACAGAGTTGTATTTCTAGAATAATAATATAAACAAGTCATTTTCAGGTGTCAATTTTAAAAGAATCTTTCCATTACCTATGCAATGAAGTTAAAAATATTTGACTGTGTTAACAAAAAAAGATATTATATATTCTATCTAATGTTCCAGCCTCATGTTCTACCTCTTTCTTTTCGATAAAGCATTCTAATGGCAGTTGAAAATATTTCTAAGTGAAACAATATAGATTTGAGAACAGTAGGTGAATATCTTCTTAAATCATATCATTAATGTTAATTAAATGATCTATATCAGAGTAGAGGGAAATTTCTAGTAATATGTCTCAAGACTTCACTGATAACTCTTTCTATTTGAAACAGTTACTTGAAAGATATCATTGCAAACTGCAGATGCTGGAAAACAGAAAAATCTTAGTGACCACAATGAATGATTAAAAGATAAATATTAACTGGAAGGATTTTGAATAATGAATATAAAACACTACTGATAGGTACACAAACAAACAAACACGTACAAAATATAGAGTGTGCCAGAGCTAGTAGTACACAGGTGAATAAAGTTTACTTGTTTAGTTAAGAGCTAATGATCAGCCTGCATTTCTACTAGGTTCTGAGGTAAAAGGCAGAATACATCATCACCCAGTGCTCAAGGAGCTTTTAGTCTTGAAAGCAAACAATTAGAAAAAAAATGATATAATTTCTTAATCAAATTTATTCCTTGCTTACATTAAGAAAAACATGATAAGAACTTGAGTAATGTATTTGTACGCCTCACTTAAAGAATAAAACAGATAAAGTCAATCCAGACAAGTACAATCAGGATTTTGAGGAGAATTTGAATAATATGAAATGAAGAATTGTTGTCTTGTTTACAGAAGTGAAAACTGGATGAGATGCCAAAAAATAATAATGATGGTAATGATAATATAAGGAAATAAAAATAATTAACCCTAATTGAATATTACCTATGTACCAGGCATTCCATTATGTTAAAATTATATAATTCTATATTTGGTGATTGGTTGCTTTTTTAAAAATTTTCATTTTGTGAATGAAGAAATGAGGTTTGTCTTGTATAGTAATTTGTCCAAGGTCACTGAATTATGAGTTGACTCTTCAAACCTAGGTCTGTATCACTCCAGAACTTGAGTTATTAAACTTGATACTGCTTGATATTGTCATTAGTGGGTGTTACTGAATATCTGAGAAACTAATATGCATAAAAAAATTAGAATTTTTCTATAATAGAGTATCACATATATTATGAAACTCAATTGTTATAGAATATGGAATAAAGAGTATAGAATACCAAATTACATATGATACATATGATACTCACTGTAGAAAATCATGTAGAATAATTTGGTACAGAAAATCTAAGTTTATGATTAGTATCTGTTACTTCCTAGGTACATAACTTTGAACCAACTACTATCTCTCTGAATCTCAATTTCTTTATCTAAAAATAGATATAATAATAACTAAATTATACTATAAGGCTAATGTGCAGATCAATACTATAAAAGGAACATAGATGACAGGATTTTGAAAAAATTTCAAAGGTACTTTTAAAATGCTTATTTGTATTACTATTGTAACCACTAAAACCAAGCAAGAATTAATGGTTAAAAGCCATAAGTAATAATTTATGTATAAACCTTTAAAGATTAGAAGTCTTCTATGCAAATATGAGTTCCTGAACTTACATCAAGGAATGTATTCAAATATCACAAAGATAACTATTTGATTGGGCTATCAGAGAAGAAATGTAGGCATCAGATGAGTGTTCACAAGTTTTGAAAACACATTTTCTTTCATCATACTTTTTTGAAAACAGTTTATATGTATTTATATAACATATGTTTCCTATTATGTAAGTAGACTTTTGTTTGGAGAAAGCCATTTCAGTTATCTTTATCTTCCTTAGAGCAATGAAGTAATATACAAATCATTTCAGGGAAAAAACATCTAAGATAGATTTGTGACTCTCCCTTCCCATTATTGAACGCTTTTACAGAGATAGTCTTAGCATGAAAAATATGTTATTCATACAGCTCAGAATAAAATCATGTTACTTTACTTGCCATTTCAATTATATTTTTAAATGATTGATTTTGAATTTCACTGTAAAGATGACATCAATTTATATTCTCTGATGAATTGTCTTATTTTCTTGAAATGTTTGCTAGTTATGTTATTATAGTAGTACACAGTGTAGCATCTAGTTCAACTTTCAAGGTATATATTTTACTTTGGCTCCAAATAGTAGAAATAGTTCATTTATTATACATTATTTTGAAAATTCTGGTTTGTCTTTCCAATTTCCCATTTTTAAGCCAATTGAGAGAAATATTAGTCCATTAATGATAGATACAGATGGTGTCCATCTGGTATCCATCTTTAACTCTAAGAATGGAGGCATAAGGACACACTGAAACATTAGACTTTCAAAATTAGATGCAATCTAACAGCTCAAGGAAAATGTTATTTGATCCATTATAATTTTTTTCTAATACTCATATTTCAAACAAGATAGAGGATAATCATTTTTTCCTGAAAATAAAGAGTTGTAATTTTAAGTCCACAATTTTTTCCTACTCTAAACCCAATAACACATATCAAAATCATTAATACAAACCAATTTTTCACTTACGGCTTATCTCAAAAATCTATTGGTAATCACCAACATGTGGACATCTTCTGGAGTTTTATTTCTGGTGTATTAACTCTTTGTCTATGGAAAATTCAAGTATTTCAGACTGGAATGTAACTAAATTAAAAAAAAAATCAGTGCTCCATAAAAACCTTATTTTGCATTGGGTCCTAGAGAAAAAAATTATCTTGTTTCTCAGTCAGTGTCACTAGTCATCATAATTATGACTTAAATTTTATTGGATTTATTTTCCCAAACTAGAATATGCCATTATAATGCCCTTCAGGGATACTGTAAAGATATAAGGATGATTTCAAAACCAATTTAGGCACTCCTAGAGGAAATGTTAAACACAAAGATACACCATGCATTTAATAAGAAAAACAATAATAAACATTACAGAAATAAAATTTAAAAACATTAATAAATAATTTAAACAAACACTTTCATGAAGACAATGTATAAAATGCAGAATGACAATAGCAATAAAAGCTTTGGTAAATTTAATGGTGATGTTTTTAAAAAATATCTAAAAGAAATAATATATTCTATTCTGTTGACAGTGAAAACTTTTTAAATTGTTAGATTTTTATATAGACTTTCTCATGCATATATACTGGCTTCTATTAATAATGTTGCTGCTAAATTTAGATTCTGTTTCTGTGTGTGTGTGGGGGGGAGTATGTGTGTGTCCTTCAGTTCTTTATGCTGAAAAATGTTAAAAGTTATTTTTTCAGCCAATATTACCATATCTCAAAAATATATAATGTTTTCTAGTTTTATGTCATGTACTTGTCACTGTGTATGATGATTACATAATTTTTTTTTTAAATGTTGTACTTTTAATTTTTGTGGGTACATAGTAGGTATGCATATTTATGGGGTACATGAGATATTTTGGTACAGGGATGCAATGTGTAATAATCACATCATGGAAAATTGGGTATCCAACCCTCAAGCATGTATCCTTTGTGTTACAAACAGTACAATTGTACTTTTAGTTATGTTGAAATGTACAATTAAATTATTATTGACTATAGTACCCCTGCTGTGCTGTCAAATACTAGGCTTTATTCATTTTTTCTAACATAGTTTATTTCTCAATATTCTCTCCCCCTTTTGAAAACCTAAGAGGTATTTATAAGAAATTAAAGCATTTTTAAAAATGAAGTTATAAAGGCTTATTCTCGAGAGCTTTTAAAATTAGGTTAATTACATCAAATTTCTTTACCCTCCACAGATTTCACTTCCCTTACAACCTCTCTCTCTCTCTCTCCCTCTCTCTCTCTCTCCCTTTTGTTTTTGTAGAGACAGGGCCTCACTGTGTCAGCCAGGCTGGTGTCAAACACCTGACCTCAAGCAATCCTCTTACCTTGGCCTTCCAATACAGGCATGAGCCACCACACCCAACCTTATACTTTGTCTACCGGAAGTTGCTTCCATTTTTCCTAATGTGTTATTTTTTAACAAATTATTTTTTGTTGATAATAAAACAGAATCTACCAGATGACACAAGTATCAATGTATAAATACATATACAGAACCATAGATTTTGGAATACTACATAACGAAAGAGACCATAGAAACCACCTAGATTTTTTCCAGTAAATATCTGAATGGCATCTAAAATTTTTATTGCATACATCAGAAATACAGGAGAGAAGGAGAGACACAAATAAATGAGCTGAGTCCCAGATCCTTGCTAATGAATGGGAAGAAATAAAGTCAAAACCCTGGATATTGCTCCCTCCTGGGTCTGGACTGTCGTTGGGAGATGTTGATTAGGTCCAACACCTACCTACCCTTTATAGATAAAGAAATTAAGTTCCAAAGAAGTCATGTGACTTTCACAAAGCCATACAGAAGGTGAGCAGCACATTCTTTCACTCATGTACTACATATAGCTGCGAAAAGAACAGAAAAATTAAAATATTCTGATGAAACACTTAAAAAAATCCACACAAAAGCTTTTCTATTAGTTTGTTGTTCCTTACATCTGTTGTATTTAGGATAGTGTATGCCATATACCAAGTAGTTAGCAAATATTTGCTGAAAAGATAAAGAAAATAAATACAAACATACAGAAACATTGCTTCCTTTAGGTAACACTTACCTCTGAATCCTTAGAGCAACACTGTATGTTTATTCTTAATTATAATAAACGTGAATCACCAGAAAAACATCCAGTTTCAGTCAGTATCTCTTTCTCTTTTTTTCATGAAGAAGACGTCACAGTATATTGAAAACAATTTTTTTGAAAATGATTAAAAACTCTTAAACTTACTTAAATGTGAGAATTATCTCAAAAGTCTATTATGCTGTAAATCTTCTATAATAAAGGTAGAACAATGAAATATGATAAACATGTTAAGTAATATAAATTATAATTTATAATTATTATAACTCTTTCAAGTTTTAGATACAAATATTAAAAACTGCTGTCAACACTTGGCATTCTACATAAAACACTATCATTAGGAAAACTATTTTGCTATTATGCTTTGTATGTTTTTGTTTGTTCTTCTGTTTTCTAGTTTAACACTTTATTCAATGGTAGGAATTTCTACCTACTCATAAATACTTAAGATATGAAATGATTTATTACTTTAAAAAATAATAAAAAGAAATAGCTCATTAGTGAGATGCTTAACTTCCAAAAATTTTAATTTAATGGAAATTGTGCTGAAGGGATGAAAATGTGATTTCATTTTGACATATAGTTTTATGAAAAAAATCAAGGCACAAAAGTAGAATATGAAAAAAATATTATGGAAGATGAAGAAGAAGAGGAGGAAAGAAAGAAAGCAGAAAAGTAGGGCAAACAGGAAGAGAGAAAATTATGAAGAAAAACTTTCTGACCTCATAATTTTATAAATCAATATTGTAATTAGATGAACATCTGAAAGAGCATCATTTATTAAAAATTAAAATCATGAAAGAAAAAAAGATTTTTTTTTTTTTTAAATATGACCATAAGAACAAAATAAGCTACTCCCCCAAAAAAGTGCAGATGATTCCTGAAGCTTTTGAAAATGTAAATCCAGGAGGAAAGACCTAAGCAACTAGGTGACCTAATTCCATGTCCTGAATCTGACTTTTCCTGGCTCTATGATATTGGCAAGTGAGAGGACTTCTCTTCACTTGACATTTTTTTTTTTTTTATCTCTACAAAGGGAAAATTATAATAGCCAACTGATAAGAAAACTGTAGGTTTAAATAAAGTGGTTATAATATTTTAAAGTTTAAGAGGTGAAACAAACAGCTTAAAACAATCTGAAACATAATAAGCAGTAAATGTTGTTGATATTATTATTAATCTTTAACCTCAAATTGAAATTTTGAGATGAAGATTGAAGATTGAGACGAAGTCAGAAGATTGTCACAAAGCTAACAAAAGCAGTGATTCTGGATTCTTTGCTCGTAACCATTACGTAATTCAGCCTCCCTGAAACTAGCGATAACAGGAAAATTGTTACCAGGGTCCTTTCTTCCAGGGTTTCCATGATGGTGGCGGGTCACTTCCAAGATGGCGGCAAGCCTCTTGTTCTCTGACTGGGGGTTCTTGGCCTCACAGATTCCAAGGAATGGAATCTTGGGCCATGCGGTGAGTGTTATGGGTCTATTAGAAGCCCTGGGTCAAGGAAGAGAACCGTGGAATCCAGTGACTAGTGTTCAGCTCAGTTAGGACGAACCCAGGCACTTAGCCATGCAGGAACAATGGCAAGTCTTTAGCCGGATAGGGAGAGGCAATGGGTGCCTCCCTGGATCAGGAGCACAGCAGACACCTTACTAGATCCAGAGGGATGGAAGTCAGTGGCAGGTCTACAAGGGCGGCAAACAGCAGCAGTGGACTGTGAGCGAAAGCTCAGCTTGAGAGGTGACAAACACGGACCAGAAGAGTGTGCAGTTGCAAGATTTAATAGAGTGAAAATAGAGCTCCCATACAAAGGGAGGGGACCCAAAGTGGGTAGCCTTTGCAGCTGCAATGTCTGGGTTTATATTCTGATCATTGTCCCTCCCCTTGTGCTCTCAGGTGATAGATGATTGGCTATTTCTTTACCTCCCGTTTTTTGCCTAATTAGCTTTTTAGTGAGCTCTCTTTACTACCTGATTGGTAGAGTGTGAGCTAAGTTGCAAGCCCCATGTTTAAAGGTGGATGTGGTCACCTTCTCAGCTAGGCTTAGGGATTCTTAGTGGGCCTAGGAAATCCAGCTGGCCCTGTCTCTCCAAATCAACCTGAGCTTTATGTAGGTAAAACACACAAACCACCTGAATAGGTATTTGACAGGTGTGACTGGGGATACAACAGGGCAGTTCCTCCATATTTGATACAATTTATCCTAATTATTTATAGAATGCCAATGACATACCACCAACTGTACAGTGGTGTTAAGAGTGGAACTGATGGCCTCTACGTATGGTGAACCTCCTTTTTCACAGGAAACTTGATGTGTTGCCTGTGTCAGAGACATTTGAACCAGAGTGACTCCATCTTGAGTGAGAGCTAGGAAAAGTGAGGCTGGGACTTGCTGGGCTACATTCCCAGAAAGTGGACCACCATCTGACAGAAATCGCATAGAAAAGGAGATAGTGCCACATGTCCTGAAAGATTCCTGGCAACTCTAAAATGTTCTGAAAAGCCATTCAACCCAGGTTACATATGGCCTCTTATTTTTTGTGATGAAAATTAAGTTAACATCATATACAGCATTACAAAGACTCTCCAAATATCTCTAAAGAACCAGTTAGTTTAGAAACCATAAACACACTAATTATAAGCAAATATACAATTTTATCTATTCCCTGAAGCAGGTATAATCTATGATTGGTAATAGTTAGCTAATAGGCTCTACACTATGAATGTGAAAATAAAATAAAATAAAAAAAAATCTGGAGGGTTTTATGAAGACTCCTCAGACTTCATTAATCCAGATGTTGCTTTCCTAAAGTTACTAATATTTTATTGAAGAACAAATTTTTCTGATGGTGCAACTACCCAACAGACATTCCTCTTTCATCAGAAAGTCACTTAAAGATATTTGGGGTGTTTCTACCTGCTCACCCTTCCCTAGGTGAAAACCAGCGATTTCTTCTTCTCACAGATGAAAACTACCAATAGATAAGACCTATCAGTCTGAAGTGACTAGATTTATACCATCTGTTAGCTCACTCCTTTCCCTCCTTACTGTGTGCTTACAGAAAGTAAAAAAAAAAAATGTGGGTATATGTGTTTTCTTTTTTCTTCTGTCCTCCTCCCCACCACCTCCCACACACACCCCCATGCCCAGTAAATATGTGTGTGTTTTCAAATGCAAAATACAATGAAATTTCAAATTAAATGCCCTTTAGAGACAAATTTACCCGTTTGAGTTCTGCCCACCGCCTGGGGCTACTAAAAACCAAAACAGGATGTTTTTCTCAAAGGAGTGACTGGCTTACCTTATTTTCTCATCGTAAAGATCAACCACCCACCTGGGTGTCACTATTTTTCTCCAGAGGAAGAACAATTAAGATTCAATTTAGGTCACTTAAATCTCCAAGTTTAAAAGTCCTTTAAAAAACCTGATGGTTCTCAGGAATCTCTGACAACCATTACATGCAATTTCTGATGTTTGCCATTCCTTCACAAGTGTCTCCAATGCCCCAAATTAGTTGTACTCTTTTGTCATCATTTTAAGAATAATTTAGGGCTACTGATTTATTTAAGACTAAATCCCAGTACTGTTTATTCAGAACTCTCTAACAAAAAATAATGAACTCATATAGTGTTCTCTAAGAGTGGATGTTATTGTTTTCCCTTTGCAGAAGAAAAAAAAAAAGATACAGCAACAATAGTTGGCTATTCCAAAGTCACAGAGCAAATCAGGAAACAATACACCATTTCTGGCATTTTTTAAAAATTGCTTTTTTAGACAGAGTCTTGCTCTGTCGCCAGGCTAGAGTGTAGTGGCGCAATCTTGGCTCACTGCAACCTCCATTTCCCGGGATCAAGCAATTCCCCTGCCTCAGCCTGCCAAGTTAGCTGAGACTACAGGTGCATGCTACCACACCTGGCTAATTTAATTTTTTTTGTATTTTAGTGGAGATGGGGTTTTACCATGTTGGCCAGGATGGTGTTGATCTCCTGACCTTGTGATCTGCCCACCTGAACCTCCCAAAGTGCTGGGATTACAGGCGTGGGCTACCGCGCCCAGCCAATATTTTTTTAAAATACTGAAAAACTTTGAAGAAAAAGTTCTTAAGGTTTAAGATATAGTTATAAGGCAGGATTCAGGATCTACTCTAGTGTAGAAAAATAGATAACTTTCTCAGCCTTTCTGATTTTTATTTTTAACATTTTTGTTATTATTAAAGTATTCCAGCTTTTGTAAAGTTTTAGGAAAGTCTTCCTGAAGAGATCAGCAAATTCTGTCTGCAAAGTCTTCTGAATCTTTGGTTAATAAGAGCAGAAGTCTGAATCCTTGCCTCTGTTGCTGCCACTTCCCAGCCACGTTCAGTCTTGCAAAACTGGAAATTTTACCATAGTGGGTCTGACCATGAACATAGAAAGCTACCAGATAGACAGACTCAGGGGTTAGGTGGAAGCTGAGAAAAGAAAATAAGTTTTATCTGAGGAATGCCAAGTCCTTTTCAATTATCAGGCTCAGAGAGACATTAAAATGAGAAAGCAATCATGTCCTGCTTTCCATCTTTTCAGCTATGTATTCATCTCTTGAAACTGCTTTCTATTGCCAGAAGTAGCCATAAATTAACCAATAATGCCACACCTGATACTACAACCCACACCCTATGGCTTAACAATGTATAGCCAATCAATAGTGTATGTAATTTTAGTGTAAATTCTTAATAAACAACTCAGGAACTACCTCTTCTTTCTCTTTAAAAAACCACGTGTAACTGCTGCTAATCAGAGTCTATATTCAGAGAAACTTGAATCTGTTTTCCTGGGTTGCAATCCTCAAGACTGGCACAAAAACTTTCTATTCATATTGATTCTGCCTCAGCTTCTTTTTTTCAGGTCAACACATCTGGCATACGTTGACAGGACTCCCTTTAGCCCCCTGGTGTTTGCCTCTGAAAGTATTACTCTGTAAACTCATAAACTGTCTTCAAAAGTCCCATTGGGTGTTAGGGGTGAGTTCTCCTGAATTTGGAACTCTGACTCTAGACTTTTTATTTGGGCTGTTTTCAAACCCTGCCTTTCCTTTAAGAGTGAAGACTTTGATTTCTTTCTCTGGATATGATGTTCAGGGAAAGAGCTCTGCAGAGAAATGCCTTTTTTTTTTCCTGCCTTTCTTTCACAGTAGAGGTTCTAGTCAAGTCTGCTCAAGGTTTTTCCACCTCTATCTCATAGCAGAAGTTTGGATCAAAGGCTTGGCAGTTATGGACTACCATAGCAGTTGCACAGCATACTTTTAAGATTGCAACTGTTTTCTATTACTTGACAATTCAGACTTAGACTTTATTTGTGACCAATCTTTATTAGTTTCTAACTGAAGTGTACCCCCTTTTGCTCTTCCAGACAGGTATAATATGAGAGTCTGGGTCCCCCATATCTTGAGCACTCTGCTATCAGCTAGTGGTTAGGGATAGTCAAAGATACATTAAACTTCAACCTTAAAATGTTACAGTCACACCAATGTACCATAATGTAGCAGCCTCTCATTATGAGGTATCACCCAGAGTTCTTTGTCTTATGACCAAGAGAATTAAGGAGCATGGACACAAAGGGTGAGTGAGGTTGGAGTAGAAGTATAATAAGCAAAAGAAGAAAGCTCTCCACCACAGCCAGGGGGCCTGGAAGAGGGTTGCCATTTTTATAGTGAATGCAAAGGCTTTTATAAGTAACTGATGAGGACTGGGTATCTTATTTGCATAAGGTATGAATTTCTGGTAGCTCCACCCCAACCTCATAGTGCACATGTGGGCCCTTAACTTGAGTTACTACATATTGCTTTGTTCTCCTTACTGCATATGTGTCAGGGGACAGAGTTTTCCATTACAGGCATGTCTGGGCAAGTCATCTGTGTAGCCTTTCTTATATTTGCAGCTGTGGGCATGTCTTAGGTAGTAAACCCCCCTGTGCAAGTTCCCTTATCTGTTCCTGCAGGCTATTCTTTTATTTGAAATAATTTAACTGAGGACCCACCCTAACTGCTTGCCTGGCCAGTTTCTTCCTTTCTCCTCTCTCAACAACACATCCTCAGCTTTTGTCACTTCTGAAAAGTTCCCAAATTATGGGAAAAAATCCATCTTCAAAATCTGAACACTTTTTTTTAGAAACACCAGTTGGATTTATGTATAATACATATGAAGCACCCTCTTATAGTTATCTAGGAAATTAGATATGCCAAGATGGTCATAGGCAACAATGATGAAAAATGGGGATTTTTTAAATACCTAAAATAATTTGTTTGTGTACACCATTGTAAATAGCTGATTTTAGAACCAGACAAACTGGAGACTTCCAATTTCACCTAAAAACGTCTTTTTAAAGAAATACTTTTTTTTTTCTTTATTTGGGAAGCAGAGGCACTGACCAGCACTTGGCTTTAAAAAGTTCTAAAAGAAATCATGAAAAAAATTGCCTCCATTCAAGAGGTAAACAAAAGGATATTTGAAATATTAAAAAAGACTTCAGAGGATTTCTCCCTTTCTCCTACAACTGCTCCTTCTCCTTCTACCCGTGTGAGCTCAGCTCATCCCTCTCTACTTGTTCCATTGACTCCCATGCATTTCTTAGGCATGGGAAAGTTTTAGGAAATTCACAATGCACATATTTCTTCTTTTCAGAAAAGGGAAATAAATTTAAATCTAGAACAGAAGAAAAGTGGAACAATGTCAGAATAGGAATAATATTCCTGTTATGAACACCAAATATCTGAGAAAGGTCTCAGTTAATTTAGAAAGTTTATTTTGCGAAGGTTGAGGATGCATGCCCATGACACAGCCTCAGGAAGTCCTGGTGACATGTGCCGAAGGTGTCAGAGCACAGTTTGGTTTTATACATTTTAGGGGGAAAAGAGACATCAATCAACATATGTCACATGAACATTTATTTGATCTGGAAAGGTGGGACAACTCGAAGCAAAGGCCAATACAACTTGAAGTGGGGAGGGGGCTTCCAGGTAATAGGTAGATAAGAGGCAAATGGCTCTGTTCTTTGGAGTTTCTGATTAGCCTCTCCAAAGGAAGCAATCAGATATGCATTTATTTCAGTGAACAGAGGGGTGGCTTTGAATAGAAGAGGCAGGTTTGCCCTAAGCAGTTCCCAGTTTGACTTTTCTCTTTAGCTTAGTGATTTGGAGGACCCAAGATTTATTTTCCTTTCACACTGTGATTATATAAATGCCAATTCAATAACTTTTTTTCTAAAGCAGAACAAATGAATGACACTGACTTATTGACCCGATATCAGACAATATTACATAAATCATATAATGTCATTGAAATGCTAATGTCCAGGAAATTAGCTAAGCAGCATTTCAGCTGAGATCAGGTCTGAAACAAGTTAAAATCCTTAAAATGCTGAAACTGCCTACTTTGGTTCCCCTATATAATTTATTTTGAAAAAACAAAATAAAACAACAACAACAACAACAACCCTTTCCCTTGTGATCTAGTGATTGGGATTCAGCACTTTTACTGCTGCAGCCTGGGTTCAATTACTGTTAAGGGAATAAATACTATTTGTTTGAAATTGTTTGAATAATTATTCACTTTTAGAGATACCTATTTGTTATTGATCCTCTTCCCTTCCATGAGCAGCTTGATTTCCTGTCTTTTTTCCATTTATGAGGCATATGGGGCTTTTGAGCCTTCATGCATAGGTGCTCAGATGAGAAGCTGAGATTATAGAAAACATGGCGGGACATTAATGTGGGTTGGACTCCATTTGCAGCTAGTGAAGCTTCCTTTCCTTGAGCTATTTTGTGAGTAGTTTTGGATGTTGTGAGAACTGTTTTTTGCTTATTTGAAGATGCCTCATGTATCCTGGATTAAGTTATAACCTTGGTTAAGTCTTATTGGTTTTGATGAGTTGCTAGAAAGGGGATCTTTGATTAAAAAAAAAAAAAAAAGTTCAAGAGCCAGGAATATCAACTGTTTGTCCTGGCTAAAATGTGATAAGAGTTTTGAAACAAAAACTTTTTTTTTTTTTCAAAGAGTGTTGTGGTCAAAAGTTACCTTAATCAAAAGCTGATATTCAAGCTCTTCTTTTGTCTTTGCTATCTTTGCTACCACATGAAAAGAGTTACAGGAGAATTCTAATGACTCAGACTCCTCACAGGACACAGAAAAGGAACTACAGACCACTTTTTTAAGGTCTTTTTTCTTCCTTGGAGTCTCAAGAATCATGGAGAGGTTCCTTTCAGCTCCAAAATCCTGCTATTTTTTGTATTCCATTGCCTGATCTCTTTGGCTTTTGAGGCAGCAGAGATTACGTTGTACCGTGAGAGAATACTTGACCTTTGTGGTATGTGATGGCTGGTGAGCTATAGGTGAGAGCTGCAGTCTTGGAGGTGGCTAATAGTAGTTGTTTACGATGAATGATTATTACTGCAGGGGGTTACTCTGTGGGTTTTGTTTTGTTTGTTTGTTTGTTTGCATGTTTAGATAAAGGCACAGTTAAACACTTAGATAAATGTCTTTGTAGTGAAGCATATTGTGACAGCATTGCACGGCCCAGTCCCATGGCATTTCACTCTTTGTGGGGACTCTCTTTTCAGAGTAAAAGTGGAATCCTTGATTTTTAAAGATCTAGATGCTTTGCCTTCTAATGGTGCCTCTTTTCACATTTTTAAATTACTAGGCCCTAAAGACTGCACATATATAAATTATTAGGCTGCACATATATAAATTATTAGGCTCTAAAAGGTGCAAATGCTTTGCTGGCCTTCCTTAATGGGCTCCACCCTGAGCTCAGTGGTCCAGTTGCAAAATAGACTAAACTAAAAGCTACTAACCTCAATAAAATTGGTCTTCTTATGAAACCCTTTTGTAAATTCCTATGATTTTGTACTACCTTGTTTTTTGTTTTTGTTTTTTCTTTTTTGAGATGGTTTAGCTCCTGTCACCCAGGCTAGAGTCCAATGGTGAGATCTTGGCTCACTGCAACCTCTGCCTCCTGGGTTCAAGCGATTCTCTTGCCTCAGCCTCTTGTACAGCTGGGATTACAGGTGTGTGCCACCTTGCCAGGCTAATTTTTGTATTTTTCATAGAGATGGGGTTTCACCATGTTGGCCAGGCTGGTCTTGAACTCCTGACCTCAGGTGATCTTCCTGTATTGGCCTCCTAAAGTGTTGGGATTACAGGTATCAGCCACTGCACTGGGCCTGGCATTTTTTTAATCTTCTTCGACCTATCACATATAAACTTCTTGAAAAAGCTTAAATTCTGTCAGTGCTTTGAGGTGTAAATTTGCTACCCCATTTTCCCTAAACATCTATAAGGACTTTGCCCATGTGTGACAGGTAAATTTTAAACATTTCTACTTAGAAAGGCACAGTGTGAATACAATTATCCTTTTAAATTAGTGAGTTGCTGGTCTCATGGCTAAAATTTTAAAATCAAAGCTATAAAGTCATTATGTGTTTTTGTCTGTATTATGAGTGCATGTGTAAATATCTGTTTATATATTGCTATATGGCACCATTGATTTATAATACATAAGCACTCATAAATTTAAAAACCTATTCAAATGCTTTTCAAATCTCTTCAGTCAAATTTATGACTTTAATAACTTTTGGTAAATATAGTTTTAAAATTGTTAGTAAAGTGAAATAGAAATGGCTTCAGAATTTCATTTAGACATTTTTGCCTGGGTCTATTGGTAAGTAAAGTTTATACAGTCTCTGTTAAAAGTTTTAAGGTTGTAAAGTTGTTGCTTTTTTGACATTTGTAGATACTTGCTTCATTTGTCTGTGAGCTTATGTCTTTTTATTTGAGCTTTTAAATTCTGAGGCCTAGACAAGTGGCCATGGTGAGGCCCGAGGCACTGCCTGAGCTCCATTCTCCCTGGACAAACTTTGCCACTTGGGCAGGCTGGGATGGGTCAGATATTCCATGCATTGTCTCCAAAGCTTTGACCTTTGTCCTAGGCTCTGCATCTCATGCATAATTAAAATTTCTAACTTTCTAGGGTTTCCACTGGAAATTAGGATAACTAAGAGTTAACATTGAAATATATATATATAATTAAAACTACTAGATATAGGAGATACAATTTTATATAATGAATATATACAGAAAGTAAGATGGAGAGCTAGGCATGGTGACTCATGCTTATAATCCCTATGCTTTGGAAGGCCAAGGCAGGAGGATCACTTGAGTCGAGGAACTTGAGACAAGCCTGGGCAACATAGTGTGACCACGTCTTCAGAAAAATTGTAAAAATGAGTTGGATATGATGGTGCATATCTACAGTCCTGAATACTTGGTAGACTGAGGCAGGAGGATCACTTGAACCCAGGAGTTCAGGTTACAGTGAGTTATAACACTATTGCACTCCAGACTTTGCCTCTGAAAAAAAAAAAAAAAAAAGGAAAGAAAAAAGAAAATGTGAAAGTTGAGAGAGGAATTTTTTTCTTTTTAAATGAAAGAGAATGTTGTGTGGTGGTCAAAATGATAAGGGAGAAGAAACATAAATTTTTTCTTAACTAGAATGCCAATATGAAAAAGAAAGTACAGGACAAAACTCAATTATTAAGCAACTTGTATAAAAATTGTGAGAAATTAATCTACTAAAAATTTTGTGAGTGGTCAACTTGGCTAAAATTAGAAGGAGATTATTTAGTTTTTCTAAAAGTTGAGCATTAATATCAAAATTACACTGAGGCAGGGCCAGAGTGAGTGCTCCTATGTCAAAATAACAGGGTGTTCTTGATTTGCTCTTTAATAGAAAATTATCAAAGGTTATAAAAGGTTTATAAAAATATTATTTTGTGTACTTAAAACTGAGATTGGACATATGTGTTTACAAAGTTTTATTAAAATTAGCTTTAGCATTAATAATATATGGATGAAAATGTAAAATTTGGTTTTCTCTTTAGAACAAAACTTTTTGAAGTATTAATAGGGATAATAAAAAACAATTATTCACCTTTTGAGTAAAAACAAAAAAGAAAAGATTCTGTCAGTCTCATACTATCTTTATTAGATCTTCTGACTATTTGGAAAACAGTATATTCTCTATCAAAAAGTAAACATTTTTTGCTTTCTGAAATATTTGAATTATCACAGTGGCTAAATAAATGACTATTTTTTGTTTGTTTGTTTGTTTTTACAGTGGCCTGTGATCCTATTTTGATCAACTGTTTTAAACCTTTAATATTTAACACATTTCCCAAAATCAAATTCTAATTATAAAATTTTCTTTTCAAAAACAAACCAAAAAAACCCTGCAAGTCCAACACAGCTGTTTTGGCTTATTTAGGATGTTAAAATCATATGGAAAGCATTATTAAATAAGAAATGGTGTTTAACTTTATTTGATTTATACTTGTAAGGATATTTTATTAATATGTGTTCCAAAATTGTATGAGATTCCTAAAATTCTGATATGTTTTTGTTTATTTTGTGAGTTATAATGAAACCGTTGTATGCAACAGGAATAATCAAATTTTTCTTGTCAATTACATCTTTAAACATGGCTATTCTAAGTATTTTGTCATCTGCAGAAAATAATTGTTTTACTTTGGATTCTTCTCAAAATCAGTTTACAATCAGCTACAGTCCAAAATTGGCCTTTTCTTCAAGGAAATATAAGGAAAAGAATCCTGATAAATACTCTTAAATATAGGTTTCAGATAACTTTGGAGATTATATTATCTGACTAAGTAAAAACCTTCAGAGATCTAATAAATAGGTTTGTTCATAACGAGTATGATCCCACCATCAAGCAGAACAAGAGTTAATTATATGGGATACAACTGATAGAGTACTAAATTGATTTTCATGACTTTTTATTTGCAACATTGCTGATTATTTTTATATTTTGTTTTCCAGAGCCGAGAAAACATTTTTCTTTTGAGTTATAACAATCATAGCTTATAACAATTGGGAAATGTATACATTAGTGAGTGAAATTGAAACATCTATCATTCTTTCTACCTGATCTCTCCAAAATTTGCAAACTATTCTCAAGTATTCTTATGTTATCACAATCTTGAAGTTATTTGCATAAGCTCAAAAAGAAGCTACTTTCTGTAACAAGGCACAATTGAAGACTTTGGCTATTTTACCAAGGCTTTACTGGAATGGCATATTTTCAGATATGACCAGACAGTTTTGAGGAATTGAGGCTGACTTCATGGAGCTGATAAAAAGCATATTGGAGAGAATGGCCTTGTACCTTGTCTACATGATTGCCTTTTGAAGGTTCTGCCTATGCAGAAAGTAAAAAAAAAAAAAAAAAAAAAATCACTTTCCAACAGGTGTGGGAGCCCCAGGATATTTGAGGAACTGATACGGTTTAGCTGGGTACCCACCCAAATCTCATCTTGAATTGTGGTTGCCATAATCCCCATATGTTGCAGGAAGGACCAGGTGAAGGTAATCGAATCATGGGGGCAATTTCCCCCATACTGTTCTTATGATAGTGTGTTAGTTCTCATTATACCTGATGATTTTATAAGGGAATTCCCCTTTCGCTGGACGCTCATTCTCTCTCCTGATACCCTGTGAAGAGGTGCTTTCTGCCATTATTTAAGTTTCCTGAGGCCTCCGCAGCCATGTGGAACTGTGACTCAATCAAATTTCTTTTCTTTATAAATTATCCAGTCTCAGGTATGTCTTTATTAGTAGTGTGAAAACAGATTGATACAGGGCCCTTGAGAAGAAAGGAATTCACCAAATTCATCCAGGTATTACAGGTACAATCTAATGGTGAATCTTCATTTTGGATTCCTATCCTTGAGACTTTTAAAAGTCAAATCTGCAACTTCTTTCTTTTCTTTCTTTCTTTATTTATTTATTTTTTTGAAACGGAGTCTCGCTCTGTAGCCCAGACGAGAGTGCAATGACGTGATCTCCCCTCACTGCAAGCTCCGCCTCCCAGGTTCACGCCATTCGCTTGCCTCAGCCTCCCGAGTAGCTGGGACTACAGGCGCCGGCCACCACGCCTAGCTAATTTTTTGTATTTTTTGTAGAGACGGGGTTTCACCATGTCAGCCAGGATGGTCTCGATCTCCTGACCTCGTGATCTGCCTGCCTCAGCTTCCCAAAGTGCTGGGATTATAGGCGAGAGCCACCACGCCCGGCCACCAAGTCTACAATTTCTTATAAGAGTTACAGCAAAGACAAATAAAAACAGCCGATATGATCAATCATTATCTTGTTCCACTTAATTATGTAAATAATCAGGCTTAGTATAATAATAAGATGTATTATGCAAGTAAATCGATCCTACTGAAATTAATCTTTGGTAAAAATGGGGGCTGGAGAGAGAAAAAATTATTTTTCAGAAGAAAGCTATAGTAGATCAATTATTGGATTCTAACATTGTACATGCTTTTTAGTTTTTATTATTTTCCAGCAATTGGGGTTAAAACCTGAATTGTATGCTGGCTACAACAAATCTCTAAAAAAGGACCAGTTTTTTAACTTTATTCATGATTTTAGTTGACTGCCCCAAGGGAATTTTTTTTTTTAATTCTGAAATACAATTTGCTTTTTATCAAAATTCTTATGTATAGAATATTTCTACTATGCATCTGTTTGGCTTCTAAGAAAAATAAATTCATGCTACTACAACATGTAGAGATGACTCCAACAGTGACAGCAGCTATAGATCAACCACTTTTACAGGACTATCCAGGATCGAGCCTTCCCAGTGATGAGGGATACCTTGACACTCAGATTTTGTTCATCAATGCTTTCAAGAAGAAAGATTTTTGATCAAAAGAGGAGAAATGAGAAAAGAACTTTTATCTTAGTAATGAGAGTCCTTCTAAATTACCAGGTTCAGAGAGATGTTAAAATGAGAGAACAATTCTGTCCTGGTTTCCCCTCTTTGAGCTGTGTATTCATCTCCTGTAAACTGCTTGCAATTGCCAGAAGTAGCTATAAATTAACCAATAATGCCACACTTGATATTACAATCTACACCTTATAACTTAACAATGTATAACCAATGAATAGCTTATATAATTTTAAAGTAAATTCTTGGTAAAGACCTCAGGAACTGCCACTTCTTTCTCTTTAAAAATTCACTTGTAACAGCTTTTAATAAGAATGTATATTGAGAGTAATTTGAATCTATGCTGCTGGGTAGCAGTCCTCAAGCTTAGCTCCTAACATCTCAACTTATATTAATTTTGCCTCAATTTCTTACTTTTAGGATGACAGGGTAATGGGGCAATCTTCATATAACAAACAAGAAAGTCCAATACTCTGCTAGTCAGAAGTTGCAGTCTAGTTAGTGGTCAGTAGTATACCAGCAAGAAATGTAACAAGTGATCATGTAAATGAGAAAGCCATAGAAAGACGAAGTAAGCCTTGGCAGAGCAGAAAGGTATACACATATGCAGGAAGATGCATAGTAGTCTTGCAGAAGTAAAAGACAAATCAAACTTCAGAATTTGCTGAACATTGAATGTGCTGTTCAAACTCACTGATCTATCACAGGGGAGAGAAGTCTTATGGAGTTGGAGTGTTTGAGCACAGTCTTGAACAAAAACATTGGAATATGCAGACCCAAGGGTAACCCCTTGGAAGGTAAGTTAAAAATAATAATAAAACTGAGAAGACACTTTCACAGCCACATACTACAGGGTAAACAGATGCTGCACTTTAAAAAATCCAGAAAAGTTCATGAAACAACAAATACTCAGAAACAAAATCAGAAGTCATAGTTACTATAACACATTGTCTAAAATGTCCAGTATTCAACCAAAATATTAAAAACCATGTATCGGAGCAGAAAAGCATGAATTAGGGAAATAAAACAGTAATTAAACATTAACTCTTAGTAGGCCCAAATACTGAATATAGCAGAAAAAGAATTCAATGAATTTATTATAAATATGTTTAAATAATTTTAAAAACTATATTTGAAGAATTTAAGAAAAATGAGATGACAATGATTCAACAGATAGGGTATCAAAGTACAACAAAAGAAGTTATAAATATGAAATTTTTAGAAGTGAAAGCTATAATAATAAAAATAACAAATTCACTATATGGGATCGAGAACATATTTGAGATAGCAGAAGAAAGAATAAATGAACCTTAAGATAGATCACTGGAATTACCCAATCTATAGACTAGAGAGAACAAAAATAACTGAAAAAAAATAAACAGAGCCTCAGAAACTGCAAAATACTACCAAATGTACCAACATACGTTTAATGTGAGTCTTATAAATAAAGGAGGAGAAAAAGAAGCTACAAATACAGCTTTTGGGAAGACAAAATCTTTCCAAATTTATTGAAAAATATTAACCTATATATTTAAGAAGTTCAAGTAGCACCAGTTAGAATTAACACAAAGATATACACCTAGACACATAATCAAATACTTAAAAGCCAAACAGGAATATGAAATACTGAAAATGGAAAGAGAAGAAAGAGTTCATAAAGAAGTAATCAATAGCACAATTAACAGCTGATTTTACATCAAAAACAATAGATGTTAGGGATAGTGGAATGAAATATTGAAAGGAATTGATAGAAGAAAACTGGAAACCAAAAATTATATATCCAGCAAAAAGCTATTTTTCAAAAATAAATGAAAATTAATGAAATTCTGAAAGTACAGACAGCAACACTCAAATGCAGAAGTAAGGATAAATAACCCTGGAAGTTATAAATATGTTTGTCAATATAAAGGAATGTGCCACACACACTTATTTTCTTTTAAAAACAAAATTATTTTATTTAATGTAATAGTTACAGCACTACATTGCTGGGTTTTATGCAAAAATATATGTAACAATATATGTAACATATGATAATAACAGCACAAATAAGGAGGAGTAAATGAAGCTACATTGAAGCAAAGTTACTACAGTTTAACAAATTAAATTGACATTACTAAGAAGGTAATTCTGATAAGTAAAAATGTATATTGAAACACCTAGAACAGCCAATGATAAAATAATTTTAAAATATAGCTGAAAATCAATAAGAATAATTAAAGGAATATGCTAAAAAGTATTTTTTTTAACACACAAAAAAAGGCAGTATGGGAAAAACAGAATAATTAACACAAATGAAACATACAGAAACAAAGTAGCAAAACAGATGTAACACTAATCATGTAATATGTTACACTAGTCAGCAAAAAGGCAGGTATTGCTCTACTAAATAAAAAGCAAGATGCAGGAATTAAGGAGCCAAGATTGCTGCCTATATACAGCCATTAAGAAAGTCTCCCACAAACAGACTAGGACGTTGGGAAGACTGGCATACTCCAAGCAGATCTTTAGAGGGTAAGCATTAAGAGTAAACAGAAGGAAGATACAGACCCTGGGCTGAAGGAAGAGGAAGCTGGAGACCCTGCACAAGGCTGCCAAGCGCCAGGACTCATACCTTGCCCCCAGTAGCTCCTGTGGGAGAGATGAGTTGAACAGGTGAGGAGTGGCCTGCTCGTGCAAGAGACTGCTAGAGTCCTAGATGCAGGAAAACCCCTTGACCATCCCACGAACATCTGAGCTGGCAAGGATTGCTGCATGGAGAGGTGGCAGGGTCAGGGCTCCAACCTGAGTGTAGTCCAGAGGGTTTGGTGTGGGAATGGCTGCAGTGGAGCATGCCAAAAGGCACTCATACCCAACGCTCACTGTGCTCCTCTAGGTGACTTTCAACTTTGTTGACTGTTAGACCTGGACGGAGTAGGGCAGTATTGCCTGTTGGGCTGGCCAATTTGGTCTGAGGACTCCCTTGTTTGACAGCCTCTCCTGGGGACCCAAGTGACTGTGTCCACCTGCAGCACATTCTCAGATACCCAACAAGGTGCCTCCTAGGGCCATCATCATGGATTCTTTTCTGGCAGACTGCACCTAGTCATCTGACAATTCTAGCAGATGGCCTCAGCTGATGTGTACCCACCCACCCACAGCCTCCCCCAGGGCAATTCCCCCTAGCACTTTGCCAAGGCACACTTGCCCATAACTCACCCCAACTGCTTTGCTGACATGCACCTGCGGGTGGACCTTGACTCCCCTCCCATGCAGCTGTGAAACTGCCACTGGTGTGAGCATACATGCAGACACAGACCATTCTGTACCATGCCTGAGGGCATGTGTGCACCCCTCCACACTGCCACTGCTGTTACAAATGTGTGCATGGACTCTGTCACCCTGCCCCCATCAGTGCCCTGTCCCCACCAACATGTGGGCACTCCACTTTGGCACTGACACCAGCACAAGCACACACATAGATACTGCTGCCCCAGCCCAGCCAGCACCCCTTCCCAGCTGATGTGCATGCACTCTGCTGTGATGCTGCTGCTGCTGGCACATGTGAGTGAGTATGGATCCTTTTGCTACTGAGGAGAGAAAGCACTTTGGCCTGCACTCCCCATAGCAGTATTATTGCCAGCAGACTGAGAACATCTCAGCCCCTCCAATGCAGCAGATTCCTAACCTTGAGAGGCCAGAGAAGAAAGATGAAGGCCTGGTACCAGCCCTCAGGGATAGAGCACACAGCCCAGGATTTTGGAGCTGACTCTTGGCTCCTTAAAAATTTTCATAAGCGAATCCAGTTAAGTGAACTCAACTATACCACAGTAAAACCATCAGGGCATAAAAGAATATCAAAGCAAAAAATCCCATCCAAAGGACAACAACTTCAATGGTTCACACTTATGAGAAAGAGTCAGTGCAAGAACTCTGGCAACTCAAAAAGCCAGAGTGTCTACTTACCTCCAAACGACCACACTACTTTCCCAGAAGTGGTATTTAAGCTGAAATGACTGAAATGACAGGCATAGAATTTAAAATCTGGATAGGAACAAAAATCATCAAGATTCAGGAGTAAGTCAAAAGCCAATCCAAGAACTCTAAGAAATCCAACAAAATGATACAGGAGCTGAAAGATGAAACAATTATTTAAAGAAAGAATCAAACCAATCTAATAGAGCTGAAAAACTCACTACAAGAATTTCACAATACATTTCCAAGTGTGTGTGTGTGTGTGTGTGTGTGTGTGTGTGTTTATTGGAGTTTTGCTCATGTTGCCCAGGCTGCAGTGCAATGGCATCATCTCAGCTCACTGCAATCTCTGCCTCCCAGGTTCAAGTGATTCTCCTGCCTCAGCCTCCCAACTAACTGGGATTATAGGCATGTGCCACCACACCCGGCTCATTTTTTATTTTTAGTAGAGATGGGGTTTCTCCATGTTGGTCAGGATGGTCTCAAACTCCTGACTTCAGGTGATCCGCCTGCCTCAGCCTCCCAAAGTGCTGGGATTACAGGCATGAGCCACCTCACTCAGCCCATTTCCAAGTTTTAACAGCAGAATAGACCAAGCTAAGAAATAAATCTCAGAGCTTGAAGACTGTTTTTCTTAATTAACTTAGTCAAATAAAAATGAAGAGAAAATAATAAAAAAGAATCAACGAAACCTCTGGGAAATGTCAGATAATGCAAGGAGACCAAATCTATAACTCATTGACATCCCTGAAAGAGAGGGAGAGAAAACAAGTAACTTGGAAAACATATTTCAGGACACTATCCATGAAAATTTTCCCAACCTCCCTAGAGAGGCCAACATTCAAATTCAGGAAATGCAGTGAACCCTTGTGAGATACTGTATAAGATGACCATCCCCAAGATACATAGTCATCAGATTCTGCAGAGTTAACATGAAAGAAAAAAACATGAAAGGCAGCTAAAGAGTAGGGGCAGGTTATCTACAAATGGTACCCCATCAGGGTAACAGCAGATGTTTCTTGCAGAAACTCTGCAAGCCAGAAGAGATTGGGTGCCTATATGCAGTATTCTTAAAGAAAAGAAATTCCAACCAAGAATTTTATATCTACCCAAAGTAAGCTGTATAAGTGAAGGAGAAATGAGATTATCCTCAGATAAGCAAGTATCAAGGAAATTTGTTAACACCATACCTGCCTTACCAGAGGTCCTTAAGGGAGTGCTAAATATGGAGACCAAACATTGTCACTGATCACCATAAAAATACACTTGAATATGTAAATCATTGACACTATAAAGTTACTACACAATCAACTCTGCGTAATAACCAGTTAACAACATGATGACAGGATTGAATCTTCACATATCAATACTAATCTTGAATGTAAACAGTCTAAATCCCTCAATTTAAAGGCACAGAGTGGTAAGTAGGATAAAGAATCATGACCCAACTATGCACTGTCTTCAAGAAACCCATCTCACATGCAATGACACCCATAGGCTCAAAGTAAAGGAATGGAAAAAAATCTCCCAAGCAAATAGAAAACAGAAAAAAAAGCAGTGTTATGATCCTAATTTCAGATAAAACAGACTTTAAACCAACAATTATTTAAAAAAACAAAAAAAAGAGGAAGGGCATTACATTATGGCAAAGACTTCATTTCCACATGAAGACTTAATTATCTTCAATATGCACACAACATAGAAGCATCCATACTCAAAAAACAAGTTCTTAGAGACCTACAAAGAGACTTAGATAATCCACACAATAATAGTGGGAGAATTCACTACTTCACTGACAGTACTAGATCCTCAAGGCAGATAACTAACAAAGATATTTGGGACCTGAACTGGACACTTGATCAAATGGACCTAACATATTTATAAATGCTGCACCCCAAACCAACAGAATATAAATTCTTTTCATCTGCATATGGCACATACTCTAAAATCAACCACATAATTGGCCATAAAACAATTTTAGCAAATTCAAAATATCTGAAATCATACCAGCCACACTCTTGGACCACAGGGCAGTAAAAATAGAAATCAATACTAAGCAGATTACCCCAAACCATATAATTACATAAAACTTAGCCTGCTTCTGAATGACTTTGGGGTAAACAATACAATTAAGACAGAAATTAATAAGTTTTTTGAAACTAATGAGTACAAAGATACAATATATTGGAATCTCTGGGGCACAGATAAAACAATGTTAAAAGTCACGGTTAAAACACTAAACACCCACATCAAATAGAAAGATCTTAAATTAACAACCTGACATCACACGGAACTAGTAAAACAAAAGCAAATCGACCCCAAAGCTAGCAGAAGACAAGATATAACCCAAATCAGAGCTGAACTGAATGAAATTGAGAGGTGAAAAAACATACAAAGGATAAATGAAACCAGATGTTTATTCTTTTTTTTTTTTAATTTATTTATTATTATTATACTGTAAGTTGTAGGGTACATGTGCATAGGGGGGAGGGATTGCATTGGGAGTTATACCTGATGTAAATGACCAGATGTTTATTCTTTGAAAGAATAAGTAAGATTGATAGACTACTATCTAGACTAATAAAAAAAGAGAGGAGATCCAAATAAATACAATCAGAACTGACAAAGGGGACAATACCTCTGACCTCACAGAAATAAAAATGATTCTCACAGACTGCTACAAACAACTCTATGCACACAACTAGAAAACCTACAAGAAATAGGTAAATCTCTAGAAATATGCAACCTCCTAAGATTGAACCAGGAAGAAATTGAAACCCTGAACAGATCAATAACAAGTTCCAAAATTGATTCAGCAGCAAAAAGTCTACCAATCAGAAAAAGCCCTGGATAAGACAGATTCAAAGCCAAATCCTATCACAATTATAATTAAGAACTGGTATCATTGCTACTGAATCTATTTCCCAAAAATGAAGAGGCAGGATGCTTTCCTAACTCATTCTATGAGGCTAGCATCATTATGATACCAAAACCTGGCATAGATACAACAACAAAAAGAAAACTATTGGCTAGTATCCTTGATGAATGTAGATACGAAAATTCTCAACATAATACTAGCAAACCACATCCAGCAGCACATCAGAAACGTAATCCACCATGATCAAGTAGGCTTTATCTCTGTGATGCAAGGTTGGTTCAACATATGCAAATCAGTTAAAGTGATTCATCACATAAACAGAACTGAAAACAAAAACCACATGATCATCTTAATAGATGTAGAAAAGGCTTCTGCTAAATTTCAACATCCCTTCATGTTAAAATTTCTCAACAAAGTACGCACTGAGGGAACATACCTCAAAATAACAGAAGCCATTTGTGACAAACATACATTCAACAACATAATGAATGGGCAAAGGATGAAATCATTCACCTTGAGAACCAGAACAAAACAAGGATACTCACTGTCATCACTCTATTAAACGTAGAATTGAAAGTCCCAGTCAGAGCAATCAGATAAGAGAAAGAAATAAAAGGTATCCGGATAAAAAGACAGGAAGTCAAACTATCTCTGTCTGCAGACATAATGATTTTATTTATTTATTTACTTATTTATTTATTTTTGAGATTGAGTCTTGCTCTGTTGCCTAGGCTGGAGTGCAGTAGCACAATCTCAGCTCGTTGCAACCTCTGCCTCCTGGGTTCAAGTGATTCTCCTGCCTCAGCCTCCCAAGTAGCTGGGATTACAAGCATCTGCCACCACACCTGGCTAATTTTGTTTATTTTTAGTAGCGATAGGGTTTCACCATGTTGGCCAGGCTGCTCTTGAACTCCTGACCTCAGGTGATCCACCTGCCTCGGCCTCCCAAAGTGCTGGGATTACAGGCGTGACCCCCATGCCCAGCCAATATAATTTTATACCTAGAAAACTACATAGTCTCTTCCCCAAAACTCCTAGATCTAATATACAACTTCAGCAAAGTTTCAGGATACAAAATCAATATACAAAAATAAATAATGTTTCTATTCACCAACAACATATTCAGGTTGAGTGTGAACTCAGGAACACAAACCCATTCACAATAGCCAGAAAAATAAAATATAATTTTAGGTATTGAACTAACCAAGGAGGTAAAATTTCTCTACAATGAAAATTATAAAACATTGCTGAAAGAAATAAAATCACAGAAATAAATGGAAAAACACTCCATGCTCATGGATAGAAAGCATCAGTGTTGTTACAATGACCACAGTACTCAAAGCAATGTATAAATTCAATCCTATTCTTATCAAACTACCCATGACATTTATCACAAAATTAGAAAAAGGAAAGCTATTCTAAAATTCATATAGAACCAAAAAAAAATGCCCAAATAGCCAAATGAATTCTAAGCATAAAGAATGCTGGAGGCATCATGTTACTGGACTTCAAACTATGCTACAAAGCCACAGTAACCAAAACAGCATGGTATTGGTACAAAAACAGACACATAGAACAACTAAACAGGTTATAGAGCCCAGAAATAAAGATGCACACCTACAACCATCTGATCTTTGACAAAACAAGCAATAAGGAAGAGACTCCTTATTCCCTGTTTCTCTTAGGACATAACATTCTGCACATAGGCCTTAGCAAAGATTTTATGACAAAGACTCCAAAAGCAATTTCAACAAATACAAAAATTGACAAATTGGACCTAATTAAACTAAAGAGCTTCTGCATAGCAATAGAAACTATCAACAAAGTAAACAGACAACCTACAGAATAGGAGACAACCTACAGAATAGTCACGAGCTATGCATTTAACAAAGATCTAATATCCAGAATCGATAAGGAATTTAAACAATTCTACAAGCAAAAAACAACCCCATTTAAAAGTAGGCAAAGAATACGAACAGACACTTCTCAAAAGAAGATTAGAAGCAGCCAACAAACATATGAAAAAATGCTCAATATCACTAATAACCAGAGAAATGCAAATATAAACCACAATGAGATACCATCTATCTCACAACAGTCAGAATGGCTATTATCAAAAAATTTTTAAAAAGCAACAGATGCTGATGAGGCTGTGGAGAAAAGAGAATACTTATAAATTGTTAGTGGGGATGTACATTAGTTCTACTACTGTGGAAAGCAGTTTGAAGGTTTCTCAAATAATTTAAAACAGAACTACCATTCGACCCAGTAATCCCATCGCTGGGTATATACCCAAAGAAAAATAAATTGTTCTATCAAAAAGACACATGCATGCATATGTTCATTGCAGCACTACTCATAATAGCAAAGACATAAAATCAACCTAAATCCTCAGCAAGACTGGATAAAGAAAATGTGGTTCATATACACCACAGAACACTAGGCAGCCATAAAAAAGAAGTACATCGTGTCCTTTACAGCAACATAGATGGAGCTAGAGGACACTATCCTAAGTAAACTAATGAAGGAATAGAAAACCAAATACTGCATATTCTCTTATAAGTGGGTACCAAACACTGAATACATGTGGACACAAACAAGGGAAGAATAGACACCAGGGACTATTTGAGGGTAAAGGTTGGGATCAAAAAACTGCCTATCAGGTACTATGCTTATTACCTGTGTGACAAAGTGATCTATGCACCAAACCCTGCAACATGCAATTTACCTATGTAACCAACCTGCACATGTACCCCTAAAGCTAAAATAAAAGTTAAAAAATAAAAATAAAAAACAACGTGTAGCTGTATGTGTTGTCTATAAGAAACATACTTAGAGACACAATAAACAAAGTTAAAAAACAGAGAAAAGCTCTCCCATATGACCAGTAGCCATAAGAAAGCTGCAGTGGCTATATTAAAATCAAACACAGATTAGACAAGAAATATTACTAGCAACATGTCATAATGATAAAAGGTTCAATGCCACAGAAAGATATAATAAATGTAAACAAGCTGCATGTAAATGTGAATAAGCAAATATAATGTACCAAATTGTATTTGCATAGGGTTGAGAGTGGGAGCAGGAATTAACTGCAAATAGACAAAGGGAATTTTAGGGGGCGAAGGTAGTATTCTAAGACTGAGGTGGGGTGCTAGGATGCAATTGTATAAATTTATTAAAAATTACCTAATAATACATTTAGAATGGTTGGATGTTTGGGTATGTAGACTCTGATACCGCAGTCAATTTCAGAAAAGTTTTCTTTAAAAAGTGTAGATAATTTCTTTCAAACAACAAAATAACCTCTTAAGACTACATTTGCAAAATATTTAAAGTTGTTTTTAGCAATGGAGTTCGGTGAAGGGCAAAAACAAAGATTTAAGTATAATGTGTACCTGGGAAACAAAAAGAAGCCCAAGTTGATTAGTAAATCAATCCGGTTGATTGATTAATAGTGGAAAGCCTTTATGGATAAGATTGAAAAGCTAAGTTTTAAAAAGATCATGAGGGAGAATGATGGATGCTTCAGCAAGAATCTTGGATTTTATAAGGATCTCAAATTTACAATAAGCAATATTTTAATTTTAATGTGAACAAAATATAGTATTAAGGTTTTTTCATGCATTTTAAAATTTAATTCTCAAAATGATTAACTACAGCGAAAACTATTATAATCATCCCCATTTTACAGGTTAGATTGTTGAGTCTTTCACAAGTGAAGAAACAAGGTCAAGGATACATAGCTGGCAAGTAGGACAGTATATGTGGGATTTAAATTTAGGTTTCAAGTCTGTCTGTCTTCAAAGTACAGCCTTAACATTCTGCAAGTCAGCCTCATGATTATGGTATCATTAACTGTTTCCTACATAATACATAGTATCTCTAACACTGTGATTAAAGAAAGAAAATCAAATAGTTGCTAAATGTATATCACTTCTGTGATGAATAATTTGACAACCGATCTGGAGTTAAAAACAGAGAGGTGAAACAGAGGTCAGATTATGTTTGTTTTTTTCCAATTCAGCAGCTTTGGAAGAGAGAAAGTAATCTGAAGCAAAGTAAGTTGGAAACTTGGGCTCTGTTTACTGGGCCTATCTGTGAGGGAAAAAATGAGTTAGGACTTGTGTAAGCAGAATCAAGACACTTAAGTTAGCTTAACCATGTGCTTTAGCATAAAGCTCTCATGGAATAATTAAAGTGGCGTGAGGAAATACATGCATAAAGACTTAGTACCTAAAGAATGACAAATATAAATACAATGGAATATTATTTCACCTTAAAAAATAAGGCACTCCTGCCATATATGACTAAATGGATTAATCTGGAGGATATTGTGCTAAGTGAAATACGCTCGTCACAGAAGAATAAATACTGCATGATTCCACTCATAGGAAGAATCTGAAATAGTCAAACTTACAGAAGCAGAGAGTAGAATGGTAGTTGCCAGGTGCTTAGAGGGGAAAATGAGGAGTTGTTGGTCATTAGGTATTAAGTTTCGGTTCCGCAAGATGAATCAATTCTAGAGACTTGTACAACATAGTGCCTATAGTAAACAATAGGGTATTTTCCACTTTAAAATTTTTAAAAGAGTAGAAATCATATTAAGTTTGTTACCACAAACAAACAAAGTGGCACAAGAATCTTTTGGAGAAGATAAATGTGTTTATTACCTTGATCATGGTGATGGTTTTACAGGTGTATGCATAACTCATCAAAATGTATACATTAAATATGTATAGTTTAGGTGTATCAATTATACTTCAATAAAACTGTGTTTAAAAAGAACAAAACTTCTATTTTAAAATTTTAAGCATTCAAATTACTTTACTCCTGGGACAGTCATGGGAGTCATAAAATTCAAAGGCATTGAACATTTAGAGGGAATTCCAGATAAAACTTTATGCATGTTACGTGTGACAAATTGAAGACCAATCATTTTTATTAAAAGATGAGGGAGAAATATTTTGAACGAGGCTGCCTTGTCGACTATTAATCTTGTGCATCATGGATTATGTTGTGAATGGCATCCACTGGCATTGTTTGATATACAGCCTGCTCAGCCATACACAAAGCTCTGATTATGGATCGTTTCCAGTCAGCAAGAGATGGTAAATTGGAACTACCGGTTCAACACCAATTATTGTTATTTTAGGATTTGAAATGCCAATGACAGTTTATTTTCTTTGTTTTACTGCTTATTTAATTTTTGTGTAAAGAAAATTGTACTTATAAAGGTCTGTTAAAACCCATTTTTCTAATAATTGGTTTATGTATTTCAACTACAAATTATTTTGCCATGATGACTTTCAGGATCATATAATCCATATGGTTGAGGTGGGAAGGCGAGGTTCCAAAATTTCATTTGGAATTTTAAGCTATTTTCCAAGGAAGCAATGTGCAAATTCTCAGGCTAACAAAGGCCCCCTTATTTACAATGTCACTCATGTAGTATTAATAATGTATGCTGTCCACAGTACAAATGCCTTTTGAACACCAACTCAGGAAACTAAGGACACATCTAATACATCTCCTAAATGGAAGTGTATGCCCACAACTTCACTGTATACATGACCCTAAGGTCCTGAAAGTGTAAATGACTTGTTGAAATTCACATAAACGATAACGAATAAAAAAATCAAAACTAAAAGTTAGATTTCCTGATTTTGAATCCAGTGCTTCTAATGTTACTCTTGAAGCTCCGGATTTAGAATCTTTGAGTTGTGACAAACACTTTCAAGTGATTTTCATTGTGGTAATATATTACCATGAACCTAATTATATGGTGATTAATGTTGTAAGTGTATAGACCTTAATGTTTACTTTTTAGATTAACATTTATTGAGCCAGCAACCTATTCTATAACATTTCATATATAGTATCTCATTTAATAGTTTCATGAAGTAAAAATTATTTATCTAATTTACAAATGAGAAAACTAAAGCTCAGAGATATTAAGCAAATTGGTACTTCCCCCACTTTATTGTTCTATTTAGGCCCTCAGTGGGTTTGATGATGCCTGCCTGCATGGGTCAGTGTGGTCTTCTTTAATCAGTTCACCAATTCAGATGTTAACCTCTTCTGAAGACACCATCACAGACATACCTAGAAATCATATTTTATTAGCTCTTTAGGCACTCTTTAGCCCAGTCACAGAGACACATCAAATCAACCATCACAGTCTATAACACCCATTTACTCATCTAGTAGTTGTTTGCTCTCTCACAGACCCTAAAAAGCAGTCTATGAATTAAGTGGTTTAAAGTAAAATTTAATACACTTAAAAATGGATGCAAGAATAAGCAACCTCCTTGCTCTGAATTTCTCTAGCACCATTGCCTATCATACTGTTTTGAAACGTAGTCAGTTGTCACTGACTTATTTGTATAGAGAAGTCTGGTACTCCATTTTACCTCATGGCTCTAGGTTCAACCAATATTAGTTATCTAAATTACTGAGGCACCAATTTGCAGAAGAAAAACATAAAAGAGAAAAAATATTTTCAGGGACTATTTAATTATTTACAAATATATATTAAATACAAGAAAAAATCATGTGAGAAAAAAACTTTGTATTTTCTATGAACGTAATAGTAATACTTAACTGTATTTGAATATTATTTTTGAAGTTAAATCATGATAGGAAATGTGAATCAGGACACCTTTAGGGATTTTATTTATGATGGTTCTAGTTATGGTTATATAACACCCTTATCTTCAAAATTATGTTGAAGAATTAAAGAAAAACAAAATAAAACAAATACTGAATTTTTCTTTATATAATCCATTTTTCTACTATAATCCTTTCATTCTAGTCTGTTATTTTGTCCTAACTGGCTTATTTTCTTCTTCTTCTATAGTTTTAAACCCACTACTTCTTTTTCTCTTTTTAATTTTAATTTTTGCCTTCCTTTCCTTTGTATCTTTTTCTCCTTCAACCTTCAATTAGTATTTTACATTCCAGTTGACTACATCCCTCTAAGATATTTATCACCTCATAGTTTTGTTATTTATTTATTTGTTTGGCTATTTGGACTATTATTATACTTTTAAGTTCTAGTACATGCAATGGTTTACATATGTATACTTGTGCTATATTGGTATGCTGCACCCATCAACTCACGCCAGCACCTATCAAATTTCGCTCATTTGCATCAGGTATAACTCCCATGCAATCCTCTCCTCTCTACTCTCTCCTCATGCATGATAGGTCCTTGGCATGCCTCCCTTTCCTAGTCCAAGTGATCTTGAATTGTCTCTCAGTTCCCACCCCATGCGAGTGAGAACATGCAGTGTTTGTTTGTCTCGGTGATAGTCGAGAACGATGGTTTCCTCGAAGGATCCATGTGCCCAAGCAAAGGACACAACTCATCATCCTTTATAGCCGCAGCAGTATTCCTGGGCTTTTGCGTATATAAAGCTATGGTTTTCCATCCAGTCTGGTCATTTTTTGGATGATTTGCTGGATTCCAAGTCTTTGCTATTGTGAATAATGGCTGCAATAAACATACGCGGTGCATGTGGTTTCTTTTATAACAGCATGATCTATAACTTTTTTGGGTATATACCCAGTGAATGGGATACAATACAGGCATGCCACCTTAGTTCTGTGATCCTTTGAGGAACGCCAGCCACTGTTTCCATAATGGTTGAACGAGCTATAATCCCACCAACAGTGTAAGGTTCCTCTATTTCTCCACATCCTCTCCAGCACCTCCGTTTCCGACTCTTTTAATGATCGCTTCATTCTAACTGGTGCATTTTTGTATCTTCATTGTGGTTTTGATTTACTGATGGCCATGGGATTAATTATGCCATTTTTTCATGGTTCAAGCCGGCTGTATGGAACGTCTTTAAAATGCCCATATCCGCCCACTTTTGAATGGGCTGCCTGTTTTTTTTGTAACTTTGTTTGAGTTCTTTAGCAGGTTCTGATATTGTGCCCTTTGCTGCATTTGAGTAGATCGTAAAATGTTCTCCCATCTCTGTAGGCTGCCTCGTTCACCTGATGGTGTGCTCTCTTTGCTGTGCAGCTCTTAGTTTAATAAGACCCCATTTGTCAATTTCCAGTCTGGTCCGTATCCTTATTGAAATTTCAATTTTATTTTTCTCTTCGAGCGATGGTTTCTCGATCCGACCTGACGACTTTATGGCGGAAAGTGATCCGGTTTCGCATTGAGGAGATCTGTTTTTTCCGAGACGATGGCGCTCGATGATTTGTCGATAAGATCGATTTTCGACTGTTCGACCGTGATGACGATTCTTGTTTTAATTAGTAATTTATAAGAGTTTATGATTGCAGCCTTGTATAGTTTAAGTCAGGTAGTATGGATGTCACCCAGCTTTGTTCTCTTTTGACTTAGGATTGTCTCTAAGGAGTGGGCTCTTTTTCTTTGTTCCATATGAACTTTAAAGCAGTTTTTTCCAATTCTATGAAGAAACTCATTGGTAGCTTTGACAGGGATGGCATTGAATTCATAAATTACCTTGCAAAAATATGGCCATTTTCACAATATTGATTCTTCCTTATCCATGACATGGTATATTCTCCATTTTGCCTGTGTCTCTTTATTTCACTGGAGCAGGATTTAGAGGTTCTCCTCTGAAGAGGTCCTTTACATCCTCATAGTGTTGATTCTAGGTATTTTATTCTTCCTCTTTTTGAAGCAATTGTGAATGGAAGTCTATTCATGATTTTGGCTCTCTGTTTGTCTGTTACTGGTGGAAGTACTTCATCAACTTGTGATTTTTGTACATTGTTTCTAGAACTTGAGACTTTTATTGAAGTTGCTTATCAGCTTAAGGAGATTTCCAGGGCTGAGACAATGGGGTTTTAAATATACAACTGCGTCAAATCTCTGCAAACAGGGATGTAATTTGACTTTTCCTAACTGAATACTCCTGATTTCTTTCTTGCCTGATTGCTCCTGCTAGCTCAGAACTTCCCAACACTATGCTGGAATAGGAGTGGTGAGAGGGCATCCCTGTCTCTTCTGTGCTGCTGTAAAGGGAATTTTCCAGTTTTGCCTATTCAGTATGATATTGGCTGTGGGTTTGTCAAGAAAATAGCTCTTTTATTATTTTGAGATATGTCTCCATCAATACCTAATTTATTTGGGAGCATTTTGTATACGAAGGGCTGTTGGAATTGTGTCAAAAGCCTTTTCTGCATCTATTGAGATAATCATGTGGTTCTTGTCTTTGGTTCTGTTTATATGCTGGATTATGCGTTTATTACTTCCATATCGTTGAATCCAGCTTGCATCCCAGGGATGTAGCTTCCACTGATCAAGTGCAGTGGATAAGCTTTGATGTGCTGCTGAATCTGTCGGCTAGCATTTTCATTGGAGATTTTGCATTGATGTTCATCAGGATATTGATCTTAAAATTCTCTTTTTGTTGTATTTCTCCTCATGGCTTTGCATCAGGGATGATATTGGCCTCATAAAATGAATTAGGAGGATTCCTCTTTTCTTTTATTGAATAGTTTCAGAAGGAATGGTACTGTCTTCCTTTGTACTCTCTCTGTAGAATTCAGCTGTGAATCCATCTGGTCCTGGACTTTCTTTGCTTGTATTATTAATTATTGCCTCACTCTCAGAGCCTGCTATTGGTCTATTCAGGATTCCAATTTCTTCCTGGTTTAGTATGTAAGTATCCAGGAAATTATCCATTTCTCTCTAGATTTTCTAGCTTTATTCCATGAGAGGCATTTATAGTATTCTCTGATGGTAGTTTGTATTTCCAGGGTCATGGTTCATCCCTTTATCATTTTTATTGTGTCTATTTGATCTTTTCTCTCTTTTCTTTCTTTATTAGTCTTGCTAGTGGTCTGTCAATTTTGTTGATCTTTTCAAAACCAACTCCTGGTTCATTGATTTTTGAGGGTTTTTGTGTTCCTATCTCCTTCCAGTTTGTGCTCTGATCTTAGTTGGTTTTTTGCCTTCATAGCTGGAATGTGTTTGCTCTTTTGCTTCTTGTTCTTTAATTATGATGCTGAGTGCTTCAATTTTAGATCTTTCCGCTTTCTCTGTGGCATTTAGTGCTATACCCTCTCTACACACTGCTAGCTTTTGGGCCGTGTCCCAGAGATCTGGCATGTTGCATCTTTGTTCCTACTTATTCTAGTATCTTTGATTTCTTGGCTTCTATTCTGTACCTAGAGCTATTCAGGAGCAGGGTTGTTCAGTTTCCATGTAGTTGATGGTTTGGATTATTTAGTCCTGAGTTCTAGTTCTGATTGCACTGTGGTCTGAGAGACAGTTTGTTATAATTCTGTCTTTGTACATTTGTTGAGGAGTGCTTTACTTCCTGTGGCAATTACGCACACCTTGGAGTAAGTACGATGTGGTGCTGAGAAGAATGCTGATTCTGCTGATTTGGGGTGAGAGTTTGTTAGATATCTATTAGGTCTGCTTTGCTGCAGAGATGAGTTCAGCACTTGACATCCTTTGTTACCCTTCTATCTCTCGATCTGTCTAATGTTCGTGGATAGGAGGTTGTAGTCTCCCATTATTATTGTATGGGGAGTCTAAGTCTCTTTGTAAGTCTCATGACTTGCTTTATGAATCTGGGTGCTCCTGTATTGGGTGCATATATATTTAGGGATAGCTAGCCTTCCTAAGTTGAATTGATCCTTTACTACTATGTAATGGCCTTCTTTGTCTCTTTGATCTTTGGATGGTTTAAAGTCTGTTTTATCAGAGACTCAGGGATTGTAAACCCTTGCTTTTTTATTCTCCATTCAAGTGTTTTGGTAATCTTCCTCCATCCCTTTATTCGGGAGCCATGTATGTCTCTCATGCAGGAGATGGGTCTCCTGAATCACAGCAGACTGATGGGTCTTGACTCTTTCCAGTTTGCCAGTTCAGTCTTTTAATTGGGAGCATTTAGTCCATTACATTTAAGGTTAATACTGTTGTTTTGTTGTTGCTTTCTGTTTTTTTTTTTTTTGAGACGGAGTCTCACTTTGTCAGGCCGGGAGGCAGGGCCAGATCTCAGCCTCCACTGCAAGCTCCGGCCCCCGAAGTTCCCGCCATTCTTGCCTCAGCCTCCTGGAGAGAGCTGGGACTACAGGTGCCTACACCAGCCTTCAAGCACTTGTATTTTTAGTAGAGACGAGGTTTCACTGGTCTCATCTCTGACTCAGGATCCGCTCACTTCGCCTCCCAAAGTGCTGCTGGGATTACAGGCGCTGGAGCCACCGCATACCGGCCCAGGTTAATATTGTTTGGCGTGAACTTGATCCTTAGCCATTAGCGATATTAACTGGGTTATTTTGCTTAGTTGATACAGTTTCTTCCTAGCCCTCGGATGGTCTCTTTACATTTTGGCTGTTTTGCAATGGCTGGTACCGGGTTGTTCCTTTCCATGTTTAGTAAGCCTTCCAGGGTCTCTTCTTGGCAGGCCTAGTGGGTGATAACTTCTCAAGCATTTGCTTATCTGTAAAGGATTTTATTTCTCCTCCACTGATGAACTTAGTTTCATTGATATGGAATTTGGGTTTAAAATTCTTTCAGAATGCTGAATATTGGCCCCACTCTTCTGGTTTGTAGAGTTTCGCCTTCGCCGAGATCTGCAGGCCCTATTTTTTCATGTAAGTTAACCGATTTTTCTTCTATTGCCTTTGATTTTCTATTTCAATTCTTGGCGTGACCCGGCGATTATGTGTCTTGTTGTTTTATCATGAGTATCTTTAGAGTTCTCTGTATTCCTGATTTGAATGTTGGCCTGCCCTACTTCGGTTCTGATGATATCCCGAAGAGGTTTTCCCAACTTCATCTACTTTCCCTCTCACTTTCAGGCACTTCAATTAGGATTTGGTCTCTACATAATCCCATACTTCTGTAAGGTTTGTTCTATTTTTCTTTCTTTTTTCTTTTGTTTCTTCTTCTCGCTTCATTTATTCATTTGATCCTCAATCACTGATATTTTTCCAGTTGGATCGAAATGGTTACTTGCTTTGTGCATTTGAGTCACAAGATTTCGTGGTTGCGGAGCCGACCTCTGTCCATTCATTTATATTTCTCTGCATTATCCTGTCTCCTCCCAGCTTACCACCTTCCACTTTTTTTTCTAAAGATTTTTAGTTTCTTTGTGCACTGCACGTAATTCTTTATTCTGAGGCAGTTTGATGGATCTGAAGCCTTCTCTCTCATCCTTACTGCAAAGCTTATCCAATCCAGCTTTGATCCATTGCTAGCGAGTGAGCCATGGGCCTTGCCGTGAGATGCTGCCTTTAATTTTGGACTCTAGCTTTTCGCCCTGCTTTTTCCCATCCTCTGTATTTTATCTCGCTCTGGTCTCTTGATGATGGTGACGTGCACTGATGGTTTTGTGTAGGTGTCCTTCCTGTTTGATATTTTCTCTCTCTCTTAACAGTCAGGACCCCCTAGCTGTAGGCCCCTGTTGAGATTGCTTGAGGTCCACTCCAGACCCTGCTCTTTGTCTGTAATGCAGCAAGAGGCTGCAGGAAAAATGTAATATTGCTGATTACGCGACAGAATTTGCCTGATTCTTGCCTTTGGAGGCTTCCTCTCAGGGGTGTACTCCACTGCGGTGAGGTGTGGGTGCCGACTTGCCTCTTTACTGTGGGATGTCTCCAGTTAGGCTACTTCCAGGGCCAGGGACCCACTTGAGCAGGGTGAAGCCCTGTCCTCTCAGATCTCAATCCTCCGGTGGTTGGGAGATCCACTGGCTCTCTTCAGCTGTCAGACAGAGTTGCTCATGGCCTGCAGAGGCTCTGCTGCTTCTTTTGCCAAGCTATTAGCTGTGTCCTGTCCCCAGAGATGGTGTCTACAGAGACAGGCAGGTTTCCTTTAGCTGCTGTGACCTCCACTCAGTTCGACCTCATAGTTTTTTTAAGCATTCATTACAACTCACATTGTCTGTTGTGTGACTAAAGAGTGTTTGGATAATCTCATTTGTTCTTATAACAATGACATGAGATACGAGAACAATGACAAACAATACGTGATATTGTTTACATTTAATCATGAGGAAATGCACTCTTTAAAGTTAAATGTTCTGCCCTGAATCACGAAGCTGTAGGTAACTGAAGTAAGTTTTTAACCCAGATGTTTAACTCCAAGGCATACTCTTTCTACAGCCCCAAAATGGTAGAAAAGATATTTTGCCTACTTACCTGATTACATTTTAAATGTTTAGTGGCAAGCTACTAAATGGTGTGGACTTTAAATGCAGTAAGAGATCCAATTAATCAATTTAATATTTTAAAAAACTTACTACATAAAACTGTATGTTCATGGAACTTGAGGCTAAAAGTTAAAATCTATATTGCTTACTCTAAAATACTGCAGCGGAGAAAAAGTAGTATGTTTTTCTCACTCATTTTAAGGTTCATGGCTGACGTTCCATAACAAAAGATACATTAGCAAGAGAAAAAAACAAATTTATTTAATAAAAGTTTTGTATAACATGGGAACCTTCAGAAATTAAGATCCAAAGCTTAAGTTTGGAAAAAGAGAGGACAGTCATGTAGACATATGATTAGGCAAAATTGGGTATGATATAGTGTTAATAATCTGGGGAAAATTTAGGAGGGCATGTTTGCTGAGATTTTTCTTGGCATCTCTGTGTCTTCATTCTTTTCCTCCAGTTACAGGGAAAAGCACCTAGGTTTTATGGGAGAAGTTTTTCCTAGCCAGCTCTCACGTAGAATGTAGAAAAAGATCAGATTGACATTTTTGCTGATAGAGACAGAAGACAGTCAAGGGTCCCCAGTGAAACCCTGCCTTCAAGCCTAAAACAGCCTGAAGGCTGAAAAACCGGACTTTTCCCAGCTGATTCTCTCTGAATAATGCCCACCTGCACATTGGGGGAAGTGGGTCAAGCCAGGGGAAGTTTGCCCCATTTGCAGTGAGAAGGAGCCAGGCCTCTTCAGTTCTTGTGTGGCGGCCTGGGATTCAATCCGTGAGATGGAAAACCTGCTATTAGGACTCTCTGGCGCTTTTCTGAGATTTCCTCTTTTCTTTTTACCGAATAAACCTTCCCTACTCACCCTACAATGTGTCCCTGTGTCTAAATTTTCCTGGTCGTGTGACAAAAACTCGTTTCTTTTCTACAACATTTTTGGACTCCAGAACATGGGACCTGAGAAAGGGTGAGCAAAATGTGGACCCCAAATCTCTCACTTTCGTTTCTGGGCTTTTTGGTCCTCTGGCATTTTTATTCTTTCCTTGGGACAGTAATGGCATCCATCTTTTTTCTTTCTTTCTTTTTTTTTTTTTTTTTTTTTTTTTTTTGCAGTATAGGAGGTGGTCCACACCCACCCCAACCAACTGCTGAAGGCAAGCGCAGGGGACTGTTGTGCAAGTGGTGGCTCCCTACTCTCCTTCCATCCTGGCGGGGGTGCAGTGTCTGCCGCATGTGTGTGCTGTGTCCAACAGCCACACAGGATGGTGATGAGCCAATGCCACTGCCTAGGCCCCAAGATGGCCTCTGGGGCCCGGGCCCTGTGTAGCTGACTGGCCAGGCTCCTGCTTAGTCTGAACCAGGGGAAAGGAATCTATTTGCATACGAATAAGAGTTTCTTCCACAAGACATCTTTCCAATCCTGCATTTTAACTTCTTTTCCTTTTCTTTACCCGTTTTCCTTTCAGAAGACATTTTACTAAGCCAGGATCACTGTTTCTATTCTCTGTAAATTTTTAATTATGAAAAAGCATTTGTGAGGTTGGTCTTAAGCTGTAGCCAGTGAGGTGTACTTTGCATGACTTTCTGTATGGTCAGCAGGAAATTTTGCTGGAGACCTCCATCTTGTTTTACATCCTTGGGAGCATGACCTGTAACCGTGTGGCAATGTTTTGTTTTAGCATCCACCGTTTTACAGTGGTGCCCAAGTTCAACCCTGGCTTAGGAAATGAGTACTTTCGGATTGATATCTGTGTAGTTTTGCCATTTGCTGATTCTCTTCCCCTCCATGAACAAATTCTAGCCTTTGTTTTAAATCTTCCTTTCTCTGAGTTACCTTTAAAGTTCCTAAATTTTGTAAGAACTGCTTTCCCCCTTTAAAAATACCTCCTTTAAAAATGTGAGTATTTCACTCACAGTGAAATCATAACCTTAATTGAGGCTTGTTGGTTTCACCTATGAGGTTAAAAGCCAGAAATATAGGCCACATTGTGCAGCTTAAGTTAATATGGAATTTCTTAAAGAGTGCTTGGCTTAATTAAAAGTGGATAGCCAAGTTGTAGTTATAAGTATATTTAAAAGGTCTTAATGTTTTTCTTTTCTGGGATGATGTTTTGCCGATAAAAGGTTTTTTTTTTTTTTTTTTTTTTTTTTTCCTCAGTGGACTGAATTATTTTTCTTCATTTTGTTTTGCCACTCTTAATACATGCATGAGAGGCCAATAATCTAATTAGGGATTGACAAATGAAAAATCATATGGCTGATGAGTTTTCTTCTCCTTGTCTGTGTAGTTTATATGTGTTGCATGTGATGTCTATTAAAAAGAGCTCTAATTAATTGGTCTAAAGGAAAATAAGCAGTTGGATCAGATAGTTTTTAAAGGGAAGATAAAAGCTGTGGTACCATTCAGTTCATTGGACTTTAATCTTTAAGACATAAAAGCAGACTTAAAGATTATTGGTAGAATGCAGGTGTAATCAAAATGTAAATTTTTGCCCAGGATTAAAGAATCGTTTTGAATTAGATAAATCTGAAGATTTAAATAAACAGTGGAAGGTTTATAGTAATTAATCTTGCAAAAATTCCATGTGCAAACATATTAACTAAATTCAAAAGAGTATTATATGTATTTTCCATTAATTGAGCATTGAAATAAAAGTACAACAAGATACTCTTAAGGCACTAATAAATTATGATAATCTGGAATTCTATTTCATAACATCAAGTGTTTTAAACCTCTAACATTTGACAGGCTTTTCAAATTCAAACTTCAGTTTCAAAATTGTCTTTCCTGATGCCTGGCTTTTGGATGCTACAGAGGGCTACTGTAGTATCCAAAAGAGAGGTAAACAGGAATATTAGACATGTAAGTACATGGGATGGCCAAAATGGTGTTCAATCTTCTTTAGGTTACATTTTGCTGAATGATACTAGTATATGTTCCAAAAGTGTAAGATATTTCAAAAATTCTAATGTCTAAAGTATAAGCTATGAATCATAATTAAGGTTGTTATATTATTATAAACCACAGATTTAACCAAACTTCTTTGTCAATTGCATTTCTAACTGTAACTACTCTGGACATTTTGTTTTTCACAGATAATTATTATCTTGTTTTTCATCATTTTCAAAAGATGATTTATACTCAGTTACAGAACTCTTGACAGGTGCTCTCAAACACAGGTTTCTGAAAACTATGGAGACTGTGATATTGGAATAAAGGAAAAAAGATACAGAACTCATGAAGAGCTGAAAGGTTCACGAATATCAGGCAAAACAGTTAACTAAATGGACTGAACTCATAGAAAACTGAAGCAATCTTTTTGACTGTTGCTTGGAATATTGCTGATCCTTGTTTTGTTTTTCAGAATCGAGGAGACTTATTTTGAACTATTTATGGCCTTTAATAATTGAGCAAGTTATACTCCTATGAAAAAAATTTTTTTTGTTCTCTCTGTAAGCATATTTGTTTCTCTCTTTCTGCCTGGCCTCTCCAGAATTTGGAATCTAGTTGTGAGTATTCTTAACTTATGGCAATATAGCTGTTCACATCAGTGCCATAAGAATCCATTTTCTTTTGCAACAGGATGCAACTGGAGAAACTGGTTGTTTTACCAAGGCTTTGACTAGAAGGGTATGGTTCCCTTTAAGTAGTCAAGCCTGACTTGAAGAGCTGATTAAAAAAAAAAACCCTTTGGGAAACTGGCCTCATACCCTTGCCTATGCAGTACCTATACAGAGTTCCTGACCTATGATAGGTAAAGTATGTCACTTTCTGACAGGCCCAGGAGCTCCAAGTTTATCTTGGGACTTTAAGAGGAAAGGATTACCCAACTCACAGACACTTGAGGATACATGGCCAGGTTTGGCTTTAAAATGTCTTCTCTGAGATTCCTTGTGGAATAGTGTTCCAACAAAGCTAATATAAAAGGCCTACGTAGAGATAATTATTCTTGCTGCACTTTATGCAAATAATCAGGCCAAGTATAAGACTCAAGTCTACTTTGCAAACAACTCAGTCTTATCATGATTTGTTTTTTTAACAAAAATGAGGACTAGAGAGAGAAAAAAATGTTTAAAAACTTATCATACATTTGTCATTTAATTCTAGACTCATTAGTTGTTTTCAAGTTTTTGCCTACATTTTAGACTAACCCTGCTTGCTCCTGTGAACCAACCAGCCGCCTCCACCTGCAGCTCAGAAAGAACAAAAAGGACAGGTGATGTAAAAATCTGGATTAATATTCTAGTTTTGAGCATTTATCCTGCAAATCCTGCCAGGTGCTGGGAATAAAGAGGGTACCCATCACCCAGAGGTTTCCTTTTTGCAAAAGTAAGTCCAAGGAAGCTACCCAAAGCCAAGCTTCATGCACCCAAATCTCAGCAAGCATAACTGTAGCTACCACTTATCTGGGCATGTCACAAGACATCCTTTTCTTTCCCTTGTTGGTGGAGGACTCAATTCCACAGCTTCACCTTAGCATTCAGCTTATGATAAAAAGTACATGCAATGCCCCCACAAGACACATTTTTGTCCCACACTCAATTCCAAGCTTCAAGTAAAAGCCCTAGGCAAGAAAATTGGATCTGAGGGATCAAGAGACAGAAAATAACAGAGGTTAAAAGGCACAGTATAGGTGAGCATGACTGATTCTTGCTGATTAAGCCAAGTTTCCCATTTCATGGATAAAGTTTATGCTAGTATCCATTGCATAAATGAGGTCTAGGGAACTCAAAGGCTACCGACAGCAGGGGAGGTAGGGCATACATGGGTAAGAGCAGATACCCCCACCCCAGAGGCCCCCTGTTAACATGAGTGGAAAGCCACTTTGACACCCATGGGCAGTACCCTGTTGGAGTCACTGATACTCAGGGATACAAGGATTGAGGAAAAAAAGAGGAATGCCTCACTTTCCTTCCCTCATGTACCCTGGGTATTTGCTAGGAAGAGAAAGGACCCAGAAATGTCTTTCCCCCTCTTTTTAGATAAGTAGCCATTTGTCTTCAGTCTGTATCCCTTTCAAATGCATCCTGAATCCTTTGAATGCCTTTGAAAAAAAAAGCCTTCATTTTCCCTTTCTCCTCCTGTGTCCTCTCTTCACTGATAGGTAATTGTTTCTTTGTATTATGGGTCATTTCCCTCAGATGCATCCTCCAATTGGTTGGTTTAGGATTGAACTCAAGGCAGGGGAACTCAGAAGCCTGACATGCCGGCTATAGGGAAACAGTGTTTTTTGCTGGCTGGACTTTTGGCCTCCCTCTGCCTGTGCAAATGGGTATAAGGCCTTGAGATTTTTGAGCTGTCCTTAACCACCCCTTGTTTTATTTTAATATATGTTTTCTAATAATCCAATTTGTCTCTTCAGGCCATCAAACTTCCAGTGGTCACACAACTGGAGCTCAGATAATGGCCCCTTTTGCTGGTAACCCTTACATAGGCCTCTGAGGGAGCTCTGACTGCCTTTTTCCTAAAACAGCACCCCATGTCAGCAGGGTGCAGCTAAGATCAGTCTTCATCCTTATCCTTATCCTTATTCTAATGGCAGTTAGATGTACTTCTTTAGAGCGGGAAATGATAGAGACAGGAGACAGCCAAGGGTCCTTAGTGAAACCACAGCTTCAAGCCTAAAACAGTGTGAAGGCTGAAAAAATGAACTGCTGGTCCTGGATGAAGCCTGCCCTTTCCCAACTGATTCTCCCCGAATAATGCCCACCTGTGCATTGGGGGAAGAGGGTGGAGCCAGGGGAAGGTTGCACCATTTGCAAAAGGGAGGAGCCTCATCTCTTCAGTTAGTGTGTGGGGGCCTGGGATTCAATCTGTGAAATGGGAGACCTGATAGTAGAACTCTTTGTCACTTTGCTGAGAGCTCCTCTTTTTTTGTTCTTTTCACCCGATACACCCTGCCCTACTCATCCTACATGTCCCTGTGCCTAAATTTTCCTCGTCATGTGACAAAAGCTGCTTTTGTTTTTGTTTTTGTTTTTTTCCTACAACACTGCTACTGCTGCTTTCTCAATTTCCAAGGTACCATGTTTGGAGGTAGAATGTCATGCATCTCATCTTCATCATGAAGTAAATGGTGAGCTCAAATATGCATGCATGTAAAGAAAAGAGATGTTTGATACTAAAGGAAAACAAAGATATTTCACCCCAAAATACACTTTGACATATTTTGGGATGGCTACTCAGAGGGCATGCAGACTGGAATATTCCTGCAAAGATGTTTTTTTATGAAGGACATTTTCATTTGTAGAGAAAAATTTACATTAGCAAAATAAGAAGATAGGCTTTCTCTGAGGCCTTTCTTGTCCAGATTTGGGAAAGATTAACTCACAGGAGAGAGAGATTGAGTCTGACAACTTTGAAGATCTGACAAACCGTTGTCACATCACGGGCTACTATCTATTCTTTCTGAGAGCTGCTGTCTATGATGTTTTATCTCCATAACAAGAGAGCCTTTGCTAGCCATGCCTTTTCTCTTCTCTCCCTCACACAACTATTTTGCCATGCTCCAAGACCTTATGCTTTCTGTAACCTCAAGATGGCATAAAGCATCAGCCATTTGCCCTTTCTTTCAGTTTTGATATTTTGTATGACTCTCTTGCACACATATTCACATTAATACATTTGTATGCCTTCTTTTCCTGTTAATCTATTATCAGATTTGTTTTATAGACTCAAGTTATGGTAACCTCAGTGGAAAAATTTTAACTTCTATATAGCTTTGGTGTTGTGTTCAGGATAAAATCACTGCTTTGGAGACAATGAATGGGATCCTGGGACAACTGACAAAAAGCCAGCCAAGAATAGTAATTTTTTTTTTTTTTAAACAAAGCCAGATTTTCCAGGTCCCTCCCTATAGTGCCCAGTCAAATGACGGTGGTAAGAATCTCTCTTTGTCCTTTTCTCATTCTGAATTTGAACTAGCAAGGGGAAAAGGGGCTTTGAATCACATTTGAAAAAATAAATTGGTTACATTTAAAAAAAAAAAAAGCTTTTTAGAGAGCTCCTTCTTGTTAGGCAAGAATCTAGACCCAACATGGCGGTGTTACCCGGCGTAGCAGGCCTTTTGTTAAAGACTCCCTTCACCCTTGTACACACTCACAGACTTACACACGTCAGAGGTTCTGGCTGGGCAACCACACTCTCCCATGACCTGCAGCTCACCTGCATTCCACAAGTTTGTAAACGGCAGTTTCGGTTGACAGTTTCCAAAGACCCCTTCCTCATGACCCTTACTTGACTCTTGCCCTAGTAGTTTCAAGACCCCCCAGGCCCTGTTTGTACAACCAGCTTCCCTACCTCTCGGGCTATAAAAAACCCCTACCCTCCTCTCTCAGTGCGACTTCCTCGGCCCGCACCTTTGGACTGAGGAACCTCGCCCACAAGTCCTAATAAAGGCTATTCTCACTGCCATTTGCCTTGTGTCTTCGTTCCCGGTTTGGCTCCAGCCTCAGTTTACCTTTACACTTATCTTAAACTGCTTTATTGTTGGTATCTATAAAAGATGCAAAAGGAATATAACCTTAGAAAACTCTCTGGGCAAGATTAAGAAAGCAGAAATCCAATTTAAACATTGAAATTCTTCGTATATTCAGACTGCCTGGTTTGAATCTCCTGAGAGATTTTCCCAGAAAAGACACTCCACCTTGTAGCCTAAGGAATACGATTTCATACTTTTATCTCTGCAGCTCATGTTTGATTCCAGGTCAAGGAACAAGTCTCTTGGAAATGTCAACCTTTTAACTAAGGGGGAGAAAAATTATAAAAATTAGTTTGAATTATTTGTTTTAAATATATATGTGTAAAACTTAACCTTTGGGGTGCCCATTTGTTTTGTAATTCTTTCTTCTCCTATAAACAGCTTTTGTTTTCCTTTGTCTTAAGCACTGCAGAATATGACCAGACAGAAATATGCATTGTATGCCATTTGCAGCTAGCAAAACTTTCTTTAAGTTGTCAGTGAGAATGGTCTGAATTTTGTAAGGCTCATAGCTTTTGTTCCCCCTTTGGAGACTTTGTTTAAATAGGTTCTTGGTTTTAGTCGCATGTGTGTTTATTTGTTTTGGTATTGAATCATTTGCTTAGGTATAGCTTTGATTTAAAACTTTAGTTTATTTTTAGAATGTAATAGTAACTATTAGCTTTTTAAAATTGCATCTTCCTTCTTTTAGTGGGCTAGAGAGACAGCTCAGAACCAAACCAATAAGTAGATGAGGCAAGCTCCTCCCAGGCAGCAGAGTCAGTGGGGAAAGGCCACTGCTGCTGCTACCACTGTCCTCTCTGCTCCATGAAAGTCCAGCTGCTCAAGGGACAAAAAGATTGCTGCTCGTATAGTTAAAATATTTTTTTTTTTAAAGAACTATATGGTCAAAAGTCAGCTTAATTAAAAACTGATATTCTTCTCTGTTCTCTTTTAAATCCTATATCTTTCATGTGGACTTATTCAACCACATCTTTTTTCTTGAATTCCTGATAGCTAAAACTTCATTTGTGTATGTGTGAAACTTAAAAATCTCTCCTAAATTGGCTCTAAGACTTGTTCTTCCATTTCCTTCCACTTCAGCTCCTCCTTCTTTTTGCCATCTTTGATACTACATTAAGGGAGAGAGGGGACTTCTAATGACTCTGGGATCCCTTTAGGGACACACACACACACACACGGTATTACTGACCCCATCTTTGGGACTTCCTGTCTTTCTCACAGAGCCCCCAAGAGTCGTGGACAGGTTTCTCTCAGGTCTAACATTAAATAATAATCTTTGGATGTGTGTGTGTGTGTGTGTGTGTGCACACTATATGTTATGTCTAAGTATGTATGTGTCTATGCATGTATTTTTACATGGTCTACAGGTACTAAACTGACTTATAAATAAATGAGTACCCATAAACTAAATGGCTAGCTAAAATGCTTTCAAGTTTATGTAACTTTAGTGGTCTTTTATAAATAAAGCTGGTTTTAAAACTGTTGGTAAGATAAAATAAAAACTTCTTCAAAGGTTAATTTAGACATTTTTGCCTGGGTATGTTGAAACAGGTTTATGCTTTCTCTGTTAGATATGTTAAAATCATGAAACCGTTGCTTCTCTGATATTTTTGGTACTTGATTGATTTGTCTGTGAGCTTACATCTTTGATTTGAGCCTCTGGATTCTGGTGTCTGGACAGGTAGCCATTATGAGGCCTGGAAACATGGTGCCTGGGCCACCAACTTCAAGCCAGAGTCAAGCCCATTATAACCCCATCCCCTCTGACCTGGCTCTGCCTTCCAGCCATATTGGAAGGGATTGAATCCTCCAGGCATCATTTTCACTGTGACATGTTTGTGCTCTATACTTGGTGTATAAACCCAGGACTCAGATGGGGCCTGCCCCTCAAAGCTTCCCTAGGAGCCACATGGGTATTTGTGGTCCAGGACAACTGTGGGGAGACATTGTGGATGGTTCCATGTCAAGTATCTTAAAGGTCTTGATTAAGATGAGATTGACTGATGTAGAATTAGCCTGTTTTTGCCTTTTTAAAAGAAAAAAATGAGTACTTCTGTTTGCAAAGCAATTCAAATCTAATTATTTAAAATGAATAAATTAGGTAAATGAAAATTGAAATAAAGATTACAAATAAACTATTAATAATAACTCTTTTAAAATCATGTTTAATTAAAAGTTTCCAAACGCCTTTTGTAACTATAACCTGAAAGTTTTATTAAGTTAAATTAAATGACAGATATTAATTAGATATCTAACTCATCTTCAAATAAGATATAATGCTAAAGTATTAATTACTAAATACAACTGTAAGCTTATATGCTTTTGGCTTCCTATTTCAGAGAAAAAAAGATAGTTATGTTTGTTAGTGAATATGTCCTGTTTCACTTTAAAAATTGTTCTATAAAAAACCCATGTTTCTAGAAATTATAAAATATGTGTTCATAAAATGTTTTGACACATACCAGCTCAAAGTTATTTATCCCATAGGTTTTCACAAGAAATTAAGTTTTACTTAAAGGTAAAACTATACTTAATATGTGCAAATAAAACTAGTAGATATGAGTAATAATTCTGTATACAGAGTGTATAAGAAAAGTAGAATGTGTTTTTCTTTAAAACAAATTTTATATCAAATGCATGAAGATGTGATTTTGTTAAAGAAAAAGTAATTTTGTCTGGAGATCATTTAGAGTTGTTTCAGATTCAAAGAATAACAAATATAGAGAAGACTAAATGAGAGTAAAGATATGAAAAGTTAAAAAAAAAAAGAGAAACAGAAAGAAATGTAAAAATGTTATAGGAAGTTTATGGAAATCTTATGTGGTCCAAGCTGACTGAGTTTGAATGTGTTTGTTTATAAGATTTTTATCAAAATTAGTTTTAGTATTAAAAATACACTAATACAAAATTAAAATTCAGTTTTCTCTTTTAAGCAAATTTTCATGTAGTCTTAACAAGAGCTAGTAAAATATTTTGTTCACCTTTTGAGTAAATTCCAAAAAAAGGGAGGAGGGAGAAATAGATAATGTGTGCCTCATGCTGTCTTTATTAGGTCTTTTGATTATTTGGAAAACTCAGTCTCCTCTTTATCAAAGTGTGAATATTTTTGTTTATCGAAATCTTTTAATTATGACTTTCATTAAAGGAATGACTGTAATTTACAGTAAGCTGTGATCCTATTTTGATTAAGTGTTTTCAATCTTAGACATATTGTCAGGCTTCCCAAAATCAAACCTTAAATTATAAATTAATTCTTTTTGACCTCTAACTTTTAATCATTTTGGAAGGGTCCTTGGAAGTATGTGGGAGACATATTAAATTTATTTGATATGCAAAATTATATGGGTAGCATTGTGAAATAGAATATGTTTAATCTTCTTTAAAAGTTATATTTGTGACTGGGTGCAGTGGCTCACATCTTTAATCCAAGCACTTTGGGAGGCTGAGGCGGGCAGGTCATTTGAGGTCAGGAGTTCAAGACCAGCCTGGCCAATGTGGTAAAACCCTATCTCTACTAAAAATACAAAAATTAGCCAGGCATGGTGACACACACCTGTAATCCCAGCTACTCAGGAAGCTGACACAGGAGAATCACTTGAACCTGGAAGGTGGAGGTTGCAGTGAGCCGAGATTGGCACCACTGCACTCCAACCTGGGCAACAGAGCGAGACTTTGTCTCAAAAAAAAAAGTTGTATTTATATAGGTACATTATTAATATCTGTTTCAAAATTGTGTGAGATTTCTAAAACTCTGAGATGCTAAATTGCTGTATATCAGAGGAAATAACCAGATTATTTTGTTAATTGCGTCCTTAGCCATGACCATTTTAAGTCTTATTGTCAGTAGTAAATTGCTTTATTCGGATGCTTTTTCCTAAAATCTCTTTGTAAATTCTAAAGTGTTGTTTCTTAAGGAGGTTCATGGTAAAGACTACACCAAGTACTCAGGTTTCTGACAACTTTGAGATTATATAATTGCACTGGATAAGAATTTCAAAAACTAAAAAAACAAACAAACAAACAAACAAACAAAAAAAAAACTAGACCCATAAGACTGCTAGTTTAACATCAAGTTGAACAAAAATTAATTACATGGGACTGAACTGATGGAGGACTAAAATTATGTTTTATCACTTTTGTTGTTTGAGACATTGCTGACTTTTTAAGGTTTTGTTTTCTTAATCAATAAAGCTTTTTTTCTATCTATAGGTGACGGCAATTGAGTAACATATACTTTTGTGAAAGAAAAATGAAACATTTACCTTTTTATCTAGTTCCTCAAGAATTCAGAAATGGTCATGAGTATTCTTATTTTATAGCGATATAGGTATTTATATAAGTCCAATAAGAATCTGTTTTGTAACAGGACACATTTAGAGGCACTGGTTATCAAGACTTTGACAGGAACATCACCTTTTCAGATTTGACTAGACTGTTTTGAGAGATTGACTTTATGAAGCAAGTAGACTTGGAAAAAGACTGGTCAGTATCTTGTCTACGTGGTTTCCTTAATGTCACTTTCTCACAGTCCCAAGAACCTTAAGATATTTTGGGGACCGCAGAAAGAGATGTATTTACCCAAATTTGTGAAAGTATTATAGACACTCTATGAGGGCGAGTCAAATCCTTGGGTTGACTTCTAAGCCTTGAGAGGCTTTTTAAAAGTCAAATGCAAAATTTCTTACAAAAACTTCCAGCAAAGCCAAATTCCAAAAAGCCCACCCACATGGCCAATCACCATTCTTGCTAATCTTATGTAAATAATCAGACCAAAGATAAAACTAATTTTGCAAATAAATTAGTCTTACACTAAATATTTCTGGTAAAAATGAGGGTAAATGTAGAAAGAAAAATTGTTTCAGAAGAAAATACATAGAGCACCCATTATTAGATTCTAGTTCATTCATTTTTTGTCTTTTTCTTTGAAATTTTATTATCTATAATTAGAACTAAATTCTAAACTTTTAGTTTTCTCTGATATCTGGCTCTAACTCTCCAGACTAATGTTTCCAGTTTTTCTCCTACCCTTCTGACTTAAAATCTCTAGAAGTTAAAACTGTGCTTTTTTGAAAGCCCTACAAACTAAAGCTGGAAAACCTGATATAAACTTTGGGAGAAATCACTACAGCAACTTGTATATGAACAACTTTCGTGCCTGGAGGGTGTATGGATGCTCAGACACTGAAACATCTGATTCAAACTATAATTCCGAAAAATCAATTACTTTGCCACTGCCTGCCCATTCCAACTGAATATGCTTCAGAGACTGTAGAAAAACTAACTTACAGACTTCTCCAGACATTAATCTTTATTTTCTCTTCTGTTTCCATAGAAATGCTTCTTATTAAACATCTGTTTGTCTGTATTATATATAGAGGCCTTGCTTTGAAAACCTATCTGCAATTTCACCTCCTGGAATGGGACGTAGCTGTCTAACTGACCTATTCTCAGGACTAGAAGACTGTTTCAAGAAAATATGGACCCCTTGTTTAAATCTATGTTTTTTTTTTTTTTCCTTCCCTTTGGCAATCTCTTATCTGACAACCTATAGCCGAAATCACTTCACAGATACCAATCCTATTTTAATATGTTAAACTTTCTAAAAATGAGCTTTAAATGAAAGAATAAAACAAAACAAAAATATCTCAACCCAAGATATACTCTAACATCTTTCTAGATGGCTATTCAGAGGATCTGCTGAGTGAAATAGCCCTGCAAAGCTGCTTTTTTTCTGGAGCAGATTTTTATCTGTAGAGAAGTCTACATCCACAAAATAAGGACACCAGATTTCTCTGAGACCTTCCTTGTCTAGATCTAGAAAGATTATCTCAGAGGAGAGAGAGAGACCAAGAGTATGACCTTTGAAGTTCTGACGGAGAAACCATTACCACAGGCTACCATCTACTTTTTCTAAGTGCTGCTACCTTAGAGGCTTCATTTGTATAACAAGACAGCTTTTGCTAGCCGTGCCTTTTTTCTCCCTCACATAAACTGTCTTAACATGATCCAAGCCCCTCAGCTTCTTGTAATCTCAAGATGATATAAAAGTGTTAACTATCTGACCCCTTCTTTGAGTTTTCATATTTTGTATGACCCCATGCACATGTACTTATGTTAATAAGTTTGTATGCCTTCTTTTCCTGTTAACCTGGTCTATTATCAGTTTGCTTTATAGACTCATATTATTGAACCTTCCATGGAAAAAATTTAAACCTCTTTGCAATATTAAATAAGTGGAGAATAATAGCTTTAGAGAATTAATGACACGGAGATTTCATGGAAGGAGAGATTACTTCAAGCTGGAAGGGAGAGGAGATCTGGATTCACCTTAAATAATGATAGTTTGAGGAAAAGTGGGAAGCACAGAGAGCATATTCTGAGAAATGAAATGGACAAAGGCACAGAAGAAAGCACAATGGCATATTCAAGGGAGTTTCAAAGGTCAATTACACATAAATAATGGTTTCCATTGTGATGGAGAAATAAGTTATTGGGGGACTTTAGATCAATATAGAAAGCTGAAGATGCAAAGTATACCAACTACTCCAAGTATATACAAGAGCAAGCCAAAAATGCAGCAAAATGATTTTTAATAAAGCTGAACTTTTAAACAAAAAATGACAATTTCTAGGTGCTAGAAATGAAGAGGAATGTCAAATATATAGTAACTTGGTAATTGTACCATAGTTGAGGCTTAGGAGCTGGGATGAGTAATAAAACTTTAAAGAGATCTTGGCCACAGTCATTGTGCAGGGCAGGAGACTTGGAACTGGTCATCTGAATACCACTGAGAAGCAGGGAGTGGCTGTCCCATTCCCTTGGCTCTCACATTAACAGACGAGAAATACTCTTCCACCAACTCAGGAATTTAGACCAAACCTAAGCACTCCTCTCTCCATGGTGGCAATCTGCCTGGATATGCCTATTCATAGGCATATGAAGTTATATAATTTTCTTGAATCCTAGAAAATAACTTTGCCATTATCCGTTTGCCATTCTCAGTCTCCTGCAAATTCTATTAAATATACACTAGAGTTAGTCTTATACAGAATATGTTTTAAATTTTCCTTCATAAACTCTATTTTAAGGGATAGTCTCCATTTTATCTTTGACTACTTATGCAAAGTATGTAGTTAACCCTTTGACTGAAATATTGAACATTTTTTACAATTCAGTTAATATGTGGGGGGGGGTGTGTGTGCATACATACCTACATATACAATTGACCCTTGAACAACACAAGTTTGAACCATTTGAGTCCACTTATACACAGATCTTATTCTGCCTCTACTACCCCTGAGAAAACAAGACTAACTCCTCCTCTTCCTCCTCAGCCTAAACAATATGAAGTTGATGAGGATGAAGACCTTTATGATGATCTACTTTCACTTAATGAATAATAAATATATTTTCTCTTCCTTATAATTGTCTTAAAAACATTTGCTTTTCTCTATCTTACTTTATTATAAAAACACAGTATATAATGCATATAAGATATGAAATATGTTTTAGTCAACTGTTTATGCTATTAGTAAGGCCTCCCATCAACAGTAGGCTATCAGTAGTTAAATTCTGGGAATTTTAAAAAGTTATGCTTGGATTTTTGCCTATGTGGGATGTATACACCTCTAACTCTAGTGTTGTTCAAGGGTCAACTACATAGTCATGCTGCTTGATGACAAGACTTTGTTCTGAGAAATACATCGCTAGGTGATTTTGTCACTATATTAACATCATAGAAAATACTTACACAAACCTAGATGGGACCGCCTACTATATACCTAGGCTATAAGGTTTAGCCTATTCCTCCTAGGCTATGAACCTTTACAGCATGTTACTGTGCTGAATATGGTAGGCAATTATAATACAATGGTAAGTATTTGTATATCTAAACAGAGAAAGAGTACAGTAAAAATGTAGTATTATAATCTCATGGGATCCCTGTCATATATATGGTCTTTCATTAATTTAAACTGCATTACATGGTGCATGACTATGTATATTTTTCCAATTCAATAATGGGATAAAAGAAAGTAATGATCAGATATACAAAGACTTTAAAGCTTTGCTGCTAAATACTCTTGATGAAACTACTAAAGGATGTACTCCAACAAGAAAGAAACAGAACCCAAGGAAAGCATAGCAAGAAACAGCAGTGAGCAAAGAAAAATAATAATAAAAAAAAAAGATAAATGGAAGTTAGATGAAGGCAGGGAATTTTCTTATTTGCCAGTGTGACACCAGAACAAAGAAGAGGACTTATATGAGATACTATAAATACTTGCTAAACTTAACAAAATAAGCATTGAATTTCATTACTAACTAAAAAGTAAAAATAAATTTTACTTTTAGAAACAACATGTAATAACAGTAACATGAAAGATGATAAGTTTGGGGGGAATTAAAGTATCCTAGTTTATCTGTTAAGGGAAAAATAGAAACATCGGTCAATGTTAGGCTTTGTGAAAAATAAAAAATTGTGCACATTTATATATTTTTACATATTTAGGGAAAGCCGTTAAAACAAAGAGAATAGTATGTGTAACTTTGAAGAGGAAACAAAGGATGTGAATAAAACTCCATTAATGCAATATATTCTGAGAAAAAAAAAGAGCCAATAAATAAATGAAAATAAAATAATTCAAATAAGCCCAAAGATATCAGTATGCACAATAAATAAAAATGAGCCTCTTGTGCATCAATAGGTACACTTGAGGAGGATTCCCTTGGAAGAGTAGAGCTAAGAATCCCAATTCCTCCTCCCAAAGTGTGTGTGTATGGGAGGAAGAGGTAATATGGGGAATTCTTACCGTCATTATTTTAAGTCTTGAGAGATTTGGCTTCAACAGGACACCAAGACTATCTCTTTGCCCATGAACTGAGACATGACTTCTGCCTGGGACTTCTCAAAGTTGCAACTTGGCCTGAGTAGTGGTGATGGTGTAGCCAGGAGTGTGCGGTTGTCCTGGGACTGGACTGCCATCTCAGGGTTTGTACAAGTATAGATTTTATCATTATTGCTCTTGTACTGAATATGGACCATGTGGACAGACAGCAGAGCTATGGCCATTTAAAATCCTACCCTAGAAAACTGCCTTAAGGGAGAAAGAATGCAAGAGCTGTATGGTCCAGACTACCAGAGAAGAAGAGGTTGTGGGAGGACTTATAAGTCTGGGGAAAGGAATGCATTATCTGATGCATGAGAGTTACAGGTAAGAAATACAGATAAGAAATCCAGAGACTCAGATTCCACACCGTGTCAGCTTTAACTCTCTGCCAGATACAAAGAACGCAATGGCACTCAGCTAAAAAAGAACTGCCCCATCCTCTTATTCTTATTCCCCAATGATCTCCCCCATTCAGTGCTGGAAATTCAAACCAACAGCTAACAAAGATAAAGCAGGCATCTTTTAATCAAAATGAAATGGGTTAGTATAAATAGTAGAAAACAGAATTTTGAGTAAAAAGCATCAATGAGGGTTAAAGAAGGACATAGTAGAGTTATAAATGGGCCAAACTACTAAGAAGATACACTAATCATGAACTTTTATGCAATTAACATAAATGTGCTATTGAAAAACATCAAATAAAATTAATAGCATTACAAGGACAATTTGAAAAATAAAGAATTCCAGTAAAGCTTTTTTAGAAAGTTAGAGAGGAAAATGTAAAAAATAAGTACACAGAATAATAACATATTCTTCTATCAATCTAATAGTTATATGTGGGATATATGGGAATACTACAACCAACTTCATGCTAATAATTTTAAATTTTTGTACAGAAAAAATAAAAAAGGCTATTCAATTTACTTTTGAGACTAATACAAACTTGATATTCAAAGCAGAATTAAATAAATTAATGTCCTATCAAATTCAGAAATGTTAATAAAAATCATAACCAAGTGGGTTTTCTAAGCAACACAAATATTATTCTAAATTAGTATATTTTTGCACCCTAAAAAATAAAGAATATGCCTTCTTTTCTAGAATTGAATATTTATAAAAACTTGATGAAATGCCAGCATAAAAATAAGGTATTAACAAAGTTTCGAGATAATATCATGCAGATCATATATTAATATGTAAAAGAGAACAAAAAGGGCAAAGTTACTTATATCATCTTAAAAATTTTTAAATTCAAATTAAAACTCATGAGATATAGCTAAATTATAGTTTAACAGGAAATATATAGCCTTAAATTAATATATTAGAGTAAAAGAGAAAAGCAGTGAGCCAACATTAAATTCAAGAGGCTAGATGAAAAACAGTAAAATCATGGAAGTGATAGCTAGAAAATAAGAGAATGGAAATTAATGGAGTGTAAAGTAACATTAGAGTTTTTTGTGCTTCACTTTTGAAAACCTCATAAAATAAATCTCTGGAAAGCTGCATTAAAGGAAAAAGTGGTAAAAGCAAATAAATCTTACAAATGAAAAAGAATGTAGCTATAGATAAAATCATAGTTAAATTTTATTAAATGCTAGATAGCAAACTGTCACATAGTATTTTTCCATCTTAATGCATTCATGTTTCTTATATTAATGAATTTAATAAAATTATCCATTTATGATTTACAACTATTTTAACCAAGAGCAAAAAAACTTAAGAATACATATTGCTTTTAATGGTGAAACTTTAGAAGTATTCTCAATAAAGTTAGGAAAAATTCTTTCTAAAAAGTTAGAAAAAAAATACTTTGTAGTACTAATTAGACTGAAATAAATAAAGTTAAGGAAACTGGATTTAACAATGAAATAAAAGGACATTTTCTTTTCTCCGTGGCTCTTTGAATGGGCAGCCCATACTCAATCCACATACAGACTTTCTATTGCTGGCAATGGGATTAGTGTGAGGTTTGAGTACAAAACAAGCAATTGGGATCTACCCTTTGTTTAAAAGATTTCCTATGCAGGATGTTAAAGAGAGGCAAGGGTCCTGTCATCCTGCTTGAGGGCCAAGTCCTCCTGTTTAAAATCTTATGAACTCTTTGGGTGATCAAACTTGTCGCAATAATAAGCCAGGCAGGGTAACAACATAAGTACTGAACATAAAAGTTTTTCAATTTTAAAAGCTTTCTTATGGTCATTAAACATTTCAGACAAACACTCATTATGAACTAATTGGTAGCAAATGTTAATTTGAAAACTTAAGCGGGCTTCAAGTTATAGTCGTTTGGTTTTGTGATTTAAAAAGCGAAATATTGAGAAATCAAGTAAGCATCTTTCTGTGCTTAAAAATTCCAATCACCAAACCCTATTGTTCTTTAGATACCAACCCTGAATAAAATGAGCCTTCTAATCCCAGAGTTAACTTCTCTAAATTCTTTATGTCATGAAAATAACTTCTTCTGATCTGTCTCCTGACTTTTTTCACTGTCATTCTCTAGATCCTTTGAGACATGTTTGCGTAATTCTCATAAAGTTTTGAAATCTTGAGGATAAAAAACAGACATTTTCTATAGAGATGTCTACCCCTTCTTAGAATTCCTTTACCTTTTTCTGTTATTCTATAATATCAAAACATCTATAGAGATGTCTACCCCTTCTTAGAATTCCTTTACCTTTTTCCATTATTCTATAACATCAAAATTTGTGGAGCATCATGATAGGGACTAAGTTAAGTATCTCAGCAATTTTCTTCTCTTACTAACCCCAGATTCCCCAGGATGCATAATTATTTTTTTGTTTCATAGACTCTACATTTGTTGTTCTGGTACATAATAATGTTCTTACTTTTTATCAGTTCCACCGGAGGCTGGGAAAGTTGAGGGTGGGTAGGTAGGCACACTAGGGCCAAATCTGCCTGATAACACATACATGTTTTTTACTCACCAAAATTCCCTTTTTGCCACTCCCAGGGTTTTCTCCAAGCCTTTTCTCTGCTACTCTATTTTTATCGCCTCCTTTACATCTTGGGTTAAAACTCACATCTAAACGTCATTTTTATGAGCTCTACTTGAGCTGATTATTGCTTTATATTACTCAACTTAAAATGCAAGTTGTGAATTTTGATTTTTAAATCATTGTTATAAATACTTGTTGAAGAAATATATTTTACTTCTGTATATGTTTTCATACTTTAAGCTTATGCATGAGTTATGCTTTCTTTTTCCTTCCTTCCTTCCTTCCTTCCTTCTTTCCTTCCTTCCTTCTTTCTTTCTTTCTCTCTTTCTTTCTCTCTTTCTTTCTCTCTTTCTTTCTTTCTTTTTTTCTTTCCTTCCTTCCTTCCTTCCTTCCTTCCTTCCTTCCTTCCTTCCTTCCTTCCTTCCTTCCTTCCTTCCT